>NC_090936.1:181767640-182067640 GCF_040938575.1 Ambystoma mexicanum
CATTCAGAACTTTCTGACACAGTTTTTAGGCCACCAACATTTTCTGGACTTTAGGGGGTCTAGGATGCCTGTAAACCCTTTTTTGGGCCTCCAAATTTGTCAATATTTCTGCAGCCTAAGATGCATTTTAAGGCCTTTTTTGGGCTGCTAACATATTCTGAACTTTCAGCGGTGTAGGATGCATTTTTCGTGCCATGAATATTTTTGGGAATTTCAGTGGTCTAGGATGCGGTTTAATACCCATTTCAGGCTGCAAATATTTTTGGGACATTCAGAGCTTTCTGACACAGTTTTTAGGCCACCAACATTTTCTGGACTTTAGGGGGTCTAGGATGCCTGTAAACCCCTTTTTGGGCCTCCAAAGTTTTCAACATTTTTGCAGCCTAAGATGCATTTTAAGGCCTTTTTTTGGGCTGCTAACATATTCTGAACTTTCAGCGGTGCGGGATGTATTTTTCGTGCCATAAATATTTTTGGGAATTTCAGTGGTCTAGGATGAGGGTTAATGCCCATTTCAGGCTGCAAATGTTTTTGGGACATTCAGAGCTCTCTGACACAGTTTTTGGGCCACCAACTTTTTCTGGACTTTAGGGGGTCTAGAATGACTGTAAACCCCTTTTTTGGGCCTCTAAAGTGTTCAACATTTTTGCAGCCTAAAATGCATATTAAGGCCTTTTTTGGGCTGCTAACATATTCTGAACTTTCAGTGGTGTAGGATGCATTTTTCGTGCCATAAATATTTTTGGGATTTTCAGTGCTCTAGGATGCGGGTTAATGCCCCTTTCAGGCTGCAAATGTTTTTGAGACATTCAGAGCTCTCTGACCCTGTTTTTGGGCCACCAACATTTTCTGGACTTCAGTGGGTCTAGGATGCCTGTAAACCCCTTTTTTGGGCCTCCAAAGTTTTCTGCATGTTTGCAGCCCTAAAATGCATTTTAAGGCATTTTTTGGGCTGCTAACATATTCTGAACTTTCAGGATGTAAGATGCATTTTTCGTGCCAAAACTATTTTTGGGAATTTCAGTGGTCTAGGATGCAGGTTAATGCCCCTTATAGGCTACAAATGTTTTTGGGACATTCAGAGCTCTCTGACAGTTTTTTGGGACACCAACATTTTCTGGACTTTAGGGGGTCTAGGATGCCTGTAAACCCCCTTTTTTGGGCCTCCAAAGTTTCTCTCTGACACCGTTTTTTGGGCCACCAACATTTTCTGGACTTTAGGGGGTCTAGGATGCCTGTAAACCCCTTTTTTGGGCCTCCACAGTTTTCTACATTTTTGCAGCCCTAAGGTGCATGTTATGGCCTTTTTTGGGCTGCTAACATATTCTGAACTTTCAGTGGTGTAGGATGCATTTTTCGTGCCATAAATATTTTTGGGAATTTCAGTGGTCTAGGATGCGGGTTAATGCCCATGTCAGGCTGCAAATGTTTTTGGGATATTCAGAGCTTTCTGACACAGTTTTTGGGCCACCAACATTTTCTGGACTTTAAGGGGTCTAGGATGCCTGTAAAGCCCTTTTTTGGACCTCCAAAGTTTTCAATATTTTTGCAGCCTAAGATGCATTTTAAGGCCTTTTTTGGGCTGCTAACATATTCTGAACTTTCAGCGGTGTAGGATGCATTTTTCGTGCCATGAATATTTTTGGACATTTCAGTGGTCTAGGATGCGGTTTAATGCCCATTTCAGGCTGCAAATATTTTTGGGACATTCAGAGCTTTCTGACACAGATTTTAGGCCACCAACATTTTCTGGACTTTAGGGGGTCTAGGATGCCTGTAAACCCCTTTTTTGACCTTCAAAGTTATCAACATTTTTGCAGCCTAAGATGCATTTTAAGGCCTTTTTTGGGCTGCTAACATATTCTGAACTTTCAGTGGTGTAAGATGCATTTTCCGTGCCAAAACTATTTTTGGGAATTTCAGTGGTCTAGGATGCAGGTTAACGCCCCTTATTGGCTACACATGTTTTTGGGACATTCAGAGCTCTCTGGCAGTTTTTTGGGCCACCAACATTTTCGGGACTTTAGGGGGTGTAGGATGACTGTAAACCCCTTTTTTGGGCCTCCAAAGTTTCCAACATTTTTGCAGCCTTAGATGCATTTTAAGGCCTATTTTGGGCTGCTATCATATTCTGAACTTTCAGTGGTGCAGGATGCATGTTATTTCCATAAATATTTTTGGGAATTTCAGTGGTCTAGGATGCGGGTTAATGCCCATTTCAGGCTGCAAATGTTTTTGGGATAGTCAGAGCTATCTGACACCGTTTTTGGACAACCAACATTTTCTGGACTTTAGGGGGTCTAGGATGCCTGTAAACCCCTTTTTTGGGCCTCTAAAGTTTTCAACATTTTTGCAGCCTAAGATGCATTTTAAGGCCTTTTTTGGGCTGCTAACATATTCTGAACTTTCAGCGGTGTAGGATGCATTTTTCGTGCCATAAATATTTTTGGGAAATTCAGTGGTCTAGGATGAGGGTTAATGCCCATTTCAGGCTGCAAATGTTTTTGGGACATTCAGAGCTCTCTGACACAGTTTTTGGGCCACCAACTTTTTCTTGACTTTAGGGGTCTAGGATGACTGTAAACCCCTTTTTTGGGCCTCTAAAGTTTTCAACATTTTTCCAGCCTAAAATGCATATTAAGGCCTTTTTTGGGCTGCTAACATATTCTGAACTTTCAGTGGTGTAGGACGCATTATTCGTGCCATAAATATTTTTGGGAATTTCAGTGGTCTACGATGCGGGTTAATGCTTATTTCAGGCTGCAAATGTTTTTGGGATATTCAGAGCTCTCTGACACCGTTTTTGGGTCACCAACATTTTCTGGACTTTAGGGGGTCTAGGATGCCTGTAAACCCCTTTTTGGGCCTCCAAAGTTTTCAACATTTTTGCAGCCTAAGATGCATTTTAAGGCCTTTTTTTGGGCTGCTAACATATTCTGAACTTTCAGCGGTGCAGGATGCATTTTTCGTGCCATAAATATTTTTGGGAATTTCAGTGGTCTAGGATGAGGGTTAATGCCCATTTCAGGCTGCAAATGTTTTTGGGACATTCAGAGCTCTCTGACAGTTTTTGGGCCACCAACTTTTTCTGGACTTTAGGGGGTCTAGGATGACTGTAAACCCCTTTTTTGGGCCTCTAAAGTGTTCAACATTTTTGCAGCCTAAAATGCATATTAAGGCCTTTTTTGGGCTGCTAACATATTCTGAACTTTCAGGGTGTAAGATGCATTTTTCATGCCAAAACTATTTTTGGGAATTTCAGTGGTCTAGGATGCAGGTTAATGCCCCTTATAGGCTACACATGTTTTTGGGACATTCAGAGCTCTATGGCAGATTTTTGGGCCACCAACATTTTCTGGACTTTAGGGGGTCTAGGATGCCTGTAAACCCCTTTTTTGGACCTCCAAAGTTTTCTACATTTTTGCAGCCCTAAGATGCATGTTATGGCCTTTTTTGGGCTGCTAACATATTCTGAACTTTCAGTGGTGTAGGATGCATTTTTCGTTCCATAAATACTTTTGGGAATTTCAGTGGTCTAGGATGCGGGTTAATGCCCATTTCAGGCTGCAAATGTTTTTGGGACATTCCGAGCTTTCTGACACAGTTTCTAGGCCACCAACATTTTCTGGACTTTAGGGGGACTAGGATGTCTGTAAACCCCTTTTTTGGGCCTCCAAAGTCTTCAACATTTTTGCAGCCTCAGATGCATTTTAAGGCCTTTTTTGGGCTGCTATCATATTCTGAACTTTAAGGGGTGTAGGATGCATTTTTCGTGCACAAAATATTTTTGGGAATTTCAGTGGTCTAGGATGCGGGTTAATGCCCATTTCAGGCTGCAAATGTTTTTGATACATTCCGAGCTTTCTGACACAGTTTCTAGGCCACCACATTTTCTGGACTTTAGGGGGTCTAGGATGCCTGTAAACCCCTTTTTTGGGCCTCCAAAGTTTTCAACATTTTTGCAGCCTAAGATGCATTTTAAGGCCTTTTTTGGGCTGCTAACATATTCTGAACTTTCAGCGGTGCAGGATGCATTTTTCGTGCCATAAATATTTTTGGGAATTTCAGTGGTCTAGGATGAGGGTTAATGCCCATTTCAGGCTGCAAATTTTTTTGGGACATTCAGAGCTCTCTGACACAGTTTTTGGGCCACCAACTTTTTCTGGACTTTAGGGGATCTAGGATGACTGTAAACCCCTTTTTTGGGCCTCTAAAGTGTTCAACATTTTTGCAGCCTAAAATGCATATTAAGGCCTTTTTTGGGCTGCTAACATATTCTGAACTTTCAGTGGTGTAGGATGCATTTTTCGTGCCATAAATATTTTTGGGATTTTCAGTGCTCTAGGATGCGGGTTAATGCCCCTTTCAGGCTGCAAATGTTTTTGAGACATTCAGAGCTCTCTGACACCGTTTTTGGGCAACCAACATTTTCTGGACTTTAGGGGGTCTAGGATGCCTGTAAACCCCTTTTTTGGGCCTCCACAGTTTTCAACATTTTTGCAGCCTAAGATGCATTTTAAGGCCTTTTTTGGGCTGCTATCATATTCTGAACTTTCAGTGGTGCAGGATGCATGTTATTTCCATAAATATTTTTGGGAATTTCAGTTGTCTAGGATACGTGTTAATGCCCCTTCTGGGCTACAAATGTTTTTGGGATATTCAGAGCTCTCTGACACCGTTTTTGGGCATCCAACATTTTCTGGACTTTAGGGGGTCTAGAATGACTCTAAACCCTTTTTTGGGCCTCCAAGGTTTTCAACATTTGTGCAGCCTAAGATGCATTTTAAGGCCTTTTTTGAGCTGCTAAGATATTCTGAAATTTCAGGGGTTAGGATGCATTTTTCGTGCACAAAATATTTTTGGGATTTTCAGTGCTCTAGGATGCGGGTTAATGCCCCTTTCTGGCTGCAATGTTTTTGAGACATTCAGAGCTCTCTGACCCTGTTTTTGGGCCACCAACATTTTCTGGACTTTAGGGGTCTAGGATGCCTGTAAAGCCCTTTTTTGGACCTCCAAAGTTTTCAATATTTTTGCAGCCTAAGATGCATTTTAAGGCCTTTTTTGGGCTGCTAACATATTCTGAACTTTCAGCGGTGTAGGATGCATTTTTCGTGCCATGAATATTTTTGGAAATTTCAGTGGTCTAGGATGCGGTTTAATGCCCATTTCAGGCTGCAAATATTTTTGGGACATTCAGAGCTTTCTGACACAGTTTTTAGGCCACCAACATTTTCTGGACTTTAGGGGGTCTAGGATGCCTGTAAACCCCTTTTTTGGACCTTCAAAGTTATCAACATTTTTGCAGCCTAAGATGCATTTTAAGGCCTTTTTTGGGCTGCTAACATATTCTGAACTTTCAGTGGTGTAAGATGCATTTTCCGTGCCAAAACTATTTTTGGGAATTTCAGTGGTCTAGGATGCAGGTTACCGCCCCTTATTGGCTACACATGTTTTTGGGACATTCAGAGCTCTCTGGCAGTTTTTTGGGCCACCAACATTTTCGGGACTTTAGGGGGTCTAGGATGACTGTAAACCCCTTTTTTGGGCCTCCAAAGTTTTCAACATTTATGCAGCCTTAGATGCATTTTAAGGCTTATTTTGGGCTGCTATCATATTCTGAACTTTCAGTGGTGCAGGATGCATGTTATTTCCATAAATATTTTTGGGAATTTCAGTGGTCTAGGATGCGGGTTAATGCCCATTTCAGGCTGCAAATGTTTTTGGGATATTCAGAGCTATCTGACACCGTTTTTGGACAACCAACATTTTCTGGACTTTAGGGGGTCTAGGATGCCTGTAAACCCCTTTTTGGGCCTCTAAAGTTTTCAACATTTTTGCAGCCTAAGATGCATTTTTAAGGCCTTTTTTGGGCTGCTAACATATTCTGAACTTTCAGCGGTGTAGGATGCATTTTTCGTGCCATAAATATTTTTGGGAAATTCAGTGGTCTAGGATGAGGGTTAATGCCCATTTCAGGCTGCAAATGTTTTTGGGACATTCAGAGCTCTCTGACACAGTTTTTGGGCCACCAACTTTTTCTGGACTTTAGGGGTCTAGGATGACTGTAAACCCCTTTTTTGGGCCTCTAAAGTTTTCAACATTTTTGCAGCCTAAAATGCATATTAAGGCCTATTTTGGGCTGCTAACATATTCTGAACTTTCAGTGGTGTAGGACGCATTATTCGTGCCATAAATATTTTTGGGAATTTCAGTGGTCTACGATGCGGGTTAATGCTTATTTCAGGCTGCAAATGTTTTTGGGATATTCAGAGCTCTCTGACACCGTTTTTGGGTCACCAACATTTTCTGGACTTTAGGGGGTCTAGGATGCCTGTAAACCCCTTTTTTGGGCCTCCAAAGTTTTCTACATTTTTGCAGCCCTAAGATGCATGTTATGGCCTTTTTTGGGCTGCTGACATATTCTGAACTTTCAGCGGTGTAGGATGCGTTTTTCCTGCCATAAATATTTATGGGAATTTCAGTGGTTAAGGATGCGGGTTAATGCCCATTTCAGGCTGCAAATGTTTTTGGGACATTCAGAGCTTTCTGACACAGTTTTTAGGCCACCAACATTTTCTGGACTTTAGGGGGTCTAGGATGCCTGTAAACCCCTTTTTTGGGCCTCCAAAGTTTTCTACATTTTTGCAGCCATAAGATGCATTTTAAGGCATTTTTTGGGCTGCTAACATATTCTGAACTTTCAGGGTGTAAGATGCATTTTTCGTACCATAAATATTTTTGGGAATTTCAGTTGTCTAGGATACGTGTTAATGCCCCTTCTGGGCTACAAATGTTTTTGGGATATTCAGAGCTCTGACACCGTTTTTGGGCATCCAACATTTTCTGGACTTTAGGGGGTCTAGAATGACTGTAAACCCCTTTTTTGGGCCTCTAAAGTTTTCAACATGTTTGCAGCCTAAGATGCATATTAAGGCCTTTTTTGGGCTGCTATCATATTCTGAACTTTCAGGGGTGTAGGATGCATTTTTCGTGCACAAAATATTTTTGGGAATTTCAGTGGTCTAGGATGCGGGTTAATGCCCATTTCAGGCTGCAAATGTTTTTGGACATTCCAAATTTTCTGACACAGTTTCTAGGCCACCAACATTTTCTGGACTTTAGGGGGTCTAGGATGACTATAAACCCCTTTTTTGGGCCTCCAAAGTTTTCAACATTTTTACAACCTAAGATGCACTTTAAGGCCTTTTCTGGGCTGCTATCATATTCTGAGCTTTCAGTGGTGCAGGATGCATGTTATTTCCATAAATATTTTTGGGAATTTCAGTGGTCTAGGATGCGGGTTAATGCCCATTTCAGGCTGCAAATGTTTTTGGGATATTCAGAGCTCTCTGACACCGTTTTTGGGCAACCAACATTTTCTGGACTTTAGGGGGTCTAGGATGCCTGTAAAACCCTTTTTTGGGCCTCTAAAGTTTTCAACATTTTTGCAGCCTAAGATGCATTTAAAGGCCTTTTTTTGGGCTGCTAACATATTCTGAACTTTCAGGGGTGTAGGATGCGTTTTTCCTGCCATAAATATTTTTGGGAATTTCAGTGGTCTAGGATGCGGTTTAATACCCATTTCAGGCTGCAAATATTTTTGGGACATTCAGAGCTTTCTGACACAGTTTTTAGGCCACCAACATTTTCTGGACTTTAGGGGGTCTAGGATGCCTGTAAACCCCTTTTTTGGGCCTCCAAAGTTTTCAACATTTTTGCAGCCTAAGATGCATTTTAAGGCCTTTTTTGGGCTGCTATCATATTCTGAACTTTCAGGGGTGTAGGATGCATTTTTCGAGCACAAAATATTTTTGGGAATTTCAGTGGTCTAGGATGCGGGTTAATGCCCATTTCAGGCTGCAAATGTTTTTGGGACATTCCGAGCTTTCTGACACAGTTTCTAGGCCACCAACATTTTCTGGACTTTAGGGGGTCTAGGATGACTGTAAACCCCTTTTTTGGGCCTCCAAAGTTTTCAACATTTTTGCAGCCTAAGATGCATTTTAAGGCCTTTTTTGGGCTGCTATCATATTCTGAACTTTCAGGGGTGTAGGATGCATTTTTCAAGCACAAAATATTTTTAGGAATTTCAGTGGTCTAGGATGCGGGTTAATGCCCATTTCAGGCTGCAAATGTTTTTGGGACATTCCGAGCTTTCTGACACAGTTTCTAGGCCACCAACATTTTCTGGACTTTAGGGGGTCTAGGATGACTGTAAACCCCTTTTTTGGGCCTCCAAAGTTTTCAACATTTTTGCAGCCTAAGATGCATTTTAAGGCCTTTTTTGGGCTGCTATTATATTCTGAACTTTCAGGGGTGTAGGATGCATTTATCGTGCACAAAATATTTTTGGGAATTTCAGTGGTCTAGGATGCGGGTTAATGCCCATTTCAGGCTGCAAATGTTTTTGGGACATTCAGAGCTTTCTGACACAATTTCTAGGCCACCAACATTTTCTGGACTTTAGGGGGTCTAGGATGCCTGTAAACCCGTTTTTTGGGCCTCCAAAGTTTTCAACATATTTGCAGCCTAAGATGCATTTTAAGGCCTTTTTTTGGGCTGCTATCATATTCTGAACTTTCAGGGGTGTAGGATGCATTTATCGTGCCATAAATATTTCTGGGAATTTCAGTGGTCTAGGATGCGGGTTAATGCCCATTTCAGGCTGCAAATGTTTTTGGGACATTCCGAGCTTTCTGACACAGTTTCTAGGCCACCAACATTTTCTGGACTTTAGGGGGTCTAGGATGACTGTAAACCCCTTTTTTGGGCCTCCAAAGTTTTCAACATTTTTGCAGCCTAAGATGATTTTTAGGCCTTTTTTGGGCTGCTATCATATTCTGAACTTTCAGTGGTGCAGGATGCATGTTATTTCCATAAATACTTTTGGGAATTTCAGTGGTCTAGGATGCGGGTTAATGCCCATTTCAGGCTGCAAATGTGTTTGGGACATTCCGAGCTTTCTGACACAGTTTCTAGGCCACCAACATTTTCTGGAATTTAGGGGGTCTAGGATGTCTGTAAACCCCTTTTTTGGGCCTCCAAAGTCTTCAACATTTTTGCAGCCTCAGATGCATTTTAAGGCCTTTTTGGGCTGCTATCATATTCTGAACTTTCAGGGGTGTGGGATGCATTTTTCGTGCACAAAATATTTTTGGGAATTTCAGTGGTCTAGGATGCGGGTTAATGCCCATTTCAGGCTGCAAATGTTTTTGGGACATTCCGAGCTTTCTGACACAGTTTCTAGACCACCAACATTTTCTGGACTTTAGGGGGTCTAGGATGCCTGTAAACCACTTTTTTGGACCTCCAAAGTTTTCAACATTTTTGCATCCTAAGATGCATTTTAAGGCCTTTTTTGGGCTGCTAACATATTCTGAACTTTCAGCGGTGTAGGATGCTTTTTTCGCGCCATAAATATTTTTGGGAATTTCAGTGGTCTAGGATGCGGGTTAATGCCCATTTCAGGGTGCAAATGTTTTTGGGACATTCAGAGCTTTCTGACAAAGTTTTTAGGCCACCAACATTTTCTACCTTTAGGGGGTCTAGGATGACTGTAAAACCCTTTTTTGGGCCTCCAAAGTTTTCTACATTTTTGCAGCCTAAGATGCATTTTACGGCCTTTTTTTGGGCTGCTAACATATCCTGAACTTTCAGCGGTGCAGGATGCATTTTTCGTGCCATAAATATTTTTGCGAATTTCAGTGTCTAGGATGAGGGTTAATGCCCATTTCAGGCTGTAAATGTTTTTGGGACATTCAGAGCTCTCTGACACCGTTTTTGGGCAACCAACATTTTCTGGACTTTAGGGGGTCTAGGATGCCTGTAAACCCCTTTTTTGGGCCTCCACAGTTTTCAACATTTTTGCAGCCTAAGATGCATTTTAAGGCCTTTTTTGGGCTGCTATCATATTCTGAACTTTCAGTGGTGCAGGATGCATGTTATTTCCATAAATATTTTTGGGAATTTCAGTTGTCTAGGATACGTGTTAATGCCCCTTCTGGGCTACAAATGTTTTTGGGATATTCAGAGCTCTCTGACACCGTTTTTGGGCATCCAACATTTTCTGGACTTTAGGGGGTCTAGAATGACTCTAAACCCTTTTTTGGGCCTCCAAGGTTTTCAACATTTGTGCAGCCTAAGATGCATTTTAAGGCCTTTTTTGAGCTGCTAAGATATTCTGAAATTTCAGGGGTTAGGATGCATTTTTCGTGCACAAAATATTTTTGGGATTTTCAGTGCTCTAGGATGCGGGTTAATGCCCCTTTCTGGCTGCAATGTTTTTGAGACATTCAGAGCTCTCTGACCCTGTTTTTGGGCCACCAACATTTTCTGGACTTTAGGGGTCTAGGATGCCTGTAAAGCCCTTTTTTGGACCTCCAAAGTTTTCAATATTTTTGCAGCCTAAGATGCATTTTAAGGCCTTTTTTGGGCTGCTAACATATTCTGAACTTTCAGCGGTGTAGGATGCATTTTTCGTGCCATGAATATTTTTGGAAATTTCAGTGGTCTAGGATGCGGTTTAATGCCCATTTCAGGCTGCAAATATTTTTGGGACATTCAGAGCTTTCTGACACAGTTTTTAGGCCACCAACATTTTCTGGACTTTAGGGGGTCTAGGATGCCTGTAAACCCCTTTTTTGGACCTTCAAAGTTATCAACATTTTTGCAGCCTAAGATGCATTTTAAGGCCTTTTTTGGGCTGCTAACATATTCTGAACTTTCAGTGGTGTAAGATGCATTTTCCGTGCCAAAACTATTTTTGGGAATTTCAGTGGTCTAGGATGCAGGTTACCGCCCCTTATTGGCTACACATGTTTTTGGGACATTCAGAGCTCTCTGGCAGTTTTTTGGGCCACCAACATTTTCGGGACTTTAGGGGGTCTAGGATGACTGTAAACCCCTTTTTTGGGCCTCCAAAGTTTTCAACATTTTTGCAGCCTTAGATGCATTTTAAGGCTTATTTTGGGCTGCTATCATATTCTGAACTTTCAGTGGTGCAGGATGCATGTTATTTCCATAAATATTTTTGGGAATTTCAGTGGTCTAGGATGCGGGTTAATGCCCATTTCAGGCTGCAAATGTTTTTGGGATATTCAGAGCTATCTGACACCGTTTTTGGACAACCAACATTTTCTGGACTTTAGGGGGTCTAGGATGCCTGTAAACCCCTTTTTGGGCCTCTAAAGTTTTCAACATTTTTGCAGCCTAAGATGCATTTTTAAGGCCTTTTTTGGGCTGCTAACATATTCTGAACTTTCAGCGGTGTAGGATGCATTTTTCGTGCCATAAATATTTTTGGGAAATTCAGTGGTCTAGGATGAGGGTTAATGCCCATTTCAGGCTGCAAATGTTTTTGGGACATTCAGAGCTCTCTGACACAGTTTTTGGGCCACCAACTTTTTCTGGACTTTAGGGGTCTAGGATGACTGTAAACCCCTTTTTTGGGCCTCTAAAGTTTTCAACATTTTTGCAGCCTAAAATGCATATTAAGGCCTATTTTGGGCTGCTAACATATTCTGAACTTTCAGTGGTGTAGGACGCATTATTCGTGCCATAAATATTTTTGGGAATTTCAGTGGTCTACGATGCGGGTTAATGCTTATTTCAGGCTGCAAATGTTTTTGGGATATTCAGAGCTCTCTGACACCGTTTTTGGGTCACCAACATTTTCTGGACTTTAGGGGGTCTAGGATGCCTGTAAACCCCTTTTTTGAGCCTCCAAAGTTTTCTACATTTTTGCAGCCCTAAGATGCATGTTATGGCCTTTTTTGGGCTGCTGACATATTCTGAACTTTCAGCGGTGTAGGATGCGTTTTTCCTGCCATAAATATTTATGGGAATTTCAGTGGTTAAGGATGCGGGTTAATGCCCATTTCAGGCTGCAAATGTTTTTGGGACATTCAGAGCTTTCTGACACAGTTTTTAGGCCACCAACATTTTCTGGACTTTAGGGGGTCTAGGATGCCTGTAAACCCCTTTTTTGGGCCTCCAAAGTTTTCTACATTTTTGCAGCCATAAGATGCATTTTAAGGCATTTTTTGGGCTGCTAACATATTCTGAACTTTCAGGGTGTAAGATGCATTTTTCGTACCATAAATATTTTTGGGAATTTCAGTTGTCTAGGATACGTGTTAATGCCCCTTCTGGGCTACAAATGTTTTTGGGATATTCAGAGCTCTGACACCGTTTTTGGGCATCCAACATTTTCTGGACTTTAGGGGGTCTAGAATGACTGTAAACCCCTTTTTTGGGCCTCTAAAGTTTTCAACATGTTTGCAGCCTAAGATGCATATTAAGGCCTTTTTTGGGCTGCTATCATATTCTGAACTTTCAGGGGTGTAGGATGCATTTTTCGTGCACAAAATATTTTTGGGAATTTCAGTGGTCTAGGATGCGGGTTAATGCCCATTTCAGGCTGCAAATGTTTTTGGACATTCCAAATTTTCTGACACAGTTTCTAGGCCACCAACATTTTCTGGACTTTAGGGGGTCTAGGATGACTATAAACCCCTTTTTTGGGCCTCCAAAGTTTTCAACATTTTTACAACCTAAGATGCACTTTAAGGCCTTT
Organism: Ambystoma mexicanum; assembly: GCF_040938575.1. NCBI lineage: Eukaryota > Metazoa > Chordata > Amphibia > Caudata > Ambystomatidae > Ambystoma > Ambystoma mexicanum. Next base: position 181,780,215 of record NC_090936.1, read on the forward strand.
TCTGGGCTGCTATCATATTCTGAGCTTTCAGTGGTGCAGGATGCATGTTATTTCCATAAATATTTTTGGGAATTTCAGTGGTCTAGGATGCGGGTTAATGCCCATTTCAGGCTGCAAATGTTTTTGGGATATTCAGAGCTCTCTGACACCGTTTTTGGGCAACCAACATTTTCTGGACTTTAGGGGGTCTAGGATGCCTGTAAAACCCTTTTTTGGGCCTCTAAAGTTTTCAACATTTTTGCAGCCTAAGATGCATTTAAAGGCCTTTTTTTGGGCTGCTAACATATTCTGAACTTTCAGGGGTGTAGGATGCGTTTTTCCTGCCATAAATATTTTTGGGAATTTCAGTGGTCTAGGATGCGGTTTAATACCCATTTCAGGCTGCAAATATTTTTGGGACATTCAGAGCTTTCTGACACAGTTTTTAGGCCACCAACATTTTCTGGACTTTAGGGGGTCTAGGATGCCTGTAAACCCCTTTTTTGGGCCTCCAAAGTTTTCAACATTTTTGCAGCCTAAGATGCATTTTAAGGCCTTTTTTGGGCTGCTATCATATTCTGAACTTTCAGGGGTGTAGGATGCATTTTTCGAGCACAAAATATTTTTGGGAATTTCAGTGGTCTAGGATGCGGGTTAATGCCCATTTCAGGCTGCAAATGTTTTTGGGACATTCCGAGCTTTCTGACACAGTTTCTAGGCCACCAACATTTTCTGGACTTTAGGGGGTCTAGGATGACTGTAAACCCCTTTTTTGGGCCTCCAAAGTTTTCAACATTTTTGCAGCCTAAGATGCATTTTAAGGCCTTTTTTGGGCTGCTATCATATTCTGAACTTTCAGGGGTGTAGGATGCATTTTTCAAGCACAAAATATTTTTAGGAATTTCAGTGGTCTAGGATGCGGGTTAATGCCCATTTCAGGCTGCAAATGTTTTTGGGACATTCCGAGCTTTCTGACACAGTTTCTAGGCCACCAACATTTTCTGGACTTTAGGGGGTCTAGGATGACTGTAAACCCCTTTTTTGGGCCTCCAAAGTTTTCAACATTTTTGCAGCCTAAGATGCATTTTAAGGCCTTTTTTGGGCTGCTATTATATTCTGAACTTTCAGGGGTGTAGGATGCATTTATCGTGCACAAAATATTTTTGGGAATTTCAGTGGTCTAGGATGCGGGTTAATGCCCATTTCAGGCTGCAAATGTTTTTGGGACATTCAGAGCTTTCTGACACAATTTCTAGGCCACCAACATTTTCTGGACTTTAGGGGGTCTAGGATGCCTGTAAACCCGTTTTTTGGGCCTCCAAAGTTTTCAACATATTTGCAGCCTAAGATTCATTTTAAGGCCTTTTTTTGGGCTGCTATCATATTCTGAACTTTCAGGGGTGTAGGATGCATTTATCGTGCCATAAATATTTCTGGGAATTTCAGTGGTCTAGGATGCGGGTTAATGCCCATTTCAGGCTGCAAATGTTTTTGGGACATTCCGAGCTTTCTGACACAGTTTCTAGGCCACCAACATTTTCTGGACTTTAGGGGGTCTAGGATGACTGTAAACCCCTTTTTTGGGCCTCCAAAGTTTTCAACATTTTTGCAGCCTAAGATGATTTTTAGGCCTTTTTTGGGCTGCTATCATATTCTGAACTTTCAGTGGTGCAGGATGCATGTTATTTCCATAAATACTTTTGGGAATTTCAGTGGTCTAGGATGCGGGTTAATGCCCATTTCAGGCTGCAAATGTGTTTGGGACATTCCGAGCTTTCTGACACAGTTTCTAGGCCACCAACATTTTCTGGAATTTAGGGGGTCTAGGATGTCTGTAAACCCCTTTTTTGGGCCTCCAAAGTCTTCAACATTTTTGCAGCCTCAGATGCATTTTAAGGCCTTTTTGGGCTGCTATCATATTCTGAACTTTCAGGGGTGTGGGATGCATTTTTCGTGCACAAAATATTTTTGGGAATTTCAGTGGTCTAGGATGCGGGTTAATGCCCATTTCAGGCTGCAAATGTTTTTGGGACATTCCGAGCTTTCTGACACAGTTTCTAGACCACCAACATTTTCTGGACTTTAGGGGGTCTAGGATGCCTGTAAACCACTTTTTTGGACCTCCAAAGTTTTCAACATTTTTGCATCCTAAGATGCATTTTAAGGCCTTTTTTGGGCTGCTAACATATTCTGAACTTTCAGCGGTGTAGGATGCTTTTTTCGCGCCATAAATATTTTTGGGAATTTCAGTGGTCTAGGATGCGGGTTAATGCCCATTTCAGGGTGCAAATGTTTTTGGGACATTCAGAGCTTTCTGACAAAGTTTTTAGGCCACCAACATTTTCTACCTTTAGGGGGTCTAGGATGACTGTAAAACCCTTTTTTGGGCCTCCAAAGTTTTCTACATTTTTGCAGCCTAAGATGCATTTTACGGCCTTTTTTTGGGCTGCTAACATATCCTGAACTTTCAGCGGTGCAGGATGCATTTTTCGTGCCATAAATATTTTTGCGAATTTCAGTGTCTAGGATGAGGGTTAATGCCCATTTCAGGCTGTAAATGTTTTTGGGACATTCAGAGCTCTCTGACACAGTTTTTGGGCCAGCAACATTTTCTGGACTTTAGGGGGTCTAGGATGCCTGTAAACCCCTTTTTTGGGCCTCCAAAGTTTTCAACATTTTTGCAGCCTAAGATGGATTTTAAGGCCTTTTTTGGGCTGCTATCATATTCTGAACTTTCAGGGGTGTAGGATGCATTTTTTCATGCACAAAATGTTTTTGGGGATTTCAGTGGTCTAGGATGCGGGTTAATGCCCTTTTCAGGCTGCAAATGCTTTTGGGACATTCAGAGCTTTCTGACACAGTTTCAAGGCCACCAACATTTTCTGGACTTTAGGGGGTCTACGATGACTGTAAACCCCTTTTTTGTGCCTCCAAAGTTTTCAACATTTTTGCAGCCTAAGATGCATTTTAAGGCCTTTTTTTGGCTGCTATCATATTCTGAACTTTCAGTGGTGCAGGATGCATGTTATTTCCATAAATATTTTTGGGAATTTCAGTGGTCTAGGATGCGGGTTAATGCCCATTTCAGGCTGCAAATGTTTTTGGATATTCAGAGCTCTCTGACACCGTTTTTGGACAACCAACATTTTCTGGACTTTAGGGGGTCTAGGATGCCTGTAAACCCCTTTTTTGGGCCTCCAAAGTTTTCAACATTTTTGCAGCCTAAGATGCATTTTAAGGCCTTTTTTTTGGGCTGCTAACATATTCTGAACTTTCAGCCGTGCAGGATGCATTTTTCGTGCCATAAATATTTTTGGGAATTTCAGTGGTCTAGGATGCGGGTTAATGCCCATTTCAGGCTGCAAATGCTTTTGGGACATTCAGAGCTCTCTGACACAGTTATTGGGCCCCCAACATTTTCTGGAATTTAGCGGGTCTAGGATGACTGTAAACCCCTTTTTTGGGCCTCTAAAGTTTTCAACATTTTTGCAGCCTAAGATGCATACTAAGGCCTTTTTTGGGCTGCTAACATATTCTGAACTTTCAGTGGTGTAGGATGCGTTTTCCTGCCATAAATATTTTTGGGAATTTCAGTGGTCTAGGATGCGGGTTAATGCCCATTTCAGGCTGCAAATGTTTTTGGGACATTCAGAGCTTTCTGACACAGTTTTTAGGCCACCAACATTTTCTGGACTTTAGGGGGTCTAGGATGCCTGTAAACCCCTTTTTTGGGCCTCCAAGGTTTTCTACATTTTTGCAGCCATAAGATGCATTTTAAGGCATTTTTTGGGCTTCTAACATATTCCGAACTTTCAGCGTGTAAGATGCATTTTTCGTGCCATACATATTTTTGGGAATTTCAGTGGTCTAGGATGCGTGTTAATGCCCCTTATAGGCTACACATGGTTTGGGGATATTCAGAGCTCCCTGACACCGTTTTTTGGCCACCAACATTTTCTGGACTTTAGGGGGTCTACGATGCCTGTAAACCCCTTTTTTGGACCTCCAAAGTTTTCAATATTTTTGCAGCCTAAGATGCATTTTAAGGCCTTTTTTGGGCTGCTAACATATCCTGAACTTTCAGCGGTGCAGGATGCATTTTTCGTGCCATAAATATTTTTGCGAATTTCAGTGTCTAGGATGAGGGTTAATGCCCATTTCAGGCTGTAAATGTTTTTGGGACATTCAGAGCTCTCTGACACAGTTTTTGGGCCAGCAACATTTTCTGGACTTTAGGGGGTCTAGGATGACTGTAAACCCCTTTTTTGGGCCTCTAGAGTTTTCAACATTTTTGCAGCCTAAAATGCATATTAAGGCCTTTTTTGGGCTGCTATCATATTCTGAACTTTCGGGGTTTAGGATGCATTTTTTCGTGCACAAAATATTTTTGGGGATTTCAGTGGTCTAGAATGAGGGTTAATGCCCATTTCAGGCTGCAAATGCTTTTGGGACATTCAGAGCTTTCTGACACAGTTTCAAGGCCACCAACATTTTCTGGACTTTTGGGGGGTCTACGATGACTGTAAACCCCTTTTTTGTGCCTCCAAAGTTTTCAGCATTTTTGCAGCCTAAGATGCATTGTATGGCCTTTTTTGGGCTGCTATCATATTCTGAACTTTCGGGGTGTAGGATGCATTTTTTCGTGCACAAAATATTTTTGGGGATTTCAGTGTTCTAGGATGCCGGTTAATGACCATTTCAGGCTGCAAATGCTTTTGGGACATTCAGAGCTTTCTGACACAGTTTCAAGGCCACCAACATTTTCTGGACTTTAGGGGGCCTAGGATGCCTGTAAACCTCTTTTCTGGACCTCCAAAGTTTTCAATATTTTTGCAGCCTAAGAAGCATTTTAAGGCCTTTTTTGGGCTGCTAACATATTCTGAACTTTCATCGGTGTAGGATGCTTTTTTCGTGCCATAAATATTTTTGGGAATTTCAGTGGTCTAGGATGCGGGTTAATGCCCATTTCAGGCTGCAAATGCTTTTGGGACATTCAGAGCTTTCTGACACAGTTTCAAGGCCACCAACATTTTCTGGACTTTAGGGTGTTTACGATGACTGTAAACCCCTTTTTTGTGCCTCCAAAGTTTTCAACATTTTTGCAGCCTAAAATGCATTTTAAGGCCTTTTCTGGGCTGCTAACATATTCTGAACTTTCAGTGGTGTAGGATGCATTTTTTGTGCCATATATATTTTTGGGAATTTCAGTGCTCTAGGGAGCCGGTTAATGCCCATTTCAGGCTGCAAATGTTTTTGGGACATTCAGAGCTTTCTGACACAGTTTTTAGGCCACCAACATTTTCTGGACTTTAGGGGGTCTAGGATGCCTGTAAACCCCTTTTTTGGGCCTCCAAAGTTTTCTACATTTTTGCAGCCCTAAGATGCATTTTAAGGCATTTTTTGGGCTTCTAACATATTCTGAACTTTTAGGGGTGTAGGATGCATTTTTCGTGCCATGAATATTTTTGGGAATTTCAGTGGTCTAGGATGCGGTTTAATGCCCATTTCAGGCTGCAAATATTTTTGGGACATTCAGAGCTTTCTGACACAGTTTTTAGGCCACCAACATATTCTGGACTTTAGGGGGTCTAGGATGACTGTAAACCCTTTTTTTGGGCCTCCAAAGTTTTCAACATTTTTGCAGCCTAAGATGCATTTTAAGGCCTTTTTTGGGCTGCTAACATATTCTAAACTTTCAGCGGTGTAGGATGCATTTTTCGTGCCATGAATATTTTTGGGAATTTCAGTGGTCTAGGATGCGCATTAATGCCCATTTCAGGCTGCAAATGTTTTTGGGACATTCAGAGCTTTCTTACACAGTTTTTGGGCCACCAACATTTTCTGGACTTTAGGGGGTCTAGGATGCCTGTAATCCCCTTTTTTGGGCCTCCAAAGTTTTCAACATTTTTGCAGCCTAAGATGCATTTTAAGACCTTTTTTGGGTTGCTATCATATTCTGAACTTTCAGTGGTGCAGGATGCATGTTATTTCCATAAATATTTTTGGGAATTTCAGTGGTCTAGGATGCGGGTTAATGCCCATTTCAGGCTGCAAATGTTTTTGGGTTATTCAGAGCTCTCTGACACCGTTTTTGGGCAAACAACATTTTCTGACTTTAGGGGGTCTAGGATGCCTGTAAACCCCCTTTTTTGGGCCTCCAAAGTTTTCTACATTTTTGCAGCCCTAAGATGCATTTTAAGGCATTTTTGGGGCTGCTAACATATTCTGAACTTTCAGCGGTGTAGGATGCATTTTTCGTGCAATGAATATTTTTGGGAATTTCAGTGGTCTAGGATACGTGTTAATGCCCCTTATGGGCTACAAATGTTTTTGGGACATTCAGAGCTCTCTGACACAGTTTTTGGGCCAGCAACATTTTCTGGACTTTAGGGGGTCTAGGATGACTGTAAACCCCTTTTTTGGGCCTCTAGAGTTTTCAACATTTTTGCAGCCTAAAATGCATATTAAGGCCTTTTTTGGGCTGCTAACATATTCTGAACTTTCAGGGTGTAAGATGCATTTTTCGTGCCATAAATATTTTTGGGAATTTCAGTGGTCAAGGATGCGGGTTAAAGCCCATTTCAGGCTGCAAATGTTTTTGGGACATTCAGAGCTTTCTGACACAGTTTTTAGGCCACCAACATTTTCTGGACTTTAGGGGGTCTAGGATGACTGTAAACCCCTTTTTTGGGCCTCTAGAGTTTTCAACATTTTTGCAGCCTAAAATGCATTTTAAGGCATTTTTTGGGCTTTTAACATATTCTGAACTTTCAGGGTGTAAGATGCATTTTTCGTACCATAAATATTTTTGGGAATTTCAGTGGTCTAGGATACGTGTTAATGCCCCTTATGGGCTGCAAATGTTTTTGGGATATTCAGAGCTCTCTGACACCGTTTTTTGGCCACCAACATTTTCTGGACTTTAGGGGGTCTAGGATGCCTGTAAACCCCTTTTTTGGGCCTCCAAAGTTTTCAACATTTTTGCAGCCTAAAATGGATTTTAAGGCCTTTTTTGGGCTGCTATCATATTCTGAACTTTCAGGCGTGTAGGATGCATTTTTTCATGCTCAAAATATTTTTGGGGATTTCAGTGGTCTAGGATGCGGGTTAATGCCCATTTCAGGCTGCAAATTCTTTTGGGACATTCAGAGCTTTCTGACACAGTTTCAAGGCCACCAACATTTTCTGGACTTTAGGGGGTCTACGATGACTGTAAACCCCTTTTTTGTGCCTCCAAAGTTTTCAACATTTTTGCAGCCTAAGATGCATTTTAAGACCTTTTTTGGGCTGCTATCATATTCTGAACTTTCAGTGGTGCAGGATGCATGTTATTTCCATAAATATTTCTGGGAATTTCAGTGGTCTAGGATGCGGGTTAATGCCCATTTCAGGCTGCAAATGTTTTTGGGATATTCAGAGCTCTCTGACACCGTTTTTGGGCAAACAACATTTTCTGGACTTTAGGGGGTCTAGGATGCCTGTAAACCCCTTTTTTGGGCCTCCAAAGTTTTCAACATTTTTGCAGCCTAAGATGCATTTTAAGGCCTTTTTTTGGGCTGCTAACATATTCTGAACTTTCAGCGGTGCAGGATGCATTTTTCGTGCCATAAATATTTTTGGGAATTTCAGTGGTCTAGGATGCGGGTTAATGCCAATTTCAGGCTGCAAATGTTTTTGGGATATTCAGAGCTCTCTGACACCGTTTTTGGGCAACCAACATTTTCTGGACTTTAGGGGGTCTAAGATGCCTGTAAACCCCTTTTTTGGGCCTCCAAAGTTTTCAACATTTTTGCAGCCTAAAATGCATTTTAAGGCTTTTTTTGGGCTGCTAACATATTCTGAACTTTCAGCGGTGCAGGATGCATTTTTCGTGCCATAAATATTTTTGGGAATTTCAGTGGTCTAGGATGCGGGTTAATGCCAATTTCAGGCTGCAAATGTTTTTGGGATATTCAGAGCTCTCTGGCACCGTTTTTGGGCCACCAACATTTTCTGGACTTTAGGGGGTCTAGGATGCCTGTAAACCCCTTTTTTGGGCCTCCAAAGTTTTCTACATTTTTGCAGCCCTAAGATACATGTTATGGCCTTTTTTGGGCTGCTAACATATTCTGAACTTTCAGTGGTGTACGATGCATTTTTCGTGCCATAAATATTTTTGGGAATTTCAGTGGTCTAGGATGCGGGTTAATGCCCATTTCAGGCTGCAAATGTTTTTGGGATATTCAGAGCTCTCTGACACCGTTTTTGGGCCACCAACATTTTTTGGACTTTAGGGGGTCTAGGATGCCTGTAATCCCCTTTTTTGGGCCTCCAAAGTTTTCTACATTTTTGCAGCCCTAAGATGCATGTTATGGCCTTTTTCGGGCTGCTAACATATTCTGAACTTTCAGGGTGTAAGATGCATTTTTCGTACCATAAATATTTCTGGGAATTTCAGTGGTCTAGGATATGTGTTAATGCCCCTTCTGGGCTACAAATGTTTTTGGGATATTCAGAGCTCTCTGACACCGTTTTTGGGCATCGAACATTTTCTGGACTTTAGGGGGTCTAGGATGACTGTAAACCCCTTTTTTGGGCCTCTAGAGTTTTCAACATGTTTGCAGCCTAAAATGCATATTAAGGCCTTTTTTGGGCTGCTAACATATTCTGAACTTTCAGTGTTGTAGGATGCATTTTTCGTGCCATAAATATTTTTGGGAATTTCAGTGGTCTAGAATGCGGGTTAATGCCTATTTCAGGCTGCAAATGTTTTTGGGATATTCAGAGCTCTCTGACACCGTTTTTGGGCAACCAACATTTTCTGGACTTTAGGGGGTCTAGGATGCCTGTAAACCCCTTTTTTGGGCCTCCAAAGATTTCAACATTTTTGCAGACAAAGATGGATTTGAAGACCTTTTTTGGGCTGCTATCATATTCTGAACTTTCAGGGGTGTAGGATGCATTTTTTCGTGCACAAAAACTTTTTGGGGATTTCAGTGGTCTAGGATGCGGGTTAATGCCCATTTCAGGCTGCAAATGCTTTTGGGACATTCAGAGCTTTCTGACACAGTTTCAAGGCCACCAACATTTTCTGGACTTTAGGGGGTCTACGATGACTGTAAACCCCTTTTTTGTGCCTCCAAAGTTTTCAACATTTTTGCAGCCTAAAATGCATTTTAAGGCCTTTTTTGGGCTGCTATCATATTCTGAACTTTCAGTGGTGCAGGATGCATTTTTCGTGCCATAAATATTTTTGGGAATTTCAGTGGTCTACGATGCGGGTTAATGCCCATTTCAGGCTGCAAATGTTTTTGGGATATTCAGAGCTCTCTGACACCGTTTTGGGCCACCAACATTTTCTGGACTTTAGGGGGTCTAGGATGCCTGTAAACCCCTTTTTTGGGCCTCAAAAGTTTTCTACATTTTTGCAGCCCTAAAATGCATGTTATGGCCTTTTTTGGGCTGCTAACATATTCTGAACTTTCAGCTGTGTAGGATGCGTTTTTCCTGCCATAAATATTTTTGGGAATTTCAGTGGTTAAGGATGCGGGTTAATGCCCATTTCAGGCTGCAAATGTTTTTGGGACATTCAGAGCTTTCTGACACAGTTTTTAGGCCACCAACATTTTCTGGACTTTAGGGGGTCTAGGATGCCTGTAAACCCCTTTTTTGGGCCTCCAAAGTTTTCTACATTTTTGCAGCCCTAAGATACATGTTATGGCCTTTTTTGGGCTGCTAACATATTCTGAACTTTCAGTGGTGTAGGATGCATTTTTCGTGCCATAAATATTTTTGGGAATTTCAGTGGTCTAGGATGCGGGTTAATGCCCATTTCAGGCTGCAAATGTTTTTGGGATATTCAGAGCTCTCTGACACCGTTTTTGGGCCACCAACATTTTTTGGACTTTAGGGGGTCTATGATTCCTGTAATCCCCTTTTTTGGGCCTCCAAAGTTTTCTACATTTTTGCAGCCCTAAGATGCATGTTATGGCCTTTTTCGGGCTGCTAACATATTCTGAACTTTCAGGGTGTAAGATGCATTTTTCGTACCATAAATATTTTTGGGAATTTCAGTGGTCTAGGATACGTGTTAATGCCCCTTCTGGGCTACAAATGTTTTTGGGATATTCAGAGCTCTCTGACACCGTTTTTGGGCATCGAACATTTTCTGGACTTTAGGGGGTCTAGGATGACTGTAAACCCCTTTTTTGGGCCTCCAAAGTCTTCAACATTTTTGCAGCCTAAGATGCATTTTAAGGCCTTTTTTGGGCTGCTATCATATTCTGAACTTTCAGGGGTGTAGGATGCATTTTTCGTGCACAAATTATTTTTGGGAATTTCAGTGGTCTAGGATGCGGGTTAATGCCCATTTCAGGCTGCAAATGTTTTTGGGACATTCCGAGCTTTCTGACACAGTTTCTAGGCCACCAACATTTTCTGGACTTTAGGGGGTCTAGGATGCCTGTAAACCCCTTTTTTGGGCCTCCAAAGTTTTCAACATTTTTGCAGCCTAAGATGCATTTTAAGGCCTTTTTTTGGGCTGCTAACATATTCTGAACTTTCAGGATGTAAGATGCATTTTTTGTGCCAAAACAATTTTTGGGAATTTCAGTGGTCTAGGATGCAGGTTAATGCCCCTTATAGGCTACAAATGTTTTTGGGACATTCAGAGCTCTCTGACAGTTTTTTGGGACACCAACATCTTCTGGACTTTAGGGGGTCTAGGATGCCTATAAACCCCCTTTTTTGGGCCTCCAAAGCATTTTTGGGGCTGCTAACATATTCTGAACTTTCAGTGGTGTAGGATGCATTTTTCGTGCAATGAATATTTTTGGGAATTTCAGTGGTCTAGGATACGTGTTAATGCCCCTTATGGGCTACAAATGTTTTTGGGACATTCAGAGCTCTCTGACACAGTTTTTGGGCCAGCAACATTTTCTGGCCTTTAGGGGGTCTAGGATGACTGTAAACCCCTTTTTTGGGCCTCTAGAGTTTTCAACATTTTTGCAGCCTAAGATGCATTTTAAGGCCTTTTTTGGGCTGCTATCATATTCTGAACTTTCAGTGGTGCAGGATGCATGTTATTTCCATAAATATTTTTGGGAATTTCAGTGGTCTAGGATGCGGGTTAATGCCCATTTCAGGCTGCAAATGTTTTTGGGATATTCAGAGCTCTCTGACACCGTTGTTGGGCCACCAACATTTTCTGGACTTTAGGGGGTCTAGGATGCCTGTAAACCCCTTTTTTGGGCCTCCAAAGTTTTCTACATTTTTGCAGCCCTAAGATGCATGTTATGGCCTTTTTTGGGCTGCTAACATATTCTGAACTTTCAGTGGTGTAGGATGCATTTTTCGTGCCATAAATATTTTTGGGAATTTCAGTGGTCTAGGATGCGGGTTAATGCCCATTTCAGGCTGCAAATGTTTTTGGGATATTCAGAGCTCTCTGACACCGTTTTTGGGCATCCAACATTTTCTGGACTTTAGGGGGTCTAGGATGCCTGTAAACCCCTTTTTTAGGCCTCCAAAGTTTTCTACATTTTTGCAGCCCTAAGATTCATGTTATGGCCTTTTTTGGGCTGCTAACATATTCTGAACTTTCAGCGGTGTAGGATGCATTTTTCGTGCCATAAATATTTTTGGGAATTTCAGTGGTCTAGGATGCGGGTTAATGCCCATTTCAGGCTGCAAATGTTTTTGGGATATTCAGAGCTCTCTGACACCATTTTTGGGCAACCAACATTTTCTGGACTTTAGGGGGTCTAGGATGCCTATAAACCCCTTTTTTGGGCCTCCAAAGTTTTCTACATTTTTGCAGCCCTAAGATGCATGTTATGGCCTTTTTTGGGCTGCTAACATATTCTGAACTTTCAGTGGTGCAGGATGCATGTTATTTCCATAAATAATTTTGGGAATTTCAGTGGTCTAGGATGCGGGTTAATGCCCATTTCAGGCTGCAAATGTTTTTGGGACATTCAGAGCTCTCTGGCACCGTTTTTGGGCCACCAACATTTTCTGGACTTTAGGGGGTCTAGGATGCCTGTAAACCCCTTTTTTGGGCCTCCAAAGTTTTCTACATTTTTGCAGCCCTAAGATGCATGTTATGGCCTTTTTTGGGCTGCTAACATATTCTGAACTTTCAGTGGTGTAGGATGCATTTTTCGTGCAATAAATATTTTTTCGGAATTTCAGTGGTCTAGGATGCGGGTTAATGCCCATTTCAGGCTGCAAATGTTTTTGGGATATCCAGAGCTCTCTGACACCGTTTTTGGGCCACCAACATTTTTTGGACTTTAGGGGGTCTAGGATGCCTGTAAACCCCTTTTTTGGGCCTCCAAAGTTTTCTACATTTTTGCAGCCATAAGATGCATTTTAAGGCATTTTTTGGGCTTCTAACATATTCTGAACTTTCAGGGTGTAAGATGCATTTTTCGTACCATAAATATTTTTGGGAATTTCAGTGGTCTAGGATACGTGTTAATGCCCCTTCTGGGCTACAAATGTTTTTGGGATATTCAGAGCTCTCTGACACCGTTTTTGGGCATCGAACATTTTCTGGACTTTAGGGGGTCTAGGATGACTGTAAACCCCTTTTTTGGGCCTCTAAAGTTTTCAACATGTTTGCAGCCTAAGATGCATATTAAGGCCTTTTTTGGGCTGCTAACATATTCTGAACTTTCAGTGGTGTAGGATGCATTTTTCGTGCCATAAATATTTTTGGGAATTTCAGTGGTCTAGGGTGCAGGTTAATGCCCATTTCAGGCTGCAAATGTTTTTGGGATATTCAGAGCTCTCTGACACCGTCTTTGGGCAACCAATATTTTCTGGACTTTAGGGGGTCTAGGATGCCTGTAAACCCCTTTTTTTAGGCCTCCAAAGTTTTCTACATTTTTGCAGCCCTAAGATGCATATTAAGGCCTTTTTTGGGCTGCTAACATATTCTGAACTTTCAGCGGTGTAGGATGCGTTTTTCCTGCCATAAATATTTTTGGGAATTTCAGTGGTTAAGGATGCGGGTTAATGCCCATTTCAGGCTGCAAATGTTTTTGGGACATTCAGAGCTTTCTGACACAGTTTTTAGGCCACCAACATTTTCTGGACTTTAGGGGGTCTAGGATGCCTGTAAACCCCTGTTTTGGGCCTCCAAAGTTTTCTACATTTTTGCAGCCATAAGATGCATTTTAAGGCATTTTTTGGGCTTCTAACATATTCTGAACTTTCAGGGTGTAAGATGCATTTTTCGTACCATAAATATTTTTGGGAATTTCAGTGGTCTAGGATACGTGTTAATGCCCCTTCTGGGCTACAAATGTTTTTGGGATATTCAGAGCTCTCTGACACCGTTTTTGGGCATCCAACATTTTATGGACTTTAGGGGGTCTAGGATGACTGTAAACCCCTTTTTTGGGCCTCTAAAGTTTTCAACATGTTTGCAGCCTAAGATGCATATTAAGGCCTTTTATGGGCTGCTAACATATTCTGAACTTTCAGTGGTGTAGGATGCATTTTTCGTGCCATAAATATTTTTGGGAATTTCAGTGGTCTTGGGTGCGGGTTAATGCCCATTTCAGGCTGCAAATGTTTTTGGGATATTCAGAGCTCTCTGACACCGTTTTTGGGCAACCAACATTTTCTGGACTTTAGGGGGTCTAGGATGCCTGTAAACCCCTTTTTTGGGCCTCCAAAGTTTTCAACATTTTTGCAGCCTAAGATGCATTTTAAGGCCTTTTTTGGGCTGCTATCATATTCTGAACTTTCAGTGGTGCAGGATGCATGTTATTTCCATAAATATTTTTGGGAATTTCAGTGGTCTAGGATGCGGGTTAATGCCCATTTCAGGCTGCAAATGTTTTTGGGATATTCAGAGCTCTCTGACATTGTTTTTGGGCCACCAACATTTTCTGGACTTTAGGGGGTCTAGGATGCCTGTAAACCTTTTTTTTGGGCCTCCAAAGTTTTCTACATTTTTGCAGCCCTAAAATGCATGTTATGGCCTTTTTTGGGCTGCTAACATATTCTGAACTTTCAGTGGTGTAGGATGCATTTTTCGTGCCATAAATATTTTTGGGAATTTCAGTGGTCTAGGATGCGGGTTAATGCCCATTTCAGGCCGCAAATGTTTTTGGGATATTCAGAGCTCTCTGACACCGTTTTTGGGCCACCAACATTTTCTGGACTTTAGGGGGTCTAGGATGACTGTAAACCCCTTTTTTGGGCCTCTAAAGTTTTCAACATGTTTGCAGCCTAAGATGCATATTAAGGCCTTTTTTGGGCTGCTATCATATTCTGAACTTCAGTGATGCAGGATGCATGTTATTTCCATAAATATTTTTGGGAATTTCAGTGGTCTAGGATGTGGTTTAATGCCCATTTCAGGCTGCAAATGTTTTTGGGATATTCAGAGCTCTCTGACACCGTTTTTGGGCCACCAACATTTTCTGGACTTTAGGGGGTCTAGGATGCCTGTAAACCCCTTTTTTGGGCCTCTAAAGTTTTCGACATTTTTGCAGCCCTAAGATGCATGTTATGGCCTTTTTTGGGCTGCTAACATATTCTGAACTTTCAGCGGTGTAGGATGCGTTTTTCCTGCCATAAATATTTTTGGGAATTTCAGTGGTCTAGGATGCGGGTTAATGCCCATTTCAGGCTGCAAATGTTTTTGGGACATTCCGAGCTTTCTGACACAGTTTCTAGGCCACCAACATTTTCTGGACTTTAGGGGGTCTAGGATGCCTGTAAACCCCTTTTTTGGGCCTCCAAAGTTTTCTACATTTTTGCAGCCCTAAGATACATGTTATGGCCTTTTTTGGGCTGCTAACATATTCTGAACTTTCAGTGGTGTAGGATGCATTTTTCGTGCCATAAATATTTTTGTGAATTTCAGTGGTCTAGGATGCGGGTTAATGCCCATTTCAGGCTGCAAATGTTTTTGGGATATTCAGAGCTCTCTGACATCGTTTTTGGGCCACCAACATTTTTTGGACTTTAGGGGGTCTAGGATGCCTGTAATCCCTTTTTTGGGCCTCCAAAGTTTTCAACATTTTTGCAGCCTAAGATGCATTTTAAGACCTTTTTTCGGTTGCTATCATATTCTGAACTTTCAGTGGTGCAGGATGCATGTTATTTCCATAAATATTTTTGGGAATTTCAGTGGTCTAGGATGCGGGTTAATGCCCATTTCAGGCTGCAAATGTTTTTGGGTTATTCAGAGCTCTCTGACACCGTTTTTGGGCAAACAACATTTTCTGGACTTTAGGGGGTCTAGGATGCCTGTAAACCCCCTTTTTTGGGCCTCCAAAGTTTTCTACATTTTTGCAGCCCTAAGATGCATTTTAAGGCATTTTTGGGGCTGCTAACATATTCTGAACTTTCAGCGGTGTAGGTTGCATTTTTCGTGCAATGAATATTTTTGGGAATTTCAGTGGTCTAGGATACGTGTTAATGCCCCTTATGGGCTACAAATGTTTTTGGGACATTCAGAGCTCTCTGACACAGTTTTTGGGCCAGCAACATTTTCTGGACTTTAGGGGGTCTAGGATGACTGTAAACCCCTTTTTTGGGCCTCTAGAGTTTTCAACATTTTTGCAGCCTAAAATGCATATTAAGGCCTTTTTTGGGCTGCTAACATATTCTGAACTTTCAGTGTTGTAGGATGCATTTTTCGTGCCATAAATATTTTTGGGAATTTCAGTGGTCAAGGATGCGGGTTAAAGCCCATTTCAGGCTGCAAATGTTTTTGGGACATTCAGAGCTTTCTGACACAGTTTTTAGGCCACCAACATTTTCTGGACTTTAGGGGGTCTATGATGCCTGTAAACCCCTTTTTTGGGCCTCTAAAGTTTTCGACATTTTTGCAGCCCTAAGATGCATGTTATGGCCTTTTTTGGGCTGCTAACATATTCTGAACTTTCAGCGGTGTAGGATGCGTTTTTCCTGCCATAAATATTTTTGGAAATTTCAGTGGTCTAGGATGCGGGTTAATGCCCATTTCAGGCTGCAAATGTTTTTGGGACATTCCGAGCTTTCTGACACAGTTTCTAGGCCACCAACATTTTCTGGACTTTAGGGGGTCTAGGATGCCTGTAAACCCCTTTTTTGGGCCTCCAAAGTTTTCAACATTTTTGCAGCCTAAGATGCATTTTAAGGCCTTTTTTGGGCTGCTAACATATTCTAAACTTTCAGCGGTGCAGGATGCATTTTTCGTGCCATAAATATTTTTGGGAATTTCAGTGGTCTAGGATGAGGGTTAATGCCCATTTCAGGCTGCAAATGTTTTTGGGACATTCAGAGCTCTCTGACACAGTTTTTGGGCCACCAACTTTTTCTGGACTTTAGGGGGTCTAGGATGACTGTAAACCCCTTTTTTGGGCCTCTAAAGGTTTCAACATTTTTGCAGCCTAAAATGCATATTAAGGCCTTTTTTGGGCTGCTAACATATTCTGAACTTTCAGTGGTGTAGGATGCATTTTTCGTGCCATAAATATTTTTGGGATTTTCAGTGCTCTAGGATGCGGGTTAATGCCTATTTCAGGCTGCAAATGTTTTTGGGATATTCAGAGCTCTCTGACATTGTTTTTGGGCCACCAACATTTTCTGGACTTTAGGGGGTCTAGGATGCCTGTAAACCCCTTTTTTGGGCCTCCAAAGTTTTCTACATTTTTGCAGCCCTAAAATGCATGTAATGGCCTTTTTTGGGCTGCTAACATATTCTGAACTTTCAGTGGTGTAGGATGCATTTTTCGTGCCATAAATATTTTTGGGAATTTCAGTGGTCTAGGATGCGGGTCAATGCCCATTTCAGGCTGCAAATGTTTTTGGGATATTCAGAGCTCTCTGACACCGTTTTTGGGCCACCAACATTTTCTGGACTTTAGGGGGTCTAGGATGACTGTAAACCCCTTTTTTGGGCCTCTAAAGTTTTCAACATGTTTGCAGCCTAAGATGCATATTAAGGCCTTTTTTGGGCTGCTATCATATTCTGAACTTCAGTGATGCAGGATGCATGTTATTTCCATAAATATTTTTGGGAATTTCAGTGGTCTAGGATGTGGTTTAATGCCCATTTCAGGCTGCAAATGTTTTTGGGATATTCAGAGCTCTCTGACACCGTTTTTGGGCCACCAACATTTTCTGGACTTTAGGGGGTCTAGGATGCCTGTAAACCCCTTTTTTGGGCCTCTAAAGTTTTCGACATTTTTGCAGCCCTAAGATGCATGTTATGGCCTTTTTTGGGCTGCTAACATATTCTGAACTTTCAGCGGTGTAGGATGCGTTTTTCCTGCCATAAATATTTTTGGGAATTTCAGTGGTCTAGGATGCGGGTTAATGCCCATTTCAGGCTGCAAATGTTTTTGGGACATTCCGAGCTTTCTGACACAGTTTCTAGGCCACCAACATTTTCTGGACTTTAGGGGGTCTAGGATGCCTGTAAACCCCTTTTTTGGGCCTCCAAAGTTTTCTACATTTTTGCAGCCCTAAGATACATGTTATGGCCTTTTTTGGGCTGCTAACATATTCTGAACTTTCAGTGGTGTAGGATGCATTTTTCGTGCCATAAATATTTTTGTGAATTTCAGTGGTCTAGGATGCGGGTTAATGCCCATTTCAGGCTGCAAATGTTTTTGGGATATTCAGAGCTCTCTGACATCGTTTTTGGGCCACCAACATTTTTTGGACTTTAGGGGGTCTAGGATGCCTGTAATCCCTTTTTTGGGCCTCCAAAGTTTTCAACATTTTTGCAGCCTAAGATGCATTTTAAGACCTTTTTTCGGTTGCTATCATATTCTGAACTTTCAGTGGTGCAGGATGCATGTTATTTCCATAAATATTTTTGGGAATTTCAGTGGTCTAGGATGCGGGTTAATGCCCATTTCAGGCTGCAAATGTTTTTGGGTTATTCAGAGCTCTCTGACACCGTTTTTGGGCAAACAACATTTTCTGGACTTTAGGGGGTCTAGGATGCCTGTAAACCCCCTTTTTTGGGCCTCCAAAGTTTTCTACATTTTTGCAGCCCTAAGATGCATTTTAAGGCATTTTTGGGGCTGCTAACATATTCTGAACTTTCAGCGGTGTAGGTTGCATTTTTCGTGCAATGAATATTTTTGGGAATTTCAGTGGTCTAGGATACGTGTTAATGCCCCTTATGGGCTACAAATGTTTTTGGGACATTCAGAGCTCTCTGACACAGTTTTTGGGCCAGCAACATTTTCTGGACTTTAGGGGGTCTAGGATGACTGTAAACCCCTTTTTTGGGCCTCTAGAGTTTTCAACATTTTTGCAGCCTAAAATGCATATTAAGGCCTTTTTTGGGCTGCTAACATATTCTGAACTTTCAGTGTTGTAGGATGCATTTTTCGTGCCATAAATATTTTTGGGAATTTCAGTGGTCAAGGATGCGGGTTAAAGCCCATTTCAGGCTGCAAATGTTTTTGGGACATTCAGAGCTTTCTGACACAGTTTTTAGGCCACCAACATTTTCTGGACTTTAGGGGGTCTATGATGCCTGTAAACCCCTTTTTTGGGCCTCTAAAGTTTTCGACATTTTTGCAGCCCTAAGATGCATGTTATGGCCTTTTTTGGGCTGCTAACATATTCTGAACTTTCAGCGGTGTAGGATGCGTTTTTCCTGCCATAAATATTTTTGGGAATTTCAGTGGTCTAGGATGCGGGTTAATGCCCATTTCAGGCTGCAAATGTTTTTGGGACATTCCGAACTTTCTGACACAGTTTCTAGGCCACCAACATTTTCTGGACTTTAGGGGGTCTAGGATGCCTGTAAACCCCTTTTTTGGGCCTCCAAAGTTTTCAACATTTTTGCAGCCTAAGATGCATTTTAAGGCCTTTTTTGGGCTGCTAACATATTCTAAACTTTCAGCGGTGCAGGATGCATTTTTCGTGCCATAAATATTTTTGGGAATTTCAGTGGTCTAGGATGAGGGTTAATGCCCATTTCAGGCTGCAAATGTTTTTGGGACATTCAGAGCTCTCTGACACAGTTTTTGGGCCACCAACTTTTTCTGGACTTTAGGGGGTCTAGGATGACTGTAAACCCCTTTTTTGGGCCTCTAAAGGTTTCAACATTTTTGCAGCCTAAAATGCATATTAAGGCCTTTTTTGGGCTGCTAACATATTCTGAACTTTCAGTGGTGTAGAATGCATTTTTCGTGCCATAAATATTTTTGGGATTTTCAGTGCTCTAGGATGCGGGTTAATGCCCATTTCAGGCTGCAAATGTTTTTGGGATATTCAGAGCTCTCTGACACCGTTTTTGGGCAAACAACATTTTCTGGACTTTAGGGGGTCTAGGATGCCTGTAAACCCCCTTTTTTGGGCCTCCAAAGTTTTCTACATTTTTGCAGCCCTAAGATGCATTTTAAGGCATTTTTGGGGCTGCTAACATATTCTGAACTTTCAGCGGTGTAGGTTGCATTTTTCGTGCAATGAATATTTTTGGGAATTTCAGTGGTCTAGGATACGTGTTAATGCCCCTTATGGGCTACAAATGTTTTTGGGACATTCAGAGCTCTCTGACACAGTTTTTGGGCCAGCAACATTTTCTGGACTTTAGGGGGTCTAGGATGACTGTAAACCCCTTTTTTGGGCCTCTAGAGTTTTCAACATTTTTGCAGCCTAAAATGCATATTAAGGCCTTTTTTGGGCTGCTAACATATTCTGAACTTTCAGTGTTGTAGGATGCATTTTTCGTGCCATAAATATTTTTGGGAATTTCAGTGGTCAAGGATGCGGGTTAAAGCCCATTTCAGGCTGCAAATGTTTTTGGGACATTCAGAGCTTTCTGACACAGTTTTTAGGCCACCAACATTTTCTGGACTTTAGGGGGTCTATGATGCCTGTAAACCCCTTTTTTGGGCCTCTAAAGTTTTCGACATTTTTGCAGCCCTAAGATGCATGTTATGGCCTTTTTTGGGCTGCTAACATATTCTGAACTTTCAGCGGTGTAGGATGCGTTTTTCCTGCCATAAATATTTTTGGAAATTTCAGTGGTCTAGGATGCGGGTTAATGCCCATTTCAGGCTGCAAATGTTTTTGGGACATTCCGAGCTTTCTGACACAGTTTCTAGGCCACCAACATTTTCTGGACTTTAGGGGGTCTAGGATGCCTGTAAACCCCTTTTTTGGGCCTCCAAAGTTTTCAACATTTTTGCAGCCTAAGATGCATTTTAAGGCCTTTTTTGGGCTGCTAACATATTCTAAACTTTCAGCGGTGCAGGATGCATTTTTCGTGCCATAAATATTTTTGGGAATTTCAGTGGTCTAGGATGAGGGTTAATGCCCATTTCAGGCTGCAAATGTTTTTGGGACATTCAGAGCTCTCTGACACAGTTTTTGGGCCACCAACTTTTTCTGGACTTTAGGGGGTCTAGGATGACTGTAAACCCCTTTTTTGGGCCTCTAAAGGTTTCAACATTTTTGCAGCCTAAAATGCACATTAAGGCCTTTTTTGGGCTGCTAACATATTCTGAACTTTCAGTGGTGTAGGATGCATTTTTCGTGCCATAAATATTTTTGGGATTTTCAGTGCTCTAGGATGCGGGTTAATGCCTATTTCAGGCTGCAAATGTTTTTGGGATATTCAGAGCTCTCTGACATTGTTTTTGGGCCACCAACATTTTCTGGACTTTAGGGGGTCTAGGATGCCTGTAAACCCCTTTTTTGGGCCTCCAAAGTTTTCTACATTTTTGCAGCCCTAAAATGCATGTAATGGCCTTTTTTGGGCTGCTAACATATTCTGAACTTTCAGTGGTGTAGGATGCATTTTTCGTGCCATAAATATTTTTGGGAATTTCAGTGGTCTAGGATGCGGGTCAATGCCCATTTCAGGCTGCAAATGTTTTTGGGATATTCAGAGCTCTCTGACACCGTTTTTGGGCCACCAACATTTTCTGGACTTTAGGGGGTCTAGGATGACTGTAAACCCCTTTTTGGGCCTCTAAAGTTTTCAACATGTTTGCAGCCTAAGATGCATATTAAGGCCTTTTTTGGGCTGCTAACATATTCTGAACTTTCAGTGGTGTAGGATGCATTTTTCGTGCCATAAATATTTTTGTGAATTTCAGTGGTCTAGGATGCGGGTTAATGCCCATTTCAGGCTGCAAATGTTTTTGGGATATTCAGAGCTCTCTGACACCGTTTTTGGGCCACCAACATTTTCTGGACTTTAGGGGGCCTAGGATGACTGTAAACCCCTTTTTTGGGCCTCTAAAGTTTTCAACATGTTTGCAGCCTAAGATGCATATTAAGGCCTTTTTTGGGCTGCTAACATATTCTGAACTTTCAGTGGTGTAGGATGCATTTTTCGTGCCATAAATATTTTTGGGAATTTCAGTGGTCTAGGATGTGGGTTAATGCCCATTTCAGGCTGCAAATGTTTTTGGGATATTCAGAGCTCTCTGACACCGTTTTTGGGCAACCAACATTTTCTGGACTTTAGGGGGTCTAGGATGCCTGTAAACCCCTTTTTTGGGCCTCCAAAGTTTTCAACATTGTTGCAGCCTAAGATGCATTTTAAGGCCTTTTTCGGGCTGCTATCATATTCTGAACTTTCAGTGATGCAGGATGCATGTTATTTCCATAAATATTTTTGGGAATTTCAGTGGTCTAGGATGTGGTTTAATGCCCATTTCAGGCTGCAAATGTTTTTGGGATATTCAGAGCTCTCTGACACCGTTTTTGGGCCACCAACATTTTCTGGACTTTAGGGGGTCTAGGATGCCTCTAAACCCCTTTTTTGGGCCTCTAAAGTTTTTGACATTTTTGCAGCCCTAAGATGCATGTTATGGCCTTTTTTGGGCTGCTAACATATTCTGAACTTTCAGCGGTGTAGGATGCGTTTTTCCTGCCATAAATATTTTTGGGAATTTCAGTGGTCTAGGATGCGGGTTAATGCCCATTTCAGGCTGCAAATGTTTTTGGGACATTCCGAGCTTTCTGACACAGTTTCTAGGCCACCAACATTTTCTGGACTTTAGGGGGTCTAGGATGCCTGTAAACCCCTTTTTTGGGCCTCCAAAGTTTTCAACATTTTTGCAGCCTAAGATGCATTTTAAGGCCTTTTTTGGGCTGCTAACATATTCTAAACTTTCAGCGGTGCAGGATGCATTTTTCGTGCCATGAATATTTTTGGGAATTTCAGTGGTCTAGGATGAGGGTTAATGCCCATTTCAGGCTGCAAATGTTTTTGGGACATTCAGAGCTCTCTGACACAGTTTTTGGGCCACCAACTTTTTCTGGACTTTAGGGGGTCTAGGATGACTGTAAACCCCTTTTTTGGGCCTCTAAAGTTTTCAACATTTTTGCAGCCTAAAATGCATATTAAGGCCTTTTTTGGGCTGCTAACATATTCTGAACTTTCAGTGGTGTAGGATGCATTTTTCGTGCCATAAATATTTTTGGGATTTTCAGTGCTCTAGGATGCGGGTTAATGCCCCTTTCAGGCTGCAAATGTTTTTGAGACATTCAGAGCTCTCTGACCCTGTTTTTGGGCCACCAACATTTTCTGGACTTCAGGGGGTCTAGGATGCCTGTAAACCCCTTTTTTGGGCCTCCAAAGTTTTCTGCATGTTTGCAGCCCTAAAATGCATTTTAAGGCATTTTTTGGGCTGCTAACATATTCTGAACTTTCAGGATGTAAGATGCATTTTTTGTGCCAAAACAATTTTTGGGAATTTCAGTGGTCTAGGATGCAGGTTAATGCCCCTTATAGGCTACAAATGTTTTTGGGACATTCAGAGCTCTCTGACAGTTTTTTGGGACACCAACATCTTCTGGACTTTAGGGGGTCTAGGATGCCTGTAAACCCCCTTTTTTGGGCCTCCAAAGTTTTCTACATTTTTGCAGCCCTAAAATGCATTTTAAGGCATTTTTAGTGCTGCTAACATATTCTGAACTTTCAGCGGTGTAGGATGCATTTTTCGTGCAATGAATATTTTTGGGAATTTCAGTGGTCTAGGATACGTGTTAATGCTCCTTATGGGCTCCAAATGTTTTTGGGACATTCAGAGCTCTCTGACACAGTTTTTGGGCCAGCAACATGTTCTGGACTTTAGGGGGTCTAGGATGACTGTAAACCCCTTTTTTGGGCCTCTAAAGTTTTCAACATTTTTGCAGCCTAAAATGCATATTAAGGCCTTTTTTGGGCTGCTAACATATTCTGAACTTTCAGTGTTGTAGGATGCATTTTTCGTGCCATAAATATTTTTGGGAATTTCAGTGGTCAAGGATGCGGGTTAAAGCCCATTTCAGGCTGCAAATGTTTTTGGGACATTCAGAGCTTTCTGACACAGTTTTTAGGCCACCAACATTTTCTGGACTTTAGGGGGTGTATGATGCCTGTAAACCCCTTTTTTGGGCCTCTAAAGTTTTCGACATTTTTGCAGCCCTAAGATGCATGTTATGGCCTTTTTTGGGCTGCTAACATATTCTGAACTTTCAGCGGTGTAGGATGCGTTTTTCCTGCCATAAATATTTTTGGGAATTTCAGTGGTCTAGGATGCGGGTTAATGCCCATTTCAGGCTGCAAATGTTTTTGGGACATTCCGAACTTTCTGACACAGTTTCTAGGCCACCAACATTTTCTGGACTTTAGGGGGTCTAGGATGCCTGTAAACCCCTTTTTTGGGCCTCCAAAGTTTTCAACATTTTTGCAGCCTAAGATGCATTTTAAGGCCTTTTTTGGGCTGCTAACATATTCTAAACTTTCAGCGTTGCAGAATGCATTTTTCGTGCCATAAATATTTTTGGGAATTTCAGTGGTCTAGGATGAGGGTTAATGCCCATTTCAGGCTGCAAATGTTTTTGGGACATTCAGAGCTCTCTGACACAGTTTTTGGGCCACCAACTTTTTCTGGACTTTAGGGGGTCTAGGATGACTGTAAACCCCTTTTTTGGGCCTCTAAAGGTTTCAACATTTTTGCAGCCTAAAATGCATATTAAGGCCTTTTTTGGGCGGCTAACATATTCTGAACTTTCAGTGGTGTAGGATGCATTTTTCGTGCCATAAATATTTTTGGGATTTTCAGTGCTCTAGGATGCGGGTTAATGCCCATTTCAGGCTGCAAATGTTTTTGGGATATTCAGAGCTCTCTGACACCGTTTTTGGGCAAACAACATTTTCTGGACTTTAGGGGGTCTAGGATGCCTGTAAACCACCTTTTTTGGGCCTCCAAAGTTTTCTACATTTTTGCAGCCCTAAGATGCATTTTAAGGCATTTTTGGGGCTGCTAACATATTCTGAACTTTCAGCGGTGTAGGTTGCATTTTTCGTGCAATGAATATTTTTGGGAATTTCAGTGGTCTAGGATACGTGTTAATGCCCCTTATGGGCTACAAATGTTTTTGGGACATTCAGAGCTCTCTGACACAGTTTTTGGGCCAGCAACATTTTCTGGACTTTAGGGGGTCTAGGATGACTGTAAACCCCTTTTTTGGGCCTCTAGAGTTTTCAACATTTTTGCAGCCTAAAATGCATATTAAGGCCTTTTTTGGGCTGCTAACATATTCTGAACTTTCAGTGTTGTAGGATGCATTTTTCGTGCCATAAATATTTTTGGGAATTTCAGTGGTCAAGGATGCGGGTTAAAGCCCATTTCAGGCTGCAAATGTTTTTGGGACATTCAGAGCTTTCTGACACAGTTTTTAGGCCACCAACATTTTCTGGACTTTAGGGGGTCTATGATGCCTGTAAACCCCTTTTTTGGGCCTCTAAAGTTTTCGACATTTTTGCAGCCCTAAGATGCATGTTATGGCCTTTTTTGGGCTGCTAACATATTCTGAACTTTCAGCGGTGTAGGATGCGTTTTTCCTGCCATAAATATTTTTGGAAATTTCAGTGGTCTAGGATGCGGGTTAATGCCCATTTCAGGCTGCAAATGTTTTTGGGACATTCCGAGCTTTCTGACACAGTTTCTAGGCCACCAACATTTTCTGGACTTTAGGGGGTCTAGGATGCCTGTAAACCCCTTTTTTGGGCCTCCAAAGTTTTCAACATTTTTGCAGCCTAAGATGCATTTTAAGGCCTTTTTTGGGCTGCTAACATATTCTAAACTTTCAGCGGTGCAGGATGCATTTTTCGTGCCATAAATATTTTTGGGAATTTCAGTGGTCTAGGATGAGGGTTAATGCCCATTTCAGGCTGCAAATGTTTTTGGGACATTCAGAGCTCTCTGACACAGTTTTTGGGCCACCAACTTTTTCTGGACTTTAGGGGGTCTAGGATGACTGTAAACCCCTTTTTTGGGCCTCTAAAGGTTTCAACATTTTTGCAGCCTAAAATGCATATTAAGGCCTTTTTTGGGCTGCTAACATATTCTGAACTTTCAGGGGTGTAGGATGCATTTTTCGTGCCATAAATATTTTTGGGATTTTCAGTGCTCTAGGATGCGGGTTAATGCCTATTTCAGGCTGCAAATGTTTTTGGGATATTCAGAGCTCTCTGACATTGTTTTTGGGCCACCAACATTTTCTGGACTTTAGGGGGTCTAGGATGCCTGTAAACCCCTTTTTTGGGCCTCCAAAGTTTTCTACATTTTTGCAGCCCTAAAATGCATGTAATGGCCTTTTTTGGGCTGCTAACATATTCTGAACTTTCAGTGGTGTAGGATGCATTTTTCGTGCCATAAATATTTTTGGGAATTTCAGTGGTCTAGGATGCGGGTCAATGCCCATTTCAGGCTGCAAATGTTTTTGGGATATTCAGAGCTCTCTGACACCGTTTTTGGGCCACCAACATTTTCTGGACTTTAGGGGGTCTAGGATGACTGTAAACCCCTTTTTGGGCCTCTAAAGTTTTCAACATGTTTGCAGCCTAAGATGCATATTAAGGCCTTTTTTGGGCTGCTAACATATTCTGAACTTTCAGTGGTGTAGGATGCATTTTTCGTGCCATAAATATTTTTGTGAATTTCAGTGGTCTAGGATGCGGGTTAATGCCCATTTCAGGCTGCAAATGTTTTTGGGATATTCAGAGCTCTCTGACACCGTTTTTGGGCCACCAACATTTTCTGGACTTTAGGGGGCCTAGGATGACTGTAAACCCCTTTTTTGGGCCTCTAAAGTTTTCAACATGTTTGCAGCCTAAGATGCATATTAAGGCCTTTTTTGGGCTGCTAACATATTCTGAACTTTCAGTGGTGTAGGATGCATTTTTCGTGCCATAAATATTTTTGGGAATTTCAGTGGTCTAGGATGTGGGTTAATGCCCATTTCAGGCTGCAAATGTTTTTGGGATATTCAGAGCTCTCTGACACCGTTTTTGGGCAACCAACATTTTCTGGACTTTAGGGGGTCTAGGATGCCTGTAAACCCCTTTTTTGGGCCTCCAAAGTTTTCAACATTGTTGCAGCCTAAGATGCATTTTAAGACCTTTTTCGGGCTGCTATCATATTCTGAACTTTCAGTGATGCAGGATGCATGTTATTTCCATAAATATTTTTGGGAATTTCAGTGGTCTAGGATGTGGTTTAATGCCCATTTCAGGCTGCAAATGTTTTTGGGATATTCAGAGCTCTCTGACACCGTTTTTGGGCCACCAACATTTTCTGGACTTTAGGGGGTCTAGGATGCCTCTAAACCCCTTTTTTGGGCCTCTAAAGTTTTTGACATTTTTGCAGCCCTAAGATGCATGTTATGGCCTTTTTTGGGCTGCTAACATATTCTGAACTTTCAGCGGTGTAGGATGCGTTTTTCCTGCCATAAATATTTTTGGGAATTTCAGTGGTCTAGGATGCGGGTTAATGCCCATTTCAGGCTGCAAATGTTTTTGGGACATTCCGAGCTTTCTGACACAGTTTCTAGGCCACCAACATTTTCTGGACTTTAGGGGGTCTAGGATGCCTGTAAACCCCTTTTTTGGGCCTCCAAAGTTTTCAACATTTTTGCAGCCTAAGATGCATTTTAAGGCCTTTTTTGGGCTGCTAACATATTCTAAACTTTCAGCGGTGCAGGATGCATTTTTCGTGCCATGAATATTTTTGGGAATTTCAGTGGTCTAGGATGAGGGTTAATGCCCATTTCAGGCTGCAAATGTTTTTGGGACATTCCGAGCTTTCTGACACAGTTTCTAGGCCACCAACATTTTCTGGACTTTAGGGGGTCTAGGATGCCTGTAAACCCCTTTTTTGGGCCTCCAAAGTTTTCTACATTTTTGCAGCCCTAAGATACATGTTATGGCCTTTTTTGGGCTGCTAACATATTCTGAACTTTCAGTGGTGTAGGATGCATTTTTCGTGCCATAAATATTTTTGTGAATTTCAGTGGTCTAGGATGCGGGTTAATGCCCATTTCAGGCTGCAAATGTTTTTGGGATATTCAGAGCTCTCTGACATCGTTTTTGGGCCACCAACATTTTTTGGACTTTAGGGGGTCTAGGATGCCTGTAATCCCTTTTTTGGGCCTCCAAAGTTTTCAACATTTTTGCAGCCTAAGATGCATTTTAAGACCTTTTTTCGGTTGCTATCATATTCTGAACTTTCAGTGGTGCAGGATGCATGTTATTTCCATAAATATTTTTGGGAATTTCAGTGGTCTAGGATGCGGGTTAATGCCCATTTCAGGCTGCAAATGTTTTTGGGTTATTCAGAGCTCTCTGACACCGTTTTTGGGCAAACAACATTTTCTGGACTTTAGGGGGTCTAGGATGCCTGTAAACCCCCTTTTTTGGGCCTCCAAAGTTTTCTACATTTTTGCAGCCCTAAGATGCATTTTAAGGCATTTTTGGGGCTGCTAACATATTCTGAACTTTCAGCGGTGTAGGTTGCATTTTTCGTGCAATGAATATTTTTGGGAATTTCAGTGGTCTAGGATACGTGTTAATGCCCCTTATGGGCTACAAATGTTTTTGGGACATTCAGAGCTCTCTGACACAGTTTTTGGGCCAGCAACATTTTCTGGACTTTAGGGGGTCTAGGATGACTGTAAACCCCTTTTTTGGGCCTCTAGAGTTTTCAACATTTTTGCAGCCTAAAATGCATATTAAGGCCTTTTTTGGGCTGCTAACATATTCTGAACTTTCAGTGTTGTAGGATGCATTTTTCGTGCCATAAATATTTTTGGGAATTTCAGTGGTCAAGGATGCGGGTTAAAGCCCATTTCAGGCTGCAAATGTTTTTGGGACATTCAGAGCTTTCTGACACAGTTTTTAGGCCACCAACATTTTCTGGACTTTAGGGGGTCTATGATGCCTGTAAACCCCTTTTTTGGGCCTCTAAAGTTTTCGACATTTTTGCAGCCCTAAGATGCATGTTATGGCCTTTTTTGGGCTGCTAACATATTCTGAACTTTCAGCGGTGTAGGATGCGTTTTTCCTGCCATAAATATTTTTGGGAATTTCAGTGGTCTAGGATGCGGGTTAATGCCCATTTCAGGCTGCAAATGTTTTTGGGACATTCCGAACTTTCTGACACAGTTTCTAGGCCACCAACATTTTCTGGACTTTAGGGGGTCTAGGATGCCTGTAAACCCCTTTTTTGGGCCTCCAAAGTTTTCAACATTTTTGCAGCCTAAGATGCATTTTAAGGCCTTTTTTGGGCTGCTAACATATTCTAAACTTTCAGCGGTGCAGGATGCATTTTTCGTGCCATAAATATTTTTGGGAATTTCAGTGGTCTAGGATGAGGGTTAATGCCCATTTCAGGCTGCAAATGTTTTTGGGACATTCAGAGCTCTCTGACACAGTTTTTGGGCCACCAACTTTTTCTGGACTTTAGGGGGTCTAGGATGACTGTAAACCCCTTTTTTGGGCCTCTAAAGGTTTCAACATTTTTGCAGCCTAAAATGCATATTAAGGCCTTTTTTGGGCTGCTAACATATTCTGAACTTTCAGTGGTGTAGAATGCATTTTTCGTGCCATAAATATTTTTGGGATTTTCAGTGCTCTAGGATGCGGGTTAATGCCCATTTCAGGCTGCAAATGTTTTTGGGATATTCAGAGCTCTCTGACACCGTTTTTGGGCAAACAACATTTTCTGGACTTTAGGGGGTCTAGGATGCCTGTAAACCCCCTTTTTTGGGCCTCCAAAGTTTTCTACATTTTTGCAGCCCTAAGATGCATTTTAAGGCATTTTTGGGGCTGCTAACATATTCTGAACTTTCAGCGGTGTAGGTTGCATTTTTCGTGCAATGAATATTTTTGGGAATTTCAGTGGTCTAGGATACGTGTTAATGCCCCTTATGGGCTACAAATGTTTTTGGGACATTCAGAGCTCTCTGACACAGTTTTTGGGCCAGCAACATTTTCTGGACTTTAGGGGGTCTAGGATGACTGTAAACCCCTTTTTTGGGCCTCTAGAGTTTTCAACATTTTTGCAGCCTAAAATGCATATTAAGGCCTTTTTTGGGCTGCTAACATATTCTGAACTTTCAGTGTTGTAGGATGCATTTTTCGTGCCATAAATATTTTTGGGAATTTCAGTGGTCAAGGATGCGGGTTAAAGCCCATTTCAGGCTGCAAATGTTTTTGGGACATTCAGAGCTTTCTGACACAGTTTTTAGGCCACCAACATTTTCTGGACTTTAGGGGGTCTATGATGCCTGTAAACCCCTTTTTTGGGCCTCTAAAGTTTTCGACATTTTTGCAGCCCTAAGATGCATGTTATGGCCTTTTTTGGGCTGCTAACATATTCTGAACTTTCAGCGGTGTAGGATGCGTTTTTCCTGCCATAAATATTTTTGGAAATTTCAGTGGTCTAGGATGCGGGTTAATGCCCATTTCAGGCTGCAAATGTTTTTGGGACATTCCGAGCTTTCTGACACAGTTTCTAGGCCACCAACATTTTCTGGACTTTAGGGGGTCTAGGATGCCTGTAAACCCCTTTTTTGGGCCTCCAAAGTTTTCAACATTTTTGCAGCCTAAGATGCATTTTAAGGCCTTTTTTGGGCTGCTAACATATTCTAAACTTTCAGCGGTGCAGGATGCATTTTTCGTGCCATAAATATTTTTGGGAATTTCAGTGGTCTAGGATGAGGGTTAATGCCCATTTCAGGCTGCAAATGTTTTTGGGACATTCAGAGCTCTCTGACACAGTTTTTGGGCCACCAACTTTTTCTGGACTTTAGGGGGTCTAGGATGACTGTAAACCCCTTTTTTGGGCCTCTAAAGGTTTCAACATTTTTGCAGCCTAAAATGCATATTAAGGCCTTTTTTGGGCTGCTAACATATTCTGAACTTTCAGTGGTGTAGGATGCATTTTTCGTGCCATAAATATTTTTGGGATTTTCAGTGCTCTAGGATGCGGGTTAATGCCTATTTCAGGCTGCAAATGTTTTTGGGATATTCAGAGCTCTCTGACATTGTTTTTGGGCCACCAACATTTTCTGGACTTTAGGGGGTCTAGGATGCCTGTAAACCCCTTTTTTGGGCCTCCAAAGTTTTCTACATTTTTGCAGCCCTAAAATGCATGTAATGGCCTTTTTTGGGCTGCTAACATATTCTGAACTTTCAGTGGTGTAGGATGCATTTTTCGTGCCATAAATATTTTTGGGAATTTCAGTGGTCTAGGATGCGGGTCAATGCCCATTTCAGGCTGCAAATGTTTTTGGGATATTCAGAGCTCTCTGACACCGTTTTTGGGCCACCAACATTTTCTGGACTTTAGGGGGTCTAGGATGACTGTAAACCCCTTTTTGGGCCTCTAAAGTTTTCAACATGTTTGCAGCCTAAGATGCATATTAAGGCCTTTTTTGGGCTGCTAACATATTCTGAACTTTCAGTGGTGTAGGATGCATTTTTCGTGCCATAAATATTTTTGTGAATTTCAGTGGTCTAGGATGCGGGTTAATGCCCATTTCAGGCTGCAAATGTTTTTGGGATATTCAGAGCTCTCTGACACCGTTTTTGGGCCACCAACATTTTCTGGACTTTAGGGGGCCTAGGATGACTGTAAACCCCTTTTTTGGGCCTCTAAAGTTTTCAACATGTTTGCAGCCTAAGATGCATATTAAGGCCTTTTTTGGGCTGCTAACATATTCTGAACTTTCAGTGGTGTAGGATGCATTTTTCGTGCCATAAATATTTTTGGGAATTTCAGTGGTCTAGGATGTGGGTTAATGCCCATTTCAGGCTGCAAATGTTTTTGGGATATTCAGAGCTCTCTGACACCGTTTTTGGGCAACCAACATTTTCTGGACTTTAGGGGGTCTAGGATGCCT
Organism: Ambystoma mexicanum; assembly: GCF_040938575.1. Taxonomy (NCBI): domain Eukaryota; kingdom Metazoa; phylum Chordata; class Amphibia; order Caudata; family Ambystomatidae; genus Ambystoma; species Ambystoma mexicanum. Next base: position 181,811,334 of record NC_090936.1, read on the forward strand.
GTAAACCCCTTTTTTGGGCCTCCAAAGTTTTCAACATTGTTGCAGCCTAAGATGCATTTTAAGGCCTTTTTCGGGCTGCTATCATATTCTGAACTTTCAGTGATGCAGGATGCATGTTATTTCCATAAATATTTTTGGGAATTTCAGTGGTCTAGGATGTGGTTTAATGCCCATTTCAGGCTGCAAATGTTTTTGGGATATTCAGAGCTCTCTGACACCGTTTTTGGGCCACCAACATTTTCTGGACTTTAGGGGGTCTAGGATGCCTCTAAACCCCTTTTTTGGGCCTCTAAAGTTTTTGACATTTTTGCAGCCCTAAGATGCATGTTATGGCCTTTTTTGGGCTGCTAACATATTCTGAACTTTCAGCGGTGTAGGATGCGTTTTTCCTGCCATAAATATTTTTGGGAATTTCAGTGGTCTAGGATGCGGGTTAATGCCCATTTCAGGCTGCAAATGTTTTTGGGACATTCCGAGCTTTCTGACACAGTTTCTAGGCCACCAACATTTTCTGGACTTTAGGGGGTCTAGGATGCCTGTAAACCCCTTTTTTGGGCCTCCAAAGTTTTCAACATTTTTGCAGCCTAAGATGCATTTTAAGGCCTTTTTTGGGCTGCTAACATATTCTAAACTTTCAGCGGTGCAGGATGCATTTTTCGTGCCATGAATATTTTTGGGAATTTCAGTGGTCTAGGATGAGGGTTAATGCCCATTTCAGGCTGCAAATGTTTTTGGGACATTCAGAGCTCTCTGACACAGTTTTTGGGCCACCAACTTTTTCTGGACTTTAGGGGGTCTAGGATGACTGTAAACCCCTTTTTTGGGCCTCTAAAGTTTTCAACATTTTTGCAGCCTAAAATGCATATTAAGGCCTTTTTTGGGCTGCTAACATATTCTGAACTTTCAGTGGTGTAGGATGCATTTTTCGTGCCATAAATATTTTTGGGATTTTCAGTGCTCTAGGATGCGGGTTAATGCCCCTTTCAGGCTGCAAATGTTTTTGAGACATTCAGAGCTCTCTGACCCTGTTTTTGGGCCACCAACATTTTCTGGACTTCAGGGGGTCTAGGATGCCTGTAAACCCCTTTTTTGGGCCTCCAAAGTTTTCTGCATGTTTGCAGCCCTAAAATGCATTTTAAGGCATTTTTTGGGCTGCTAACATATTCTGAACTTTCAGGATGTAAGATGCATTTTTTGTGCCAAAACAATTTTTGGGAATTTCAGTGGTCTAGGATGCAGGTTAATGCCCCTTATAGGCTACAAATGTTTTTGGGACATTCAGAGCTCTCTGACAGTTTTTTGGGACACCAACATCTTCTGGACTTTAGGGGGTCTAGGATGCCTGTAAACCCCCTTTTTTGGGCCTCCAAAGTTTTCTACATTTTTGCAGCCCTAAAATGCATTTTAAGGCATTTTTAGTGCTGCTAACATATTCTGAACTTTCAGCGGTGTAGGATGCATTTTTCGTGCAATGAATATTTTTGGGAATTTCAGTGGTCTAGGATACGTGTTAATGCTCCTTATGGGCTCCAAATGTTTTTGGGACATTCAGAGCTCTCTGACACAGTTTTTGGGCCAGCAACATGTTCTGGACTTTAGGGGGTCTAGGATGACTGTAAACCCCTTTTTTGGGCCTCTAAAGTTTTCAACATTTTTGCAGCCTAAAATGCATATTAAGGCCTTTTTTGGGCTGCTAACATATTCTGAACTTTCAGTGTTGTAGGATGCATTTTTCGTGCCATAAATATTTTTGGGAATTTCAGTGGTCAAGGATGCGGGTTAAAGCCCATTTCAGGCTGCAAATGTTTTTGGGACATTCAGAGCTTTCTGACACAGTTTTTAGGCCACCAACATTTTCTGGACTTTAGGGGGTGTATGATGCCTGTAAACCCCTTTTTTGGGCCTCTAAAGTTTTCGACATTTTTGCAGCCCTAAGATGCATGTTATGGCCTTTTTTGGGCTGCTAACATATTCTGAACTTTCAGCGGTGTAGGATGCGTTTTTCCTGCCATAAATATTTTTGGGAATTTCAGTGGTCTAGGATGCGGGTTAATGCCCATTTCAGGCTGCAAATGTTTTTGGGACATTCCGAACTTTCTGACACAGTTTCTAGGCCACCAACATTTTCTGGACTTTAGGGGGTCTAGGATGCCTGTAAACCCCTTTTTTGGGCCTCCAAAGTTTTCAACATTTTTGCAGCCTAAGATGCATTTTAAGGCCTTTTTTGGGCTGCTAACATATTCTAAACTTTCAGCGTTGCAGAATGCATTTTTCGTGCCATAAATATTTTTGGGAATTTCAGTGGTCTAGGATGAGGGTTAATGCCCATTTCAGGCTGCAAATGTTTTTGGGACATTCAGAGCTCTCTGACACAGTTTTTGGGCCACCAACTTTTTCTGGACTTTAGGGGGTCTAGGATGACTGTAAACCCCTTTTTTGGGCCTCTAAAGGTTTCAACATTTTTGCAGCCTAAAATGCATATTAAGGCCTTTTTTGGGCGGCTAACATATTCTGAACTTTCAGTGGTGTAGGATGCATTTTTCGTGCCATAAATATTTTTGGGATTTTCAGTGCTCTAGGATGCGGGTTAATGCCCATTTCAGGCTGCAAATGTTTTTGGGATATTCAGAGCTCTCTGACACCGTTTTTGGGCAAACAACATTTTCTGGACTTTAGGGGGTCTAGGATGCCTGTAAACCACCTTTTTTGGGCCTCCAAAGTTTTCTACATTTTTGCAGCCCTAAGATGCATTTTAAGGCATTTTTGGGGCTGCTAACATATTCTGAACTTTCAGCGGTGTAGGTTGCATTTTTCGTGCAATGAATATTTTTGGGAATTTCAGTGGTCTAGGATACGTGTTAATGCCCCTTATGGGCTACAAATGTTTTTGGGACATTCAGAGCTCTCTGACACAGTTTTTGGGCCAGCAACATTTTCTGGACTTTAGGGGGTCTAGGATGACTGTAAACCCCTTTTTTGGGCCTCTAGAGTTTTCAACATTTTTGCAGCCTAAAATGCATATTAAGGCCTTTTTTGGGCTGCTAACATATTCTGAACTTTCAGTGTTGTAGGATGCATTTTTCGTGCCATAAATATTTTTGGGAATTTCAGTGGTCAAGGATGCGGGTTAAAGCCCATTTCAGGCTGCAAATGTTTTTGGGACATTCAGAGCTTTCTGACACAGTTTTTAGGCCACCAACATTTTCTGGACTTTAGGGGGTCTATGATGCCTGTAAACCCCTTTTTTGGGCCTCTAAAGTTTTCGACATTTTTGCAGCCCTAAGATGCATGTTATGGCCTTTTTTGGGCTGCTAACATATTCTGAACTTTCAGCGGTGTAGGATGCGTTTTTCCTGCCATAAATATTTTTGGAAATTTCAGTGGTCTAGGATGCGGGTTAATGCCCATTTCAGGCTGCAAATGTTTTTGGGACATTCCGAGCTTTCTGACACAGTTTCTAGGCCACCAACATTTTCTGGACTTTAGGGGGTCTAGGATGCCTGTAAACCCCTTTTTTGGGCCTCCAAAGTTTTCAACATTTTTGCAGCCTAAGATGCATTTTAAGGCCTTTTTTGGGCTGCTAACATATTCTAAACTTTCAGCGGTGCAGGATGCATTTTTCGTGCCATAAATATTTTTGGGAATTTCAGTGGTCTAGGATGAGGGTTAATGCCCATTTCAGGCTGCAAATGTTTTTGGGACATTCAGAGCTCTCTGACACAGTTTTTGGGCCACCAACTTTTTCTGGACTTTAGGGGGTCTAGGATGACTGTAAACCCCTTTTTTGGGCCTCTAAAGGTTTCAACATTTTTGCAGCCTAAAATGCATATTAAGGCCTTTTTTGGGCTGCTAACATATTCTGAACTTTCAGGGGTGTAGGATGCATTTTTCGTGCCATAAATATTTTTGGGATTTTCAGTGCTCTAGGATGCGGGTTAATGCCTATTTCAGGCTGCAAATGTTTTTGGGATATTCAGAGCTCTCTGACATTGTTTTTGGGCCACCAACATTTTCTGGACTTTAGGGGGTCTAGGATGCCTGTAAACCCCTTTTTTGGGCCTCCAAAGTTTTCTACATTTTTGCAGCCCTAAAATGCATGTAATGGCCTTTTTTGGGCTGCTAACATATTCTGAACTTTCAGTGGTGTAGGATGCATTTTTCGTGCCATAAATATTTTTGGGAATTTCAGTGGTCTAGGATGCGGGTCAATGCCCATTTCAGGCTGCAAATGTTTTTGGGATATTCAGAGCTCTCTGACACCGTTTTTGGGCCACCAACATTTTCTGGACTTTAGGGGGTCTAGGATGACTGTAAACCCCTTTTTGGGCCTCTAAAGTTTTCAACATGTTTGCAGCCTAAGATGCATATTAAGGCCTTTTTTGGGCTGCTAACATATTCTGAACTTTCAGTGGTGTAGGATGCATTTTTCGTGCCATAAATATTTTTGTGAATTTCAGTGGTCTAGGATGCGGGTTAATGCCCATTTCAGGCTGCAAATGTTTTTGGGATATTCAGAGCTCTCTGACACCGTTTTTGGGCCACCAACATTTTCTGGACTTTAGGGGGCCTAGGATGACTGTAAACCCCTTTTTTGGGCCTCTAAAGTTTTCAACATGTTTGCAGCCTAAGATGCATATTAAGGCCTTTTTTGGGCTGCTAACATATTCTGAACTTTCAGTGGTGTAGGATGCATTTTTCGTGCCATAAATATTTTTGGGAATTTCAGTGGTCTAGGATGTGGGTTAATGCCCATTTCAGGCTGCAAATGTTTTTGGGATATTCAGAGCTCTCTGACACCGTTTTTGGGCAACCAACATTTTCTGGACTTTAGGGGGTCTAGGATGCCTGTAAACCCCTTTTTTGGGCCTCCAAAGTTTTCAACATTGTTGCAGCCTAAGATGCATTTTAAGACCTTTTTCGGGCTGCTATCATATTCTGAACTTTCAGTGATGCAGGATGCATGTTATTTCCATAAATATTTTTGGGAATTTCAGTGGTCTAGGATGTGGTTTAATGCCCATTTCAGGCTGCAAATGTTTTTGGGATATTCAGAGCTCTCTGACACCGTTTTTGGGCCACCAACATTTTCTGGACTTTAGGGGGTCTAGGATGCCTCTAAACCCCTTTTTTGGGCCTCTAAAGTTTTTGACATTTTTGCAGCCCTAAGATGCATGTTATGGCCTTTTTTGGGCTGCTAACATATTCTGAACTTTCAGCGGTGTAGGATGCGTTTTTCCTGCCATAAATATTTTTGGGAATTTCAGTGGTCTAGGATGCGGGTTAATGCCCATTTCAGGCTGCAAATGTTTTTGGGACATTCCGAGCTTTCTGACACAGTTTCTAGGCCACCAACATTTTCTGGACTTTAGGGGGTCTAGGATGCCTGTAAACCCCTTTTTTGGGCCTCCAAAGTTTTCAACATTTTTGCAGCCTAAGATGCATTTTAAGGCCTTTTTTGGGCTGCTAACATATTCTAAACTTTCAGCGGTGCAGGATGCATTTTTCGTGCCATGAATATTTTTGGGAATTTCAGTGGTCTAGGATGAGGGTTAATGCCCATTTCAGGCTGCAAATGTTTTTGGGACATTCAGAGCTCTCTGACACAGTTTTTGGGCCACCAACTTTTTCTGGACTTTAGGGGGTCTAGGATGACTGTAAACCCCTTTTTTGGGCCTCTAAAGTTTTCAACATTTTTGCAGCCTAAAATGCATATTAAGGCCTTTTTTGGGCTGCTAACATATTCTGAACTTTCAGTGGTGTAGGATGCATTTTTCGTGCCATAAATATTTTTGGGATTTTCAGTGCTCTAGGATGCGGGTTAATGCCCCTTTCAGGCTGCAAATGTTTTTGAGACATTCAGAGCTCTCTGACCCTGTTTTTGGGCCACCAACATTTTCTGGACTTCAGGGGGTCTAGGATGCCTGTAAACCCCTTTTTTGGGCCTCCAAAGTTTTCTGCATGTTTGCAGCCCTAAAATGCATTTTAAGGCATTTTTTGGGCTGCTAACATATTCTGAACTTTCAGGATGTAAGATGCATTTTTTGTGCCAAAACAATTTTTGGGAATTTCAGTGGTCTAGGATGCAGGTTAATGCCCCTTATGGGCTACAAATGTTTTTGGGACATTCAGAGCTCTCTGACAGTTTTTTGGGACACCAACATCTTCTGGACTTTAGGGGGTCTAGGATGCCTGTAAACCCCCTTTTTTGGGCCTCCAAAGTTTTCTACATTTTTGCAGCCCTAAAATGCATTTTAAGGCATTTTTAGTGCTGCTAACATATTCTGAACTTTCAGCGGTGTAGGATGCATTTTTCGTGCAATGAATATTTTTGGGAATTTCAGTGGTCTAGGATACGTGTTAATGCTCCTTATGGGCTCCAAATGTTTTTGGGACATTCAGAGCTCTCTGACACAGTTTTTGGGCCAGCAACATGTTCTGGACTTTAGGGGGTCTAGGATGACTGTAAACCCCTTTTTTGGGCCTCTAAAGTTTTCAACATTTTTGCAGCCTAAAATGCATATTAAGGCCTTTTTTGGGCTGCTAACATATTCTGAACTTTCAGTGTTGTAGGATGCATTTTTCGTGCCATAAATATTTTTGGGAATTTCAGTGGTCAAGGATGCGGGTTAAAGCCCATTTCAGGCTGCAAATGTTTTTGGGACATTCAGAGCTTTCTGACACAGTTTTTAGGCCACCAACATTTTCTGGACTTTAGGGGGTGTATGATGCCTGTAAACCCCTTTTTTGGGCCTCTAAAGTTTTCGACATTTTTGCAGCCCTAAAATGCATGTTATGGCCTTTTTTGGGCTGCTAACATATTCTGAACTTTCAGCGGTGTAGGATGCGTTTTTCCTGCCATAAATATTTTTGGGAATTTCAGTGGTCTAGGATGCGGGTTAATGCCCATTTCAGGCTGCAAATGTTTTTGGGACATTCCGAGCTTTCTGACACAGTTTCTAGGCCACCAACATTTTCTGGACTTTAGGGGGTCTAGGATGCCTGTAAACCCCTTTTTTGGGCCTACAAAGTTTTCAACATTTTTGCAGCCTAAGATGCATTTTAAGGCCTTTTTTGGGCTGCTAACATATTCTAAACTTTCAGCGGTGCAGGATGCATTTTTCGTGCCATAAATATTTTTGGGAATTTCAGTGGTCTAGGATGAGGGTTAATGCCCATTTCAGGCGGCAAATGTTTTTGGGACATTCAGAGCTCTCTGACACAGTTTTTGGGCCACCAACTTTTTCTGGACTTTAGGGAGTCTAGGATGACTGTAAACCCCTTTTTTGGGCCTCTAAAGTTTTCAACATTTTTGCAGCCTAAAATGCATATTAAGGCCTTTTTTGGGCTGCTAACATATTCTGAACTTTCAGTGGTGTAGGATGCATTTTTCGTGCCATAAATATTTTTGGGATTTTCAGTGCTCTAGGATGCGGGTTAATGCCCATTTCAGGCTGCAAATGTTTTTGGGATATTCAGAGCTCTCTGACATTGTTTTTGGGCCACCAACATTTTCTGGACTTTAGGGGGTCTAGGATGCCTGTAAACCCCTTTTTTGGGCCTCCAAAGTTTTCTACATTTTTGCAGCCCTAAAATGCATGTAATGGCCTTTTTTGGGCTGCTAACATATTCTGAACTTTCAGTGGTGTAGGATGCATTTTTCGTGCCATAAATATTTTTGGGAATTTCAGTGGTCTAGGATGCGGGTTAATGCCCATTTCAGGCTGCAAATGTTTTTGGGATATTCAGAGCTCTCTGACACCGTTTTTGGGCCACCAACATTTTCTGGACTTTAGGGGGTCTAGGATGACTGTAAACCCCTTTTTGGGCCTCTAAAGTTTTCAACATGTTTGCAGCCTAAGATGCATATTAAGGCCTTTTTTGGGCTGCTAACATATTCTGAACTTTCAGTGGTGTAGGATGCATTTTTCGTGCCATAAATATTTTTGGGAATTTCAGTGGTCTAGGATGCGGGTTAATGCCCATTTCAGGCTGCAAATGTTTTTGGGATATTCAGAGCTCTCTGACACCGTTTTTGGGCCACCAACATTTTCTGGACTTTAGGGGGTCTAGGATGACTGTAAACCCCTTTTTTGGGCTTCTAAAGTTTTCAACATGTTTGCAGCCTAAGATGCATATTAAGGCCTTTTTTGGGCTGCTAACATATTCTGAACTTTCAGTGGTGTAGGATGCATTTTTCGTGCCATAAATATTTTTGGGATTTTCAGTGCTCTAGGATGCGGGTTAATGCCCATTTCAGGCTGCAAATGTTTTTGGGATATTCAGAGCTCTCTGACATTGTTTTTGGGCCACCAACATTTTCTGGACTTTAGGGGGTCTAGGATGCCTGTAAACCCCTTTTTTGGGCCTCCAAAGTTTTCTACATTTTTGCAGCCCTAAAATGCATGTAATGGCCTTTTTTGGGCTGCTAACATATTCTGAACTTTCAGTGGTGTAGGATGCATTTTTCGTGCCATAAATATTTTTGGGAATTTCAGTGGTCTAGGATGCGGGTTAATGCCCATTTCAGGCTGCAAATGTTTTTGGGATATTCAGAGCTCTCTGACACCGTTTTTGGGCCACCAACATTTTCTGGACTTTAGGGGGTCTAGAATGACTGTAAACCCCTTTTTGGGCCTCTAAAGTTTTCAACATGTTTGCAGCCTAAGATGCATATTAAGGCCTTTTTTGGGCTGCTAACATATTCTGAACTTTCAGTGGTGTAGGATGCATTTTTCGTGCCATAAATATTTTTGGGAATTTCAGTGGTCTAGGATGCGGGTTAATGCCCATTTCAGGCTGCACATGTTTTTGGGATATTCAGAGCTCTCTGACACCGTTTTTGGGCCACCAACATTTTCTGGACTTTAGGGGGTCTAGGATGACTGTAAACCCCTTTTTTGGGCCTCTAAAGTTTTCAACATGTTTGCAGCCTAAGATGCATATTAAGGCCTTTTTTGGGCTGCTAACATATTCTGAACTTTCAGTGGTGTAGGATGCATTTTTCGTGCCATAAATATTTTTGGGAATTTCAGTGGTCTAGGATGCGGGTTAATGCCCATTTCAGGCTGCAAATGTTTTTGGGATATTCAGAGCTCTCTGACACCGTTTTTGGGCAACCAACATTTTCTGGACTTTAGGGGGTCTAGGATGCCTGTAAACCCCTTTTTGGGACTCCAAAGTTTTCAACATTGTTGCAGCCTAAGATGCATTTTAAGGCCTTTTTTGGGCTGCTATCATATTCTGAACTTTCAGTGATGCAGGATGCATGTTATTTCCATAAATATTTTTGGGAATTTCAGTGGTCTAGGATGTGGTTTAATGCCCATTTCAGGCTGCAAATGTTTTTGGGATATTCAGAGCTCTCTGACACCGTTTTTGGGCAACCAACATTTTCTGGACTTTAGGGGGTCTAGGATGCCTGTAAACCCCTTTTTGGGCCTCCAAAGTTTTCAACATTGTTGCAGCCTAAGATGCATTTTAAGGCCTTTTTTGGGCTGCTATCATATTCTGAACTTTCAGTGATGCAGGATGCATGTTATTTCCATAAATATTTTTGGGAATTTCAGTAGTTTAGGATGTGGTTTAATGCCCATTTCAGGCTGCAAATGTTTTTGGGATATTCAGAGCTCTCTGACACCGTTTTTGGGACACCAACATTTTCTGGACTTTAGGGGGTCTAGGATGCCTCTAAACCCCTTTTTTGGGCCTCCAAAGTTTTCAACATTGTTGCAGCCTAAAATGCATTTTAAGGCCTTTTTTGGGCTGCTAACATATTCTAAACTTTCAGCGGTGCAGGATGCATTTTTCGTGCCATAAATATTTTTGGGAATTTCAGTGGTCTAGGATGAGGGTTAATGCCCATTTCAGGCTGCAAATGTTTTTGGGACATTCAGAGCTCTCTGACACAGTTTTTGGGCCACCAACTTTTTCTGGACTTTAGGGGGTCTAGGATGACTGTAAACCCCTTTTTTGGGCCTCTAAAGTTTTCAACATTTTTGCAGCCTAAAATGCATATTAAGGCCTTTTTTGGGCTGCTAACATATTCTGAACTTTCAGTGGTGTAGGATGCATTTTTCGTGCCATAAATATTTTTGGGATTTTCAGTGCTCTAGGATGCGGGTTAATGCCCCTTTCAGGCTGCAAATGTTTTTGAGACATTCAGAGCTCCCTGACCCTGTTTTTGGGCCACCAACGTTTTCTGGACTTCAGGGGGTCTAGGATGCCTGTAAACCCATTTTTTGGGCCTCCGAAGTTTTCTGCATGTTTGCAGCCCTAAAATGCATTTTAAGGCATTTTTTGGGCTGCTAACATATTCTGAACTTTCAGGATGTAAGATGCATTTTTTGTGCCAAAACAATTTTTGGGAATTTCAGTGGTCTAGGATGCAGGTTAATGCCCCTTATAGGCTACAAATGTTTTTGGGACATTCAGAGCTCTCTGACAGTTTTTTGGGACACCAACATCTTCTGGACTTTAGGGGGTCTAGGATGCCTGTAAACCCCCTTTTTTGGGCCTCCAAAGTTTTCTACATTTTTGCAGCCCTAAGATGCATTTTAAGGCATTTTTAGTGCTGCTAACATATTCTGAACTTTCAGCGGTGTAGGATGCATTTTTCGTGCAATGAATATTTTTGGGAATTTCAGTGGTCTAGGATACGTGTTAATGCTCCTTATGGGCTCCAAATGTTTTTGGGACATTCAGAGCTCTCTGACACAGTTTTTGGGCCAGCAACATTTTCTGGACTTTAGGGGGTCTAGGATGACTGTAAACCCCTTTTTTGGGCCTCTAGAGTTTTCAACATTTTTGCAGCCTAAAATGCATATTAAGGCCTTTTTTGGGCTGCTAACATATTCTGAACTTTCAGTGTTGTAGGATGCATTTTTCGTGCCATAAATATTTTTGGGAATTTCAGTGGTCAAGGATGCGGGTTAAAGCCCATTTCAGGCTGCAAATGTTTTTGGGACATTCAGAGCTTTCTGACACAGTTTTTAGGCCACCAACATTTTCTGGACTTTAGGGGGTCTATGATGCCTGTAAACCCCTTTTTTGGGCCTCCAAAGTTTTCTGCATGTTTGCAGCCCTAAAATGCATTTTAAGGCATTTTTTGGGCTGCTAACATATTCTGAACTTTCAGGATGTAAGATGCATTTTTTGTGCCAAAACAATTTTTGGGAATTTCAGTGGTCTAGGATGCAGGTTAATGCCCCTTATAGGCTACAAATGTTTTTGGGACATTCAGAGCTCTCTGACAGTTTTTTGGGACACCAACATCTTCTGGACTTTAGGGGGTCTAGGATGCCTGTAAACCCCCTTTTTTGGGCCTCCAAAGTTTTCTACATTTTTGCAGCCCTAAAATGCATTTTAAGGCATTTTTAGTGCTGCTAACATATTCTGAACTTTCAGCGGTGTAGGATGCATTTTTCGTGCAATGAATATTTTTGGGAATTTCAGTGGTCTAGGATACGTGTTAATGCTCCTTATGGGCTCCAAATGTTTTTGGGACATTCAGAGCTCTCTGACACAGTTTTTGGGCCAGCAACATTTTCTGGACTTTAGGGGGTCTAGGATGACTGTAAACCCCTTTTTTGGGCCTCTAAAGTTTTCGACATTTTTGCAGCCCTAAGATGCATGTTATGGCCTTTTTTGGGCTGCTAACATATTCTGAACTTTCAGCGGTGTAGGATGCATTTTTCGTGCCATAAATATTTTTGGGAATTTCAGTGGTCTAGGATGAGGGTTAATGCCCATTTCAGGCGGCAAATGTTTTTGGGACATTCAGAGCTCTCTGACACAGTTTCTAGGCCACCAACATTTTCTGGACTTTAGGGGGTCTAGGATGACTGTAAACCCCTTTTTTGGGCCTCTAAAGTTTTGCAGCCTAAAATGCATATTAAGGCCTTTTTTGGGCTGCTAACATATTCTGAACTTTCAGTGGTGTAGGATGCATTTTTCGTGCCATAAATATTTTTGGGATTTTCAGTGCTCTAGGATGCGGGTTAATGCCCATTTCAGGCTGCAAATGTTTTTGGGATATTCAGAGCTCTCTGACATTGTTTTTGGGCCACCAACATTTTCTGGACTTTAGGGGGTCTAGGATGCCTGTAAACCCCTTTTTTGGGCCTCCAAAGTTTTCTACATTTTTGCAGCCCTAAAATGCATGTAATGGCCTTTTTTGGGCTGCTAACATATTCTGAACTTTCAGTGGTGTAGGATGCATTTTTCGTGCCATAAATATTTTTGGGAATTTCAGTGGTCTAGGATGCGGGTTAATGCCCATTTCAGGCTGCAAATGTTTTTGGGATATTCAGAGCTCTCTGACACCGTTTTTGGGCCACCAACATTTTCTGGACTTTAGGGGGTCTAGGATGCCTGTAAACCCCTTTTTTGGGCCTCCAAAGTTTTCTACATTTTTGCAGCCCTAAGGTGCATGTTATGGCCTTTTTTGGGGTGCTAACATATTCTGAACTTTCAGTGGTGTAGGATGCATTTTTCGTGCCATAAATATTTTTGGGAATTTCAGTGGTCTAGGATGCGGGTTAATGCCCATTTCAGGCTGCAAATGTTTTTGGGATATTCAGAGCTCTCTGACACCGTTTTTGGGCCACCAACATTTTCTGGACTTTAGGGGGTCTAGAATGACTGTAAACCCCTTTTTGGGCCTCTAAAGTTTTCAACATGTTTGCAGCCTAAGATGCATATTAAGGCCTTTTTTGGGCTGCTAACATATTCTGAACTTTCAGTGGTGTAGGATGCATTTTTCGTGCCATAAATATTTTTGGGAATTTCAGTGGTCTAGGATGCGGGTTAATGCCCATTTCAGGCTGCACATGTTTTTGGGATATTCAGAGCTCTCTGACACCGTTTTTGGGCAACCAACATTTTCTGGACTTTAGGGGGTCTAGGATGCCTGTAAACCCCTTTTTGGGCCTCCAAAGTTTTCAACATTGTTGCAGCCTAAGATGCATTTTAAGGCCTTTTTTGGGCTGCTATCATATTCTGAACTTTCAGTGATGCAGGATGCATGTTATTTCCATAAATATTTTTGGGAATTTCAGTAGTTTAGGATGTGGTTTAATGCCCATTTCAGGCTGCAAATGTTTTTGGGATATTCAGAGCTCTCTGACACCGTTTTTGGGACACCAACATTTTCTGGACTTTAGGGGGTCTAGGATGCCTCTAAACCCCTTTTTTGGGCCTCCAAAGTTTTCAACATTGTTGCAGCCTAAAATGCATTTTAAGGCCTTTTTTGGGCTGCTAACATATTCTAAACTTTCAGCGGTGCAGGATGCATTTTTCGTGCCATAAATATTTTTGGGAATTTCAGTGGTCTAGGATGAGGGTTAATGCCCATTTCAGGCTGCAAATGTTTTTGGGACATTCAGAGCTCTCTGACACAGTTTTTGGGCCACCAACTTTTTCTGGACTTTAGGGGGTCTAGGATGACTGTAAACCCCTTTTTTGGGCCTCTAAAGTTTTCAACATTTTTGCAGCCTAAAATGCATATTAAGGCCTTTTTTGGGCTGCTAACATATTCTGAACTTTCAGTGGTGTAGGATGCATTTTTCGTGCCATAAATATTTTTGGGATTTTCAGTGCTCTAGGATGCGGGTTAATGCCCCTTTCAGGCTGCAAATGTTTTTGAGACATTCAGAGCTCCCTGACCCTGTTTTTGGGCCACCAACGTTTTCTGGACTTCAGGGGGTCTAGGATGCCTGTAAACCCATTTTTTGGGCCTCCGAAGTTTTCTGCATGTTTGCAGCCCTAAAATGCATTTTAAGGCATTTTTTGGGCTGCTAACATATTCTGAACTTTCAGGATGTAAGATGCATTTTTTGTGCCAAAACAATTTTTGGGAATTTCAGTGGTCTAGGATGCAGGTTAATGCCCCTTATAGGCTACAAATGTTTTTGGGACATTCAGAGCTCTCTGACAGTTTTTTGGGACACCAACATCTTCTGGACTTTAGGGGGTCTAGGATGCCTGTAAACCCCCTTTTTTGGGCCTCCAAAGTTTTCTACATTTTTGCAGCCCTAAGATGCATTTTAAGGCATTTTTAGTGCTGCTAACATATTCTGAACTTTCAGCGGTGTAGGATGCATTTTTCGTGCAATGAATATTTTTGGGAATTTCAGTGGTCTAGGATACGTGTTAATGCTCCTTATGGGCTCCAAATGTTTTTGGGACATTCAGAGCTCTCTGACACAGTTTTTGGGCCAGCAACATTTTCTGGACTTTAGGGGGTCTAGGATGACTGTAAACCCCTTTTTTGGGCCTCTAGAGTTTTCAACATTTTTGCAGCCTAAAATGCATATTAAGGCCTTTTTTGGGCTGCTAACATATTCTGAACTTTCAGTGTTGTAGGATGCATTTTTCGTGCCATAAATATTTTTGGGAATTTCAGTGGTCAAGGATGCGGGTTAAAGCCCATTTCAGGCTGCAAATGTTTTTGGGACATTCAGAGCTTTCTGACACAGTTTTTAGGCCACCAACATTTTCTGGACTTTAGGGGGTCTATGATGCCTGTAAACCCCTTTTTTGGGCCTCCAAAGTTTTCTGCATGTTTGCAGCCCTAAAATGCATTTTAAGGCATTTTTTGGGCTGCTAACATATTCTGAACTTTCAGGATGTAAGATGCATTTTTTGTGCCAAAACAATTTTTGGGAATTTCAGTGGTCTAGGATGCAGGTTAATGCCCCTTATAGGCTACAAATGTTTTTGGGACATTCAGAGCTCTCTGACAGTTTTTTGGGACACCAACATCTTCTGGACTTTAGGGGGTCTAGGATGCCTGTAAACCCCCTTTTTTGGGCCTCCAAAGTTTTCTACATTTTTGCAGCCCTAAAATGCATTTTAAGGCATTTTTAGTGCTGCTAACATATTCTGAACTTTCAGCGGTGTAGGATGCATTTTTCGTGCAATGAATATTTTTGGGAATTTCAGTGGTCTAGGATACGTGTTAATGCTCCTTATGGGCTCCAAATGTTTTTGGGACATTCAGAGCTCTCTGACACAGTTTTTGGGCCAGCAACATTTTCTGGACTTTAGGGGGTCTAGGATGACTGTAAACCCCTTTTTTGGGCCTCTAAAGTTTTCGACATTTTTGCAGCCCTAAGATGCATGTTATGGCCTTTTTTGGGCTGCTAACATATTCTGAACTTTCAGTGATGCAGGATGCATGTTATTTCCATAAATATTTTTGGGAATTTCAGTAGTTTAGGATGTGGTTTAATGCCCATTTCAGGCTGCACATGTTTTTGGGACATTCAGAGCTCTCTGACACAGTTTCTAGGCCACCAACATTTTCTGGACTTTAGGGGGTCTAGGATGACTGTAAACCCCTTTTTTGGGCCTCTAAAGTTTTGCAGCCTAAAATGCATATTAAGGCCTTTTTTGGGCTGCTAACATATTCTGAACTTTCAGTGGTGTAGGATGCATTTTTCGTGCCATAAATATTTTTGGGATTTTCAGTGCTCTAGGATGCGGGTTAATGCCCATTTCAGGCTGCAAATGTTTTTGGGATATTCAGAGCTCTCTGACATTGTTTTTGGGCCACCAACATTTTCTGGACTTTAGGGGGTCTAGGATGCCTGTAAACCCCTTTTTTGGGCCTCCAAAGTTTTCTACATTTTTGCAGCCCTAAAATGCATGTAATGGCCTTTTTTGGGCTGCTAACATATTCTGAACTTTCAGTGGTGTAGGATGCATTTTTCGTGCCATAAATATTTTTGGGAATTTCAGTGGTCTAGGATGCGGGTTAATGCCCATTTCAGGCTGCAAATGTTTTTGGGATATTCAGAGCTCTCTGACACCGTTTTTGGGCCACCAACATTTTCTGGACTTTAGGGGGTCTAGGATGCCTGTAAACCCCTTTTTTGGGCCTCCAAAGTTTTCTACATTTTTGCAGCCCTAAGGTGCATGTTATGGCCTTTTTTGGGGTGCTAACATATTCTGAACTTTCAGTGGTGTAGGATGCATTTTTCGTGCCATAAATATTTTTGGGAATTTCAGTGGTCTAGGATGCGGGTTAATGCCCATTTCAGGCTGCAAATGTTTTTGGGATATTCAGAGCTCTCTGACACCGTTTTTGGGCCACCAACATTTTCTGGACTTTAGGGGGTCTAGAATGACTGTAAACCCCTTTTTGGGCCTCTAAAGTTTTCAACATGTTTGCAGCCTAAGATGCATATTAAGGCCTTTTTTGGGCTGCTAACATATTCTGAACTTTCAGTGGTGTAGGATGCATTTTTCGTGCCATAAATATTTTTGGGAATTTCAGTGGTCTAGGATGCGGGTTAATGCCCATTTCAGGCTGCACATGTTTTTGGGATATTCAGAGCTCTCTGACACCGTTTTTGGGCAACCAACATTTTCTGGACTTTAGGGGGTCTAGGATGCCTGTAAACCCCTTTTTGGGCCTCCAAAGTTTTCAACATTGTTGCAGCCTAAGATGCATTTTAAGGCCTTTTTTGGGCTGCTATCATATTCTGAACTTTCAGTGATGCAGGATGCATGTTATTTCCATAAATATTTTTGGGAATTTCAGTAGTTTAGGATGTGGTTTAATGCCCATTTCAGGCTGCACATGTTTTTGGGATATTCAGAGCTCTCTGACACCGTTTTTGGGACACCAACATTTTCTGGACTTTAGGGGGTCTAGGATGCCTCTAAACCCCTTTTTTGGGCCTCCAAAGTTTTCAACATTGTTGCAGCCTAAAATGCATTTTAAGGCCTTTTTTGGGCTGCTAACATATTCTAAACTTTCAGCGGTGCAGGATGCATTTTTCGTGCCATAAATATTTTTGGGAATTTCAGTGGTCTAGGATGAGGGTTAATGCCCATTTCAGGCTGCAAATGTTTTTGGGACATTCAGAGCTCTCTGACACAGTTTTTGGGCCACCAACTTTTTCTGGACTTTAGGGGGTCTAGGATGACTGTAAACCCCTTTTTTGGGCCTCTAAAGTTTTCAACATTTTTGCAGCCTAAAATGCATATTAAGGCCTTTTTTGGGCTGCTAACATATTCTGAACTTTCAGTGGTGTAGGATGCATTTTTCGTGCCATAAATATTTTTGGGATTTTCAGTGCTCTAGGATGCGGGTTAATGCCCCTTTCAGGCTGCAAATGTTTTTGAGACATTCAGAGCTCCCTGACCCTGTTTTTGGGCCACCAACGTTTTCTGGACTTCAGGGGGTCTAGGATGCCTGTAAACCCATTTTTTGGGCCTCCGAAGTTTTCTGCATGTTTGCAGCCCTAAAATGCATTTTAAGGCATTTTTTGGGCTGCTAACATATTCTGAACTTTCAGGATGTAAGATGCATTTTTTGTGCCAAAACAATTTTTGGGAATTTCAGTGGTCTAGGATGCAGGTTAATGCCCCTTATAGGCTACAAATGTTTTTGGGACATTCAGAGCTCTCTGACAGTTTTTTGGGACACCAACATCTTCTGGACTTTAGGGGGTCTAGGATGCCTGTAAACCCCCTTTTTTGGGCCTCCAAAGTTTTCTACATTTTTGCAGCCCTAAGATGCATTTTAAGGCATTTTTAGTGCTGCTAACATATTCTGAACTTTCAGCGGTGTAGGATGCATTTTTCGTGCAATGAATATTTTTGGGAATTTCAGTGGTCTAGGATACGTGTTAATGCTCCTTATGGGCTCCAAATGTTTTTGGGACATTCAGAGCTCTCTGACACAGTTTTTGGGCCAGCAACATTTTCTGGACTTTAGGGGGTCTAGGATGACTGTAAACCCCTTTTTTGGGCCTCTAGAGTTTTCAACATTTTTGCAGCCTAAAATGCATATTAAGGCCTTTTTTGGGCTGCTAACATATTCTGAACTTTCAGTGTTGTAGGATGCATTTTTCGTGCCATAAATATTTTTGGGAATTTCAGTGGTCAAGGATGCGGGTTAAAGCCCATTTCAGGCTGCAAATGTTTTTGGGACATTCAGAGCTTTCTGACACAGTTTTTAGGCCACCAACATTTTCTGGACTTTAGGGGGTCTATGATGCCTGTAAACCCCTTTTTTGGGCCTCCAAAGTTTTCTGCATGTTTGCAGCCCTAAAATGCATTTTAAGGCATTTTTTGGGCTGCTAACATATTCTGAACTTTCAGGATGTAAGATGCATTTTTTGTGCCAAAACAATTTTTGGGAATTTCAGTGGTCTAGGATGCAGGTTAATGCCCCTTATAGGCTACAAATGTTTTTGGGACATTCAGAGCTCTCTGACAGTTTTTTGGGACACCAACATCTTCTGGACTTTAGGGGGTCTAGGATGCCTGTAAACCCCCTTTTTTGGGCCTCCAAAGTTTTCTACATTTTTGCAGCCCTAAAATGCATTTTAAGGCATTTTTAGTGCTGCTAACATATTCTGAACTTTCAGCGGTGTAGGATGCATTTTTCGTGCAATGAATATTTTTGGGAATTTCAGTGGTCTAGGATACGTGTTAATGCTCCTTATGGGCTCCAAATGTTTTTGGGACATTCAGAGCTCTCTGACACAGTTTTTGGGCCAGCAACATTTTCTGGACTTTAGGGGGTCTAGGATGACTGTAAACCCCTTTTTTGGGCCTCTAAAGTTTTCGACATTTTTGCAGCCCTAAGATGCATGTTATGGCCTTTTTTGGGCTGCTAACATATTCTGAACTTTCAGCGGTGTAGGATGCATTTTTCGTGCCATAAATATTTTTGGGAATTTCAGTGGTCTAGGATGAGGGTTAATGCCCATTTCAGGCGGCAAATGTTTTTGGGACATTCAGAGCTCTCTGACACAGTTTCTAGGCCACCAACATTTTCTGGACTTTAGGGGGTCTAGGATGACTGTAAACCCCTTTTTTGGGCCTCTAAAGTTTTGCAGCCTAAAATGCATATTAAGGCCTTTTTTGGGCTGCTAACATATTCTGAACTTTCAGTGGTGTAGGATGCATTTTTCGTGCCATAAATATTTTTGGGATTTTCAGTGCTCTAGGATGCGGGTTAATGCCCATTTCAGGCTGCAAATGTTTTTGGGATATTCAGAGCTCTCTGACATTGTTTTTGGGCCACCAACATTTTCTGGACTTTAGGGGGTCTAGGATGCCTGTAAACCCCTTTTTTGGGCCTCCAAAGTTTTCTACATTTTTGCAGCCCTAAAATGCATGTAATGGCCTTTTTTGGGCTGCTAACATATTCTGAACTTTCAGTGGTGTAGGATGCATTTTTCGTGCCATAAATATTTTTGGGAATTTCAGTGGTCTAGGATGCGGGTTAATGCCCATTTCAGGCTGCAAATGTTTTTGGGATATTCAGAGCTCTCTGACACCGTTTTTGGGCCACCAACATTTTCTGGACTTTAGGGGGTCTAGGATGCCTGTAAACCCCTTTTTTGGGCCTCCAAAGTTTTCTACATTTTTGCAGCCCTAAGGTGCATGTTATGGCCTTTTTTGGGGTGCTAACATATTCTGAACTTTCAGTGGTGTAGGATGCATTTTTCGTGCCATAAATATTTTTGGGAATTTCAGTGGTCTAGGATGCGGGTTAATGCCCATTTCAGGCTGCAAATGTTTTTGGGATATTCAGAGCTCTCTGACACCGTTTTTGGGCCACCAACATTTTCTGGACTTTAGGGGGTCTAGAATGACTGTAAACCCCTTTTTGGGCCTCTAAAGTTTTCAACATGTTTGCAGCCTAAGATGCATATTAAGGCCTTTTTTGGGCTGCTAACATATTCTGAACTTTCAGTGGTGTAGGATGCATTTTTCGTGCCATAAATATTTTTGGGAATTTCAGTGGTCTAGGATGCGGGTTAATGCCCATTTCAGGCTGCACATGTTTTTGGGATATTCAGAGCTCTCTGACACCGTTTTTGGGCAACCAACATTTTCTGGACTTTAGGGGGTCTAGGATGCCTGTAAACCCCTTTTTGGGCCTCCAAAGTTTTCAACATTGTTGCAGCCTAAGATGCATTTTAAGGCCTTTTTTGGGCTGCTATCATATTCTGAACTTTCAGTGATGCAGGATGCATGTTATTTCCATAAATATTTTTGGGAATTTCAGTAGTTTAGGATGTGGTTTAATGCCCATTTCAGGCTGCAAATGTTTTTGGGATATTCAGAGCTCTCTGACACCGTTTTTGGGACACCAACATTTTCTGGACTTTAGGGGGTCTAGGATGCCTCTAAACCCCTTTTTTGGGCCTCCAAAGTTTTCAACATTGTTGCAGCCTAAAATGCATTTTAAGGCCTTTTTTGGGCTGCTAACATATTCTAAACTTTCAGCGGTGCAGGATGCATTTTTCGTGCCATAAATATTTTTGGGAATTTCAGTGGTCTAGGATGAGGGTTAATGCCCATTTCAGGCTGCAAATGTTTTTGGGACATTCAGAGCTCTCTGACACAGTTTTTGGGCCACCAACTTTTTCTGGACTTTAGGGGGTCTAGGATGACTGTAAACCCCTTTTTTGGGCCTCTAAAGTTTTCAACATTTTTGCAGCCTAAAATGCATATTAAGGCCTTTTTTGGGCTGCTAACATATTCTGAACTTTCAGTGGTGTAGGATGCATTTTTCGTGCCATAAATATTTTTGGGATTTTCAGTGCTCTAGGATGCGGGTTAATGCCCCTTTCAGGCTGCAAATGTTTTTGAGACATTCAGAGCTCCCTGACCCTGTTTTTGGGCCACCAACGTTTTCTGGACTTCAGGGGGTCTAGGATGCCTGTAAACCCATTTTTTGGGCCTCCGAAGTTTTCTGCATGTTTGCAGCCCTAAAATGCATTTTAAGGCATTTTTTGGGCTGCTAACATATTCTGAACTTTCAGGATGTAAGATGCATTTTTTGTGCCAAAACAATTTTTGGGAATTTCAGTGGTCTAGGATGCAGGTTAATGCCCCTTATAGGCTACAAATGTTTTTGGGACATTCAGAGCTCTCTGACAGTTTTTTGGGACACCAACATCTTCTGGACTTTAGGGGGTCTAGGATGCCTGTAAACCCCCTTTTTTGGGCCTCCAAAGTTTTCTACATTTTTGCAGCCCTAAGATGCATTTTAAGGCATTTTTAGTGCTGCTAACATATTCTGAACTTTCAGCGGTGTAGGATGCATTTTTCGTGCAATGAATATTTTTGGGAATTTCAGTGGTCTAGGATACGTGTTAATGCTCCTTATGGGCTCCAAATGTTTTTGGGACATTCAGAGCTCTCTGACACAGTTTTTGGGCCAGCAACATTTTCTGGACTTTAGGGGGTCTAGGATGACTGTAAACCCCTTTTTTGGGCCTCTAGAGTTTTCAACATTTTTGCAGCCTAAAATGCATATTAAGGCCTTTTTTGGGCTGCTAACATATTCTGAACTTTCAGTGTTGTAGGATGCATTTTTCGTGCCATAAATATTTTTGGGAATTTCAGTGGTCAAGGATGCGGGTTAAAGCCCATTTCAGGCTGCAAATGTTTTTGGGACATTCAGAGCTTTCTGACACAGTTTTTAGGCCACCAACATTTTCTGGACTTTAGGGGGTCTATGATGCCTGTAAACCCCTTTTTTGGGCCTCCAAAGTTTTCTGCATGTTTGCAGCCCTAAAATGCATTTTAAGGCATTTTTTGGGCTGCTAACATATTCTGAACTTTCAGGATGTAAGATGCATTTTTTGTGCCAAAACAATTTTTGGGAATTTCAGTGGTCTAGGATGCAGGTTAATGCCCCTTATAGGCTACAAATGTTTTTGGGACATTCAGAGCTCTCTGACAGTTTTTTGGGACACCAACATCTTCTGGACTTTAGGGGGTCTAGGATGCCTGTAAACCCCCTTTTTTGGGCCTCCAAAGTTTTCTACATTTTTGCAGCCCTAAAATGCATTTTAAGGCATTTTTAGTGCTGCTAACATATTCTGAACTTTCAGCGGTGTAGGATGCATTTTTCGTGCAATGAATATTTTTGGGAATTTCAGTGGTCTAGGATACGTGTTAATGCTCCTTATGGGCTCCAAATGTTTTTGGGACATTCAGAGCTCTCTGACACAGTTTTTGGGCCAGCAACATTTTCTGGACTTTAGGGGGTCTAGGATGACTGTAAACCCCTTTTTTGGGCCTCTAAAGTTTTCGACATTTTTGCAGCCCTAAGATGCATGTTATGGCCTTTTTTGGGCTGCTAACATATTCTGAACTTTCAGCGGTGTAGGATGCATTTTTCGTGCCATAAATATTTTTGGGAATTTCAGTGGTCTAGGATGAGGGTTAATGCCCATTTCAGGCGGCAAATGTTTTTGGGACATTCAGAGCTCTCTGACACAGTTTCTAGGCCACCAACATTTTCTGGACTTTAGGGGGTCTAGGATGACTGTAAACCCCTTTTTTGGGCCTCTAAAGTTTTGCAGCCTAAAATGCATATTAAGGCCTTTTTTGGGCTGCTAACATATTCTGAACTTTCAGTGGTGTAGGATGCATTTTTCGTGCCATAAATATTTTTGGGATTTTCAGTGCTCTAGGATGCGGGTTAATGCCCATTTCAGGCTGCAAATGTTTTTGGGATATTCAGAGCTCTCTGACATTGTTTTTGGGCCACCAACATTTTCTGGACTTTAGGGGGTCTAGGATGCCTGTAAACCCCTTTTTTGGGCCTCCAAAGTTTTCTACATTTTTGCAGCCCTAAAATGCATGTAATGGCCTTTTTTGGGCTGCTAACATATTCTGAACTTTCAGTGGTGTAGGATGCATTTTTCGTGCCATAAATATTTTTGGGAATTTCAGTGGTCTAGGATGCGGGTTAATGCCCATTTCAGGCTGCAAATGTTTTTGGGATATTCAGAGCTCTCTGACACCGTTTTTGGGCCACCAACATTTTCTGGACTTTAGGGGGTCTAGGATGCCTGTAAACCCCTTTTTTGGGCCTCCAAAGTTTTCTACATTTTTGCAGCCCTAAGGTGCATGTTATGGCCTTTTTTGGGGTGCTAACATATTCTGAACTTTCAGTGGTGTAGGATGCATTTTTCGTGCCATAAATATTTTTGGGAATTTCAGTGGTCTAGGATGCGGGTTAATGCCCATTTCAGGCTGCACATGTTTTTGGGATATTCAGAGCTCTCTGACACCGTTTTTGGGCAACCAACATTTTCTGGACTTTAGGGGGTCTAGGATGCCTGTAAACCCCTTTTTGGGCCTCCAAAGTTTTCAACATTGTTGCAGCCTAAGATGCATTTTAAGGCCTTTTTTGGGCTGCTATCATATTCTGAACTTTCAGTGATGCAGGATGCATGTTATTTCCATAAATATTTTTGGGAATTTCAGTAGTTTAGGATGTGGTTTAATGCCCATTTCAGGCTGCAAATGTTTTTGGGATATTCAGAGCTCTCTGACACCGTTTTTGGGACACCAACATTTTCTGGACTTTAGGGGGTCTAGGATGCCTCTAAACCCCTTTTTTGGGCCTCCAAAGTTTTCAACATTGTTGCAGCCTAAAATGCATTTTAAGGCCTTTTTTGGGCTGCTAACATATTCTAAACTTTCAGCGGTGCAGGATGCATTTTTCGTGCCATAAATATTTTTGGGAATTTCAGTGGTCTAGGATGAGGGTTAATGCCCATTTCAGGCTGCAAATGTTTTTGGGACATTCAGAGCTCTCTGACACAGTTTTTGGGCCACCAACTTTTTCTGGACTTTAGGGGGTCTAGGATGACTGTAAACCCCTTTTTTGGGCCTCTAAAGTTTTCAACATTTTTGCAGCCTAAAATGCATATTAAGGCCTTTTTTGGGCTGCTAACATATTCTGAACTTTCAGTGGTGTAGGATGCATTTTTCGTGCCATAAATATTTTTGGGATTTTCAGTGCTCTAGGATGCGGGTTAATGCCCCTTTCAGGCTGCAAATGTTTTTGAGACATTCAGAGCTCCCTGACCCTGTTTTTGGGCCACCAACGTTTTCTGGACTTCAGGGGGTCTAGGATGCCTGTAAACCCATTTTTTGGGCCTCCGAAGTTTTCTGCATGTTTGCAGCCCTAAAATGCATTTTAAGGCATTTTTTGGGCTGCTAACATATTCTGAACTTTCAGGATGTAAGATGCATTTTTTGTGCCAAAACAATTTTTGGGAATTTCAGTGGTCTAGGATGCAGGTTAATGCCCCTTATAGGCTACAAATGTTTTTGGGACATTCAGAGCTCTCTGACAGTTTTTTGGGACACCAACATCTTCTGGACTTTAGGGGGTCTAGGATGCCTGTAAACCCCCTTTTTTGGGCCTCCAAAGTTTTCTACATTTTTGCAGCCCTAAGATGCATTTTAAGGCATTTTTAGTGCTGCTAACATATTCTGAACTTTCAGCGGTGTAGGATGCATTTTTCGTGCAATGAATATTTTTGGGAATTTCAGTGGTCTAGGATACGTGTTAATGCTCCTTATGGGCTCCAAATGTTTTTGGGACATTCAGAGCTCTCTGACACAGTTTTTGGGCCAGCAACATTTTCTGGACTTTAGGGGGTCTAGGATGACTGTAAACCCCTTTTTTGGGCCTCTAGAGTTTTCAACATTTTTGCAGCCTAAAATGCATATTAAGGCCTTTTTTGGGCTGCTAACATATTCTGAACTTTCAGTGTTGTAGGATGCATTTTTCGTGCCATAAATATTTTTGGGAATTTCAGTGGTCAAGGATGCGGGTTAAAGCCCATTTCAGGCTGCAAATGTTTTTGGGACATTCAGAGCTTTCTGACACAGTTTTTAGGCCACCAACATTTTCTGGACTTTAGGGGGTCTATGATGCCTGTAAACCCCTTTTTTGGGCCTCCAAAGTTTTCTGCATGTTTGCAGCCCTAAAATGCATTTTAAGGCATTTTTTGGGCTGCTAACATATTCTGAACTTTCAGGATGTAAGATGCATTTTTTGTGCCAAAACAATTTTTGGGAATTTCAGTGGTCTAGGATGCAGGTTAATGCCCCTTATAGGCTACAAATGTTTTTGGGACATTCAGAGCTCTCTGACAGTTTTTTGGGACACCAACATCTTCTGGACTTTAGGGGGTCTAGGATGCCTGTAAACCCCCTTTTTTGGGCCTCCAAAGTTTTCTACATTTTTGCAGCCCTAAAATGCATTTTAAGGCATTTTTAGTGCTGCTAACATATTCTGAACTTTCAGCGGTGTAGGATGCATTTTTCGTGCAATGAATATTTTTGGGAATTTCAGTGGTCTAGGATACGTGTTAATGCTCCTTATGGGCTCCAAATGTTTTTGGGACATTCAGAGCTCTCTGACACAGTTTTTGGGCCAGCAACATTTTCTGGACTTTAGGGGGTCTAGGATGACTGTAAACCCCTTTTTTGGGCCTCTAAAGTTTTCGACATTTTTGCAGCCCTAAGATGCATGTTATGGCCTTTTTTGGGCTGCTAACATATTCTGAACTTTCAGCGGTGTAGGATGCATTTTTCGTGCCATAAATATTTTTGGGAATTTCAGTGGTCTAGGATGAGGGTTAATGCCCATTTCAGGCGGCAAATGTTTTTGGGACATTCAGAGCTCTCTGACACAGTTTCTAGGCCACCAACATTTTCTGGACTTTAGGGGGTCTAGGATGACTGTAAACCCCTTTTTTGGGCCTCTAAAGTTTTGCAGCCTAAAATGCATATTAAGGCCTTTTTTGGGCTGCTAACATATTCTGAACTTTCAGTGGTGTAGGATGCATTTTTCGTGCCATAAATATTTTTGGGATTTTCAGTGCTCTAGGATGCGGGTTAATGCCCATTTCAGGCTGCAAATGTTTTTGGGATATTCAGAGCTCTCTGACATTGTTTTTGGGCCACCAACATTTTCTGGACTTTAGGGGGTCTAGGATGCCTGTAAACCCCTTTTTTGGGCCTCCAAAGTTTTCTACATTTTTGCAGCCCTAAAATGCATGTAATGGCCTTTTTTGGGCTGCTAACATATTCTGAACTTTCAGTGGTGTAGGATGCATTTTTCGTGCCATAAATATTTTTGGGAATTTCAGTGGTCTAGGATGCGGGTTAATGCCCATTTCAGGCTGCAAATGTTTTTGGGATATTCAGAGCTCTCTGACACCGTTTTTGGGCCACCAACATTTTCTGGACTTTAGGGGGTCTAGGATGACTGTAAACCCCTTTTTGGGCCTCTAAAGTTTTCAACATGTTTGCAGCCTAAAATGCATATTAAGGCCTTTTTTGGGCTGCTAACATATTCTGAACTTTCAGTGGTGTAGGATGCATTTTTCGTGCCATAAATATTTTTGGGAATTTCAGTGGTCTAGGATGCGGGTTAATGCCCATTTCAGGCTGCAAATGTTTTTGGGATATTCAGAGCTCTCTGACACCGTTTTTGGGCCACCAACATTTTCTGGACTTTAGGGGGTCTAGGATGACTGTAAACCCCTTTTTTGGGCCTCTAAAGTTTTCAACATGTTTGCAGCCTAAGATGCATATTAAGGCCTTTTTTGGGCTGCTAACATATTCTGAACTTTCAGTGGTGTAGGATGCATTTTTCGTGCCATAAATATTTTTGGGATTTTCAGTGCTCTAGGATGCGGGTTAATGCCCATTTCAGGCTGCAAATGTTTTTGGGATATTCAGAGCTCTCTGACATTGTTTTTGGGCCACCAACATTTTCTGGACTTTAGGGGGTCTAGGATGCCTGTAAACCCCTTTTTTGGGCCTCCAAAGTTTTCTACATTTTTGCAGCCCTAAAATGCATGTAATGGCCTTTTTTGGGCTGCTAACATATTCTGAACTTTCAGTGGTGTAGGATGCATTTTTCGTGCCATAAATATTTTTGGGAATTTCAGTGGTCTAGGATGCGGGTTAATGCCCATTTCAGGCTGCAAATGTTTTTGGGATATTCAGAGCTCTCTGACACCGTTTTTGGGCCACCAACATTTTCTGGACTTTAGGGGGTCTAGGATGACTGTAAACCCCTTTTTGGGCCTCTAAAGTTTTCAACATGTTTGCAGCCTAAGATGCATATTAAGGCCTTTTTTGGGCTGCTAACATATTCTGAACTTTCAGTGGTGTAGGATGCATTTTTCGTGCCATAAATATTTTTGGGAATTTCAGTGGTCTAGGATGCGGGTTAATGCCCATTTCAGGCTGCACATGTTTTTGGGATATTCAGAGCTCTCTGACACCGTTTTTGGGCCACCAACATTTTCTGGACTTTAGGGGGTCTAGGATGACTGTAAACCCCTTTTTTGGGCCTCTAAAGTTTTCAACATGTTTGCAGCCTAAGATGCATATTAAGGCCTTTTTTGGGCTGCTAACATATTCTGAACTTTCAGTGGTGTAGGATGCATTTTTCGTGCCATAAATATTTTTGGGAATTTCAGTGGTCTAGGATGCGGGTTAATGCCCATTTCAGGCTGCAAATGTTTTTGGGATATTCAGAGCTCTCTGACACCGTTTTTGGGCAACCAACATTTTCTGGACTTTAGGGGGTCTAGGATGCCTGTAAACCCCTTTTTGGGCCTCCAAAGTTTTCAACATTGTTGCAGCCTAAGATGCATTTTAAGGCCTTTTTTGGGCTGCTATCATATTCTGAACTTTCAGTGATGCAGGATGCATGTTATTTCCATAAATATTTTTGGGAATTTCAGTGGTCTAGGATGTGGTTTAATGCCCATTTCAGGCTGCAAATGTTTTTGGGATATTCAGAGCTCTCTGACACCGTTTTTGGGCAACCAACATTTTCTGGACTTTAGGGGGTCTAGGATGCCTGTAAACCCCTTTTTGGGCCTCCAAAGTTTTCAACATTGTTGCAGCCTAAGATGCATTTTAAGGCCTTTTTTGGGCTGCTATCATATTCTGAACTTTCAGTGATGCAGGATGCATGTTATTTCCATAAATATTTTTGGGAATTTCAGTGGTTTAGGATGTGGTTTAATGCCCATTTCAGGCTGCAAATGTTTTTGGGATATTCAGAGCTCTCTGACACCGTTTTTGGGACACCAACATTTTCTGGACTTTAGGGGGTCTAGGATGCCTCTAAACCCCTTTTTTGGGCCTCCAAAGTTTTCAACATTGTTGCAGCCTAAAATGCATTTTAAGGCCTTTTTTGGGCTGCTAACATATTCTAAACTTTCAGCGGTGCAGGATGCATTTTTCGTGCCATAAATATTTTTGGGAATTTCAGTGGTCTAGGATGAGGGTTAATGCCCATTTCAGGCTGCAAATGTTTTTGGGACATTCAGAGCTCTCTGACACAGTTTTTGGGCCACCAACTTTTTCTGGACTTTAGGGGGTCTAGGATGACTGTAAACCCCTTTTTTGGGCCTCTAAAGTTTTCAACATTTTTGCAGCCTAAAATGCATATTAAGGCCTTTTTTGGGCTGCTAACATATTCTGAACTTTCAGTGGTGTAGGATGCATTTTTCGTGCCATAAATATTTTTGGGATTTTCAGTGCTCTAGGATGCGGGTTAATGCCCCTTTCAGGCTGCAAATGTTTTTGAGACATTCAGAGCTCCCTGACCCTGTTTTTGGGCCACCAACGTTTTCTGGACTTCAGGGGGTCTAGGATGCCTGTAAACCCATTTTTTGGGCCTCCGAAGTTTTCTGCATGTTTGCAGCCCTAAAATGCATTTTAAGGCATTTTTTGGGCTGCTAACATATTCTGAACTTTCAGGATGTAAGATGCATTTTTTGTGCCAAAACAATTTTTGGGAATTTCAGTGGTCTAGGATGCAGGTTAATGCCCCTTATAGGCTACAAATGTTTTTGGGACATTCAGAGCTCTCTGACAGTTTTTTGGGACACCAACATCTTCTGGACTTTAGGGGGTCTAGGATGCCTGTAAACCCCCTTTTTTGGGCCTCCAAAGTTTTCTACATTTTTGCAGCCCTAAGATGCATTTTAAGGCATTTTTAGTGCTGCTAACATATTCTGAACTTTCAGCGGTGTAGGATGCATTTTTCGTGCAATGAATATTTTTGGGAATTTCAGTGGTCTAGGATACGTGTTAATGCTCCTTATGGGCTCCAAATGTTTTTGGGACATTCAGAGCTCTCTGACACAGTTTTTGGGCCAGCAACATTTTCTGGACTTTAGGGGGTCTAGGATGACTGTAAACCCCTTTTTTGGGCCTCTAGAGTTTTCAACATTTTTGCAGCCTAAAATGCATATTAAGGCCTTTTTTGGGCTGCTAACATATTCTGAACTTTCAGTGTTGTAGGATGCATTTTTCGTGCCATAAATATTTTTGGGAATTTCAGTGGTCAAGGATGCGGGTTAAAGCCCATTTCAGGCTGCAAATGTTTTTGGGACATTCAGAGCTTTCTGACACAGTTTTTAGGCCACCAACATTTTCTGGACTTTAGGGGGTCTATGATGCCTGTAAACCCCTTTTTTGGGCCTCCAAAGTTTTCTGCATGTTTGCAGCCCTAAAATGCATTTTAAGGCATTTTTTGGGCTGCTAACATATTCTGAACTTTCAGGATGTAAGATGCATTTTTTGTGCCAAAACAATTTTTGGGAATTTCAGTGGTCTAGGATGCAGGTTAATGCCCCTTATAGGCTACAAATGTTTTTGGGACATTCAGAGCTCTCTGACAGTTTTTTGGGACACCAACATCTTCTGGACTTTAGGGGGTCTAGGATGCCTGTAAACCCCCTTTTTTGGGCCTCCAAAGTTTTCTACATTTTTGCAGCCCTAAAATGCATTTTAAGGCATTTTTAGTGCTGCTAACATATTCTGAACTTTCAGCGGTGTAGGATGCATTTTTCGTGCAATGAATATTTTTGGGAATTTCAGTGGTCTAGGATACGTGTTAATGCTCCTTATGGGCTCCAAATGTTTTTGGGACATTCAGAGCTCTCTGACACAGTTTTTGGGCCAGCAACATTTTCTGGACTTTAGGGGGTCTAGGATGACTGTAAACCCCTTTTTTGGGCCTCTAGAGTTTTCAACATTTTTGCAGCCTAAAATGCATATAAGGCCTTTTTTGGGCTGCTAACATATTCTGAACTTTCAGTGTTGTAGGATGCATTTTTCGTGCCATAAATATTTTTGGGAATTTCAGTGGTCAAGGATGCGGGTTAAAGCCCATTTCAGGCTGCAAATGTTTTTGGGACATTCAGAGCTTTCTGACACAGTTTCTAGGCCACCAACATTTTCTGGACTTTAGGGGGTCTAGGATGCCTGTAAACCCCTTTTTTGGGCCTCCAAAGTTTTCAACATTTTTGCAGCCTAAGATGCATTTTAAGGCCTTTTTTGGGCTGCTAACATATTCTAAACTTTCAGTGGTGCAGGATGCATTTTTCGTGCCATAAATATTTTTGGGAATTTCAGTGGTCTAGGATGAGGGTTAATGCCCATTTCAGGCTGCAAATGTTTTTGGGACATTCAGAGCTCTCTGACACAGTTTTTGGGCCACCAACTTTTTCGGGACTTTAGGGGGTCTAGGATGACTGTAAACCCCTTTTTTGGGCCTCTAAAGTTTTCAACATTTTTGCAGCCTAAAATGCATATTAAGGCCTTTTTTGGGCTGCTAACATATTCTGAACTTTCAGTGGTGTAGGATGCATTTTTCGTGCCATAAATATTTTTGGGATTTTCAGTGCTCTAGGATGCGGGTTAATGCCCCTTTCAGGCTGCAAATGTTTTTGAGACATTCAGAGCTCTCTGACCCTGTTTTTGGGCCACCAACATTTTCTGGACTTCAGGGGGTCTAGGATGCCTGTAAACCCCTTTTTTGGGCCTCCGAAGTTTTCTGCATGTTTGCAGCCCTAAAATGCATATTAAGGCCTTTTTTGGGCTGCTAACATATTCTGAACTTTCAGTGGTGTAGGATGCATTTTTCGTGCCATAAATATTTTTGGGATTTTCAGTGCTCTAGGATGCGGGTTAATGCCCCTTTCAGGCTGCAAATGTTTTTGAGACATTCAGAGCTCTCTGACCCTGTTTTTGGGCCACCAACATCTTCTGGACTTTAGGGGGTCTAGGATGCCTGTAAATCCCCTTTTTTGGGCCTCCAAAGTTTTCTACATTTTTGCAGCCCTAAGATGCATTTTAAGGCATTTTTAGTGCTGCTAACATATTCTGAACTTTCAGCGGTGTAGGATGCATTTTTCGTGCAATTAATATTTTTGGGAATTTCAGTGGTCTAGGATACATGTTAATGCTCCTTATGGGCTCCAAATGTTTTTGGGACATTCAGAGCTCTCTGACACAGTTTTTGGGCCAGCAACATTTTCTGGACTTCAGGGGGTCTAGGATGACTGTAAACCCCTTTTTTGGGCCTCTAGAGTTTTCAACATTTTTGCAGCCTAAAATGCATATTAAGGCCTTTTTTGGGCTGCTAACATATTCTGAACTTTCAGTGTTGTAGGATGCATTTTTCGTGCCATAAATATTTTTGGGAATTTCAGTGTTCAAGGATGCGGGTTAAAGCCCATTTCAGGCTGCAAATGTTTTTGGGACATTCAGAGCTTTCTGACACAGTTTTTATGCCACCAACATTTTCTGGACTTTAGGGGGTCTATGATGCCTGTAAACCCCTTTTTTGGGCCTCCAAAGTTTTCTACATTTTTCCAGCCATAAGATGCATTTTAAGGCATTTTTTGGGCTTCTAACATATTCTGAACTTTCAGGGTGTAAGATGCATTTTTCGTACCATAAATATTTTTGGGAATTTCAGTGGTCTAGGATACGTGTTAATGCCCCTTATGGGCTGCAAATGTTTTTGGGATATTCAGAGCTCTCTGACACCGTTTTTTGGCCACCAACATTTTCTGGACTTTAGGGGGTCTAGGATGCCTGTAAACCCCTTTTTTGGGCCTCCAAAGTGTTCAACATTTTTGCAGCCTAAGATGGATTTTAAGGCCTTTTTTGGGCTGCTATCATATTCTGAACTTTCAGGGTGTAAAATGCATTTTTCGTACCATAAATATTTTTGGGAATTTCAGTGGTCTAGGATACGTGTTAATGCTCCTTATGGGCTCCAAATGTTTTTGGGACATTCAGAGCTCTCTGACACAGTTTTTGGGCCAGCAACATTTTCTGGACTTTAGGGGGTCTAGGATGACTGTAAACCCCTTTTTTGGGCCTCTAGAGTTTTCAACATTTTTGCAGCCTAAAATGCATATAAGGCCTTTTTTGGGCTGCTAACATATTCTGAACTTTCAGTGTTGTAGGATGCATTTTTCGTGCCATAAATATTTTTGGGAATTTCAGTGGTCAAGGATGCGGGTTAAAGCCCATTTCAGGCTGCAAATGTTTTTGGGACATTCAGAGCTTTCTGACACAGTTTCTAGGCCACCAACATTTTCTGGACTTTAGGGGGTCTAGGATGCCTGTAAACCCCTTTTTTGGGCCTCCAAAGTTTTCAACATTTTTGCAGCCTAAGATGCATTTTAAGGCCTTTTTTGGGCTGCTAACATATTCTAAACTTTCAGCGGTGCAGGATGCATTTTTCGTGCCATAAATATTTTTGGGAATTTCAGTGGTCTAGGATGAGGGTTAATGCCCATTTCAGGCTGCAAATGTTTTTGGGACATTCAGAGCTCTCTGACACAGTTTTTGGGCCACCAACTTTTTCTGGACTTTAGGGGGTCTAGGATGACTGTAAACCCCTTTTTTGGGCCTCTAAAGTTTTCAACATTTTTGCAGCCTAAAATGCATATTAAGGCCTTTTTTGGGCTGCTAACATATTCTGAACTTTCAGTGGTGTAGGATGCATTTTTCGTGCCATAAATATTTTTGGGATTTTCAGTGCTCTAGGATGCGGGTTAATGCCCCTTTCAGGCTGCAAATGTTTTTGAGACATTCAGAGCTCTCTGACCCTGTTTTTGGGCCACCAACATTTTCTGGACTTCAGGGGGTCTAGGATGCCTGTAAACCCCTTTTTTGGGCCTCCGAAGTTTTCTGCATGTTTGCAGCCCTAAAATGCATATTAAGGCCTTTTTTGGGCTGCTAACATATTCTGAACTTTCAGTGGTGTAGGATGCATTTTTCGTGCCATAAATATTTTTGGGATTTTCAGTGCTCTAGGATGCGGGTTAATGCCCCTTTCAGGCTGCAAATGTTTTTGAGACATTCAGAGCTCTCTGACCCTGTTTTTGGGCCACCAACATCTTCTGGACTTTAGGGGGTCTAGGATGCCTGTAAATCCCCTTTTTTGGGCCTCCAAAGTTTTCTACATTTTTGCAGCCCTAAGATGCATTTTAAGGCATTTTTAGTGCTGCTAACATATTCTGAACTTTCAGCGGTGTAGGATGCATTTTTCGTGCAATTAATATTTTTGGGAATTTCAGTGGTCTAGGATACATGTTAATGCTCCTTATGGGCTCCAAATGTTTTTGGGACATTCAGAGCTCTCTGACACAGTTTTTGGGCCAGCAACATTTTCTGGACTTCAGGGGGTCTAGGATGACTGTAAACCCCTTTTTTGGGCCTCTAGAGTTTTCAACATTTTTGCAGCCTAAAATGCATATTAAGGCCTTTTTTGGGCTGCTAACATATTCTGAACTTTCAGTGTTGTAGGATGCATTTTTCGTGCCATAAATATTTTTGGGAATTTCAGTGTTCAAGGATGCGGGTTAAAGCCCATTTCAGGCTGCAAATGTTTTTGGGACATTCAGAGCTTTCTGACACAGTTTTTATGCCACCAACATTTTCTGGACTTTAGGGGGTCTATGATGCCTGTAAACCCCTTTTTTGGGCCTCCAAAGTTTTCTACATTTTTCCAGCCATAAGATGCATTTTAAGGCATTTTTTGGGCTTCTAACATATTCTGAACTTTCAGGGTGTAAGATGCATTTTTCGTACCATAAATATTTTTGGGAATTTCAGTGGTCTAGGATACGTGTTAATGCCCCTTATGGGCTGCAAATGTTTTTGGGATATTCAGAGCTCTCTGACACCGTTTTTTGGCCACCAACATTTTCTGGACTTTAGGGGGTCTAGGATGCCTGTAAACCCCTTTTTTGGGCCTCCAAAGTGTTCAACATTTTTGCAGCCTAAGATGGATTTTAAGGCCTTTTTTGGGCTGCTATCATATTCTGAACTTTCAGGGTGTAAGATGCATTTTTCGTACCATAAATATTTTTGGGAATTTCAGTGGTCTAGGATACGTGTTAATGCCCCTTATGGGCTGCAAATGTTTTTGGGATATTCAGAGCTCTCTGTCACCGTTTTTTGGCCACCAACATTTTCTGGACTTTAGGGGGTCTAGGATGCCTGTAAACCCCTTTTTTGGGCCTCCAAAGTTTCAACATTTTTGCAGCCTAAGATGCATTTTAAGGCCTTTTTTTGGGCTGCTAACATATCCTGAACTTTCAGCGGTGCAGGATGCATTTTTCGTGCCATAAATATTTTTGAGAATTTCAGTGTCTAGGATGAGGGTTAATGCCCATTTCAGGCTGTAAATGTTTTTGGGACATTCAGAGCTCTCTGACACAGTTTTTGGGCCAGCAACATTTTCTGGACTTTACGGGGTCTAGGATGACTGTAAACCCCTTTTTTGGGCCTCTAAAGTTTTCAACATTTTTGCAGCCTAAAATGCATATTAAGGCCTTTTTTGGGCTGCTAACATATTCTGAACTTTCAGTGTTGTAGGATGCATTTTTCGTGCCATAAATATTTTTTGGAATTTCAGTGGTCTAGAATGTGGGTTAATGCCCATTTCAGGCTGCAAATGTTTTTGGGATATTCAGAGCTCTCTGACACCGTTTTTGGGCAACCAACATTTTCTGGACTTTAGGGGGTCTAGGATGCCTGTAAAACCCTTTTTTTGGCCTCCAAAGTTTTCAACATTTTTGCAGCCTAAGATGGATTTTAAGGCCTTTTTTGGGCTGCTATCATATTCGGAACTTTCAGGGGTGTAGGATGCATTTTTTCGTGCACAAAATATTTTTGGGGATTTCAGTGGTCTAGGATGCGGGTTAATGCCCATTTCAGGCTGCAAATGCTTTTGGGACATTCAGAGCTTTCTGACACAGTTTCAAGGCCACCAACATTTTCTGGACTTTAGGGGGTCTACGATGACTGTAAACCCCTTTTTTGTGCCTCCAACGTTTTCAACATTTTTGCAGCCTAAGATGCATTTTAAGGCCTTTTTTGGGCTGCTATCATATTCTGAACTTTCAGGGGTGTAGGATGCATTTTTCGTGCACAAAATATTTTTGGGAATTTCAGTGGTCTAGGATGCGGGTTAATGCCCATTTCAGGCTGCAAATGTTTTTGGGACATTCCAAGCTTTCTGGCACAGTTTCTAGGCCACCAACATTTTCTGGACTTTAGGGGGTCTAGGATGCCTGTAAACCCCTTTTTTGGGCCTCCAAAGTTTTCAACATTTTTGCAGCATAAGATGCATTTTAAGGCCTTTTTTGGGCTGCTATCATATTCTGAACTTTCAGTGGTGCAGGATGCATGTTATTTCCAGAAATATTTTTGGGGATTTCAGTGGTCTAGGATGCGGGTTAATGCCCATTTCAGGCTGCAAATGTTTTTGGGATATTCAGAGCTCTCTGACACCGTTGTTGGGCCACCAACATTTTCTGGACTTTAGGAGGTCTAGGATGCCTGTAAACCCCTTTTTTGGGCCTCCAAAGTTTTCTACATTTTTGCAGCCCTAAGATGCATGTTATGGCCTTTTTTGGGCTGCTAACATATTCTGAACTTTCAGTGGTGTAGGATGCATTTTTCGTGCCATAAATATTTTTGGGAATTTCAGTGGTCTAGGATGCGGGTTAATGCCCATTTCAGGCTGCAAATGTTTTTGGGATATTCAGAGCTCTCTGACACCGTTTTTGGGCCACCAACATTTTCTGGACTTTAGGGGGTCTA
The DNA here is from genome assembly GCF_040938575.1 of Ambystoma mexicanum. Lineage (NCBI taxonomy): Eukaryota > Metazoa > Chordata > Amphibia > Caudata > Ambystomatidae > Ambystoma > Ambystoma mexicanum. Next base: position 181,847,067 of record NC_090936.1, read on the forward strand.
GGATGCCTGTAAACCCCTTTTTTAGGCCTCCAAAGTTTTCTACATTTTTGCAGCCCTAAGATGCATGTTATGGCCTTTTTTGGGCTACTAACATATTCTGAACTTTCAGCGGTGTAGGATGCGTTTTTCCTGCCATAAATATTTTTGGGAATTTCAGTGGTTAAGGATGCGGGTTAATGCCCATTTCAGGCTGCAAATGTTTTTGGGACATTCAGAGCTTTCTGACACAGTTTTTAGGCCACCAACATTTTCTGGACTTTAGGGGGTCTAGGATGCCTGTAAACCCCTTTTTTGGGCCTCCAAAGTTTTCTACATTTTTGCAGCCATAAGATGCATTTTAAGGCATTTTTTGGGCTTCTAACATATTCTGAACTTTCAGGGTGTAAGATGCATTTTTCGTACCATAAATATTTTTGGGATATTCAGAGCTCTCTGACACCGTTTTTGGGCATCCAACATTTTCTGGACTTTAGGGGGTCTAGGATGACTGTAAACCCCTTTTTTGGGCTTCTAAAGTTTTCAACATATTTGCAGCCTAAGATGCATATTAAGGCCTTTTTTGGGCTGCTAACATATTCTGAACTTTCAGTGGTGTAGGATGCATTTTTCGTGCCATAAATATTTTTGGGAATTTCAGTGGTCTAGGATGCGGGTTAATGCCCATTTCAGGCTGCAAATGTTTTTGGGATATTCAGAGCTCTCTGACACCGTTTTTGGGCAACCAACATTTTCTGGACTTTAGGGGGTCTAGGATGCCTGTAAACCCCTTTTTTGGGCCTCCAAAGTTTTCTACATTTTTGCAGCCCTAAGATGCATGTTATGGCCTTTTTTGGGCTGCTAACATATTCTGAACTTTCAGTGGTGTAGGATGCATTTTTCGTGGCATAAATATTTTTGGGAATTTCAGTGGTCTAGGATCCGGGTTAATGCCCATTTCAGGCTGCAAATGTTTTTGGGATATCCAGAGCTCTCTGACACCGTTTTTGGGCCACCAACGTTTTCTGTACTTTAGGGGGTCTAGGATGCCTGTAAACCCCTTTTTTGGGCCTCCAAAGTTTTCTACATTTTTGCAGCCATAAGATGCATTTTAAGGCATTTTTTGGGCTGCTAACATATTCTGAACTTTCAGCGGTGTAGGATGCGTTTTTCCTGCCATAAATATTTTTGGGAATTTCAGTGGTTAAGGATGCGGGTTAATGCCCATTTCAGGCTGCAAATGTTTTTGGGACATTCAGAGCTTTCTGACATAGTTTTTAGGCCACAAACATTTTCTTGACTTTAGGGGGTCTAGGATGCCTGTAAACCCCTTTTATGGGCCTCCAAAGTTTTCTACATTTTTGCAGCCATAAGATGCATTTTAAGGCATTTTTTGGGCTTCTAACATATTCTGAACTTTCAGGGTGTAAGATGCATTTTTCGTACCATAAATATTTTTGGGATATTCAGAGCTCTCTGACACCGTTTTTGGGCATCCAACATTTTCTGGACTTTAGGGGGTCTAGGATGCCTGTAAACCCCTTTTATGGGCCTCCAAAGTTTTCTACATTTTTGCAGCCATAAGATGCATTTTAAGGCATTTTTTGGGCTGCTAACATATTCTGAACTTTCAGTGGTGTAGGATGCATTTTTCGTGCCATAAATATTTTTGGGAATTTCAGTGGTCTAGGATGCGGGTTAATGCCCATTTCAGGCTGCAAATGTTTTTGGGATATTCAGAGCTCTCTGACACCGTTTTTGGGCCACCAACATTTTCTGGACTTTAGGGGGTCTAGGATGCCTGTAAACCCCTTTTTTAGGCCTCCAAAGTTTTCTACATTTTTGCAGCCCTAAGATGCATGTTATGGCCTTTTTTGGGCTACTAACATATTCTGAACTTTCAGCGGTGTAGGATGCGTTTTTCCTGCCATAAATATTTTTGGGAATTTCAGTGGTTAAGGATGCGGGTTAATGCCCATTTCAGGCTGCAAATGTTTTTGGGACATTCAGAGCTTTCTGACACAGTTTTTAGGCCACCAACATTTTCTGGACTTTAGGGGGTCTAGGATGCCTGTAAACCCCTTTTTTGGGCCTCCAAAGTTTTCTACATTTTTGCAGCCATAAGATGCATTTTAAGGCATTTTTTGGGCTTCTAACATATTCTGAACTTTCAGGGTGTAAGATGCATTTTTCGTACCATAAATATTTTTGGGATATTCAGAGCTCTCTGACACCGTTTTTGGGCATCCAACATTTTCTGGACTTTAGGGGGTCTAGGATGACTGTAAACCCCTTTTTTGGGCTTCTAAAGTTTTCAACATATTTGCAGCCTAAGATGCATATTAAGGCCTTTTTTGGGCTGCTAACATATTCTGAACTTTCAGTGGTGTAGGATGCATTTTTCGTGCCATAAATATTTTTGGGAATTTCAGTGGTCTAGGATGCGGGTTAATGCCCATTTCAGGCTGCAAATGTTTTTGGGATATTCAGAGCTCTCTGACACCGTTTTTGGGCAACCAACATTTTCTGGACTTTAGGGGGTCTAGGATGCCTGTAAACCCCTTTTTTGGGCCTCCAAAGTTTTCTACATTTTTGCAGCCCTAAGATGCATGTTATGGCCTTTTTTGGGCTGCTAACATATTCTGAACTTTCAGTGGTGTAGGATGCATTTTTCGTGGCATAAATATTTTTGGGAATTTCAGTGGTCTAGGATCCGGGTTAATGCCCATTTCAGGCTGCAAATGTTTTTGGGATATCCAGAGCTCTCTGACACCGTTTTTGGGCCACCAACGTTTTCTGTACTTTAGGGGGTCTAGGATGCCTGTAAACCCCTTTTTTGGGCCTCCAAAGTTTTCTACATTTTTGCAGCCATAAGATGCATTTTAAGGCATTTTTTGGGCTGCTAACATATTCTGAACTTTCAGCGGTGTAGGATGCGTTTTTCCTGCCATAAATATTTTTGGGAATTTCAGTGGTTAAGGATGCGGGTTAATGCCCATTTCAGGCTGCAAATGTTTTTGGGACATTCAGAGCTTTCTGACATAGTTTTTAGGCCACAAACATTTTCTTGACTTTAGGGGGTCTAGGATGCCTGTAAACCCCTTTTATGGGCCTCCAAAGCTTTCTACATTTTTGCAGCCATAAGATGCATTTTAAGGCATTTTTTGGGCTTCTAACATATTCTGAACTTTCAGGGTGTAAGATGCATTTTTCGTACCATAAATATTTTTGGGATATTCAGAGCTCTCTGACACCGTTTTTGGGCATCCAACATTTTCTGGACTTTAGGGGGTCTAGGATGACTGTAAACCCCTTTTTTGGGCTTCTAAAGTTTTCAACATATTTGCAGCCTAAGATGCATATTAAGGCCTTTTTTGGGCTGCTAACATATTCTGAACTTTCAGTGGTGTAGGATGCATTTTTCGTGCCATAAATATTTTTGGGAATTTCAGTGGTCTAGGATGCGGGTTAATGCCCATTTCAGGCTGCAAATGTTTTTGGGATATTCAGAGCTCTCTGACACCGTTTTTGGGCAACCAACATTTTCTGGACTTTAGGGGGTCTAGGATGCCTGTAAACCCCTTTTTTGGGCCTCCAAAGTTTTCTACATTTTTGCAGCCCTAAGATGCATGTTATGGCCTTTTTTGGGCTGCTAACATATTCTGAACTTTCAGTGGTGTAGGATGCATTTTTCGTGGCATAAATATTTTTGGGAATTTCAGTGGTCTAGGATCCGGGTTAATGCCCATTTCAGGCTGCAAATGTTTTTGGGATATCCAGAGCTCTCTGACACCGTTTTTGGGCCACCAACGTTTTCTGTACTTTAGGGGGTCTAGGATGCCTGTAAACCCCTTTTTTGGGCCTCCAAAGTTTTCTACATTTTTGCAGCCATAAGATGCATTTTAAGGCATTTTTTGGGCTGCTAACATATTCTGAACTTTCAGCGGTGTAGGATGCGTTTTTCCTGCCATAAATATTTTTGGGAATTTCAGTGGTTAAGGATGCGGGTTAATGCCCATTTCAGGCTGCAAATGTTTTTGGGACATTCAGAGCTTTCTGACATAGTTTTTAGGCCACAAACATTTTCTTGACTTTAGGGGGTCTAGGATGCCTGTAAACCCCTTTTATGGGCCTCCAAAGTTTTCTACATTTTTGCAGCCATAAGATGCATTTTAAGGCATTTTTTGGGCTTCTAACATATTCTGAACTTTCAGGGTGTAAGATGCATTTTTCGTACCATAAATATTTTTGGGAATTTCAGTGGTCTAGGATACGTGTTAATGCCCCTTCTGGGCTACACATGTTTTTGGGATATTCAGAGCTCTCTGACACCGTTTTTGGGCATCGAACATTTTCTGGACTTTAGGGGGTCTAGGATGACTGTAAACCCCTTTTTTGGGCCTCTAATGTTTTCAACATGTTTGCAGCCTAAGATGCATATTAAGGCCTTTTTTGGGCTGCTAACATATTCTGAACTTTCAGTGGTGTAGGATGCATTTTTCGTGCCATAAATATTTTTGGGAATTTCAGTGGTCTAGGGTGCGGGTTAATGCCCCTTCTGGGCTACACATGTTTTTGGGATATTCAGAGCTCTCTGACACCGTTTTTGGGCATCGAACATTTTCTGGACTTTAGGGGGTCTAGGATGACTGTAAACCCCTTTTTTGGGCCTCCAAAGTTTTCAACATTTTTGCAGCCTAAGATGCATTTTAAGGCCTTTTTTGGGCTGCTATCATATTCTGAACTTTCAGTGGTGCAGGATGCACGTTATTTCCATAAATATTTTTGGGAATTTCAGTGGTCTAGAATGCGGGTTAATGCCCATTTCAGGCTGCAAATGTTTTTGGGATATTCAGAGCTCTCTGACACCGTTTTTGGGCCACCAACATTTTCTGGACTTTAGGGGGTCTAGGATTCCTGTAAACCCCTTTTTTGGGCCTCCAAAGTTTTCTACATTTTTGCAGCCCTAAAATGCATGTTATGGCCTTTTTTGGGCTGCTAACATATTCTGAACTTTCAGTGGTGTAGGATGCATTTTTCGTGCCATAAATATTTTTGGGAATTTCAGTGGTCTAGGATGCGGGTTAATGCCCATTTCAGGCTGCAAATGTTTTTGGGATATTCAGAGCTCTCTGACACCGTTTTTGGGCCACCAACATTTTCTGGACTTTAGGGGGTCTAGGATGACTGTAAACCCCTTTTTTGGGCCTCTAAAGTTTTAAACATTTTTGCAGCCTAAGATGCATATTAAGGCCTTTTTTGGGCTGCTAACATATTCTGAACTTTCAGTGGTGTAGGATGCGTTTTCCTGCCATAAATATTTTTGGGAATTTCAGTGGTCTAGGATGCGGGTTAATGCCCATTTCAGGCTGCAAATGTTTTTGGGACATTCAGAGCTTTCTGACACAGTTTTTAGGCCACCAACATTTTGTGGACTTTAGGGTGTCTAGGATGCCTGTAAACCCCTTTTTTGGGCCTCCAAAGTTTTCTACATTTTTGCAGCCATAAGATGCATTTTAAGGCATTTTTTGGGCTTCTAACATATTCTGAACTTTCAGAGTGTAAGATGCATTTTTCGTGCCATACATATTTTTGGGAATTTCAGTGGTCTAGGATGCGTGTTAATGCCCCTTATAGGCTACAAATGTTTTGGGGATATTCAGAGCTCTCTGACACCGTTTTTGGCCACCAACATTTTCTGGACTTTAGGGGGTCTACGATGCCTGTAAACCCCTTTTTTGGATCTCCAAAGCTTTCAATATTTTTGCAGCCTAAGATGCATTTTAAGGCCTTTTTTGGGCTGCTAACATATCCTGAACTTTCAGCGGTGCAGGATGCATTTTTCGTGCCATAAATATTTTTGCGAATTTCAGTGTCTAGGATGAGGGTTAATGCCCATTTCAGGCTGTAAATGTTTTTGGGACATTCAGAGCTCTCTGACACAGTTTTTGGGCCAGCAACATTTTCTGGACTTTAGGGGGTCTACGATGCCTGTAAACCCCTTTTTTGGGCCTCTAGAGTTTTCAACATTTTTGCAGCCTAAAAAGCATATTAAGGCCTTTTTTGGGCTGCTAACATATTCTGAACTTTCAGTGTTGTAGGATGCATTTTTCGTGCCATAAATATTTTTGGGAATTTCAGTGGTCAAGAATGCGGGTTAAAGCCCATTTCAGGCTGCAAATGTTTTTGGGACATTCAGAGCTTTCTGACACAGTTTTTAGGCCACCAACATTTTCTGGACTTTAGGGGGTCTAGGATGCCTGTAAACCCCTTTTTTGGACCTCCAAAGTTTTCAACATTTTTGCATCCTAAGATGCATTGTATGGCCTTTTTTGGGCTGCTAACATATTCTGAACTTTCAGCGGTGTAGGATGCGTTTTTCCTGCCATAAATATTTTTGGGAATTTCAGTGGTCAAGGATGCGGGTTAAAGCCCATTTCAGGCTGCAAATTGTTTTGGGACATTCAGAGCTTTCTGACACAGTTTCAAGGCCACCAACATTTTCTGGACTTTAGGGGGTCTACGATGACTGTAAACCCCTTTTTTGTGCCTCCAAAGTTTTCAACATTTTTGCAGCCTAAGATGCATTTTAAGGCCTTTTTTGGGCTGCTATCATATTCTGAACTTTCAGTGGTGCAGGATGCATGTTATTTCCATAAATATTTTTGGGAATTTCAGTGGTCTAGGATGCGGGTTAATGCCCATTTCAGGCTGCAAATGTTTTTGGGATATTCAGAGGTCTCTGACACCGTTTTTGGGCAACCAACATTTTCTGGACTTTAGGGGGTCTAGGATGCCTGTAAACCCCTTTTTTGGGCCTCCAGAGTTTTCAACATTTTTGCAGCCTAAGATGCATTTTAAGGCCTTTTTTTGGGCTGCTAACATATTCTGAACTTTCAGCGGTGCAGGATGCATTTTTCGTGCCATAAATATTTTTGGGAATTTCAGTGGTCTAGGATGCGGGTTAATGCGAATTTCAGGCTGCAAATGTTTTTGGGATATTCAGAGCTCTCTGACACCGTTTTTGGGCAACCAACATTTTCTAGACTTTAGGGGGTCTAGGATGCCTGTAAACCCCTTTTTTGGGCTTCCAAAGTTTCCAACATTTTTGCAGCCTAAGATGCATTTTAAGGCCTTTTTTGGGCTGCTATCATATTCTGAACTTTCAGTGGTGCAGGATGCATGTTATTTCCATAAATATTTTTGGGAATTTCAGTGGTCTAGGATGCGGGTTAATGCCCATTTCAGGCTGCAAATGTTTTTGGGATATTCAGAGCTCTCTGACACCGTTTATGGGCCACCAACATTTTCTGGACTTTAGGGGGTCTAGGATGCCTGTAAACCCCTTTTTTAGGCCTCCAAAGTTTTCTACATTTTTGCAGCCCTAAGATGCATGTTATGGCCTTTTTTGGGCTGCTAACATATTCTGAACTTTCAGCGGTGTAGGATGCGTTTTTCCTGCCATAAATATTTTTGGGAATTTCAGTGGTTAAGGATGCGGGTTAATGCCCATTTCAGGCTGCAAATGTTTTTGGGACATTCAGAGCTTTCTGACACAGTTTTTAGGCCACCAACATTTTCTGGACTTTAGGGGGTCTAGGATGCCTTTAAACCCCTTTTTTGGGCCTCCAAAGTTTTCTACATTTTTGCAGCCATAAGATGCATTTTAAGGCATTTTTTGGGCTTCTAACATATTCTGAACTTTCAGGGTGTAAGATGCATTTTTCGTACCATAAATATTTTTGGGAATTTCAGTGGTCTAGGATACGTGTTAATGCCCCTTCTGGGCTACAAATGTTTTTGGGATATTCAGAGCTCTCTGACACCGTTTTTGGGCATCCAACATTTTCTGGACTTTAGGGGGTCTAGGATGACTGTAAACCCCTTTTTTGGGCTTCTAAAGTTTTCAACATATTTGCAGCCTAAGATGCATATTAAGGCCTTTTTTGGGCTGCTAACATATTCTGAACTTTCAGTGGTGTAGGATGCATTTTTCGTGCCATAAATATTTTTGGGAATTTCAGTGGTCTAGGATGCGGGTTAATGCCCATTTCAGGCTGCAAATGTTTTTGGGATATTCAGAGCTCTCTGACACCGTTTTTGGGCAACCAACATTTTCTGGACTTTAGGGGGTCTAGGATGCCTGTAAACCCCTTTTTTGGGCCTCCAAAGTTTTCTACATTTTTGCAGCCCTAAGATGCATGTTATGGCCTTTTTTGGGCTGCTAACATATTCTGAACTTTCAGTGGTGTAGGATGCATTTTTCGTGGCATAAATATTTTTGGGAATTTCAGTGGTCTAGGATCCGGGTTAATGCCCATTTCAGGCTGCAAATGTTTTTGGGATATCCAGAGCTCTCTGACACCGTTTTTGGGCCACCAACGTTTTCTGTACTTTAGGGGGTCTAGGATGCCTGTCAACCCCTTTTTTGGGCCTCCAAAGTTTTCTACATTTTTGCAGCCATAAGATGCATTTTAAGGCATTTTTTGGGCTGCTAACATATTCTGAACTTTCAGCGGTGTAGGATGCGTTTTTCCTGCCATAAATATTTTTGGGAATTTCAGTGGTTAAGGATGCGGGTTAATGCCCATTTCAGGCTGCAAATGTTTTTGGGACATTCAGAGCTTTCTGACATAGTTTTTAGGCCACAAACATTTTCTTGACTTTAGGGGGTCTAGGATGCCTGTAAACCCCTTTTATGGGCCTCCAAAGTTTTCTACATTTTTGCAGCCATAAGATGCATTTTAAGGCATTTTTTGGGCTTCTAACATATTCTGAACTTTCAGGGTGTAAGATGCATTTTTCGTACCATAAATATTTTTGGGAATTTCAGTGGTCTAGGATACGTGTTAATGCCCCTTCTGGGCTACACATGTTTTTGGGATATTCAGAGCTCTCTGACACCGTTTTTGGGCATCGAACATTTTCTGGACTTTAGGGGGTCTAGGATGACTGTAAACCCCTTTTTTGGGCCTCTAATGTTTTCAACATGTTTGCAGCCTAAGATGCATATTAAGGCCTTTTTTGGGCTGCTAACATATTCTGAACTTTCAGTGGTGTAGGATGCATTTTTCGTGCCATAAATATTTTTGGGAATTTCAGTGGTCTAGGGTGCGGGTTAATGCCCCTTCTGGGCTACACATGTTTTTGGGATATTCAGAGCTCTCTGACACCGTTTTTGGGCATCGAACATTTTCTGGACTTTAGGGGGTCTAGGATGACTGTAAACCCCTTTTTTGGGCCTCCAAAGTTTTCAACATTTTTGCAGCCTAAGATGCATTTTAAGGCCTTTTTTGGGCTGCTATCATATTCTGAACTTTCAGTGGTGCAGGATGCACGTTATTTCCATAAATATTTTTGGGAATTTCAGTGGTCTAGGATGCGGGTTAATGCCCATTTCAGGCTGCAAATGTTTTTGGGATATTCAGAGCTCTCTGACACCGTTTTTGGGCCACCAACATTTTCTGGACTTTAGGGGGTCTAGGATTCCTGTAAACCCCTTTTTTGGGCCTCCAAAGTTTTCTACATTTTTGCAGCCCTAAGATGCATGTTATGGCCTTTTTTGGGCTGCTAACATATTCTGAACTTTCAGTGGTGTAGGATGCATTTTTCGTGCCATAAATATTTTTGGGAATTTCAGTGGTCTAGGATGCGGGTTAATGCCCATTTCAGGCTGCAAATGTTTTTGGGATATTCAGAGCTCTCTGACACCGTTTTTGGGCCACCAACATTTTCTGGACTTTAGGGGGTCTAGGATGACTGTAAACCCCTTTTTTGGGCCTCTAAAGTTTTCAACATTTTTGCAGCCTAAGATGCATATTAAGGCCTTTTTTGGGCTGCTAACATATTCTGAACTTTCAGTGGTGTAGGATGCGTTTTCCTGCCATAAATATTTTTGGGAATTTCAGTGGTCTAGGATGCGGGTTAATGCCCATTTCAGGCTGCAAATGTTTTTGGGACATTCAGAGCTTTCTGACACAGTTTTTAGGCCACCAACATTTTGTGGACTTTAGGGTGTCTAGGATGCCTGTAAACCCCTTTTTTGGGCCTCCAAAGTTTTCTACATTTTTGCAGCCATAAGATGCATTTTAAGGCATTTTTTGGGCTTCTAACATATTCTGAACTTTCAGAGTGTAAGATGCATTTTTCGTGCCATACATATTTTTGGGAATTTCAGTGGTCTAGGATGCGTGTTAATGCCCCTTATAGGCTACAAATGTTTTGGGGATATTCAGAGCTCTCTGACACCGTTTTTGGCCACCAACATTTTCTGGACTTTAGGGGGTCTACGATGCCTGTAAACCCCTTTTTTGGACCTCCAAAGCTTTCAATATTTTTGCAGCCTAAGATGCATTTTAAGGCCTTTTTTGGGCTGCTAACATATCCTGAACTTTCAGCGGTGCAGGATGCATTTTTCGTGCCATAAATATTTTTGCGAATTTCAGTGTCTAGGATGAGGGTTAATGCCCATTTCAGGCTGTAAATGTTTTTGGGACATTCAGAGCTCTCTGACACAGTTTTTGGGCCAGCAACATTTTCTGGACTTTAGGGGGTCTAGGATGACTGTAAACCCCTTTTTTGGGCCTCTAGAGTTTTCAACATTTTTGCAGCCTAAAAAGCATATTAAGGCCTTTTTTGGGCTGCTAACATATTCTGAACTTTCAGTGTTGTAGGATGCATTTTTCGTGCCATAAATATTTTTGGGAATTTCAGTGGTCAAGAATGCGGGTTAAAGCCCATTTCAGGCTGCAAATGTTTTTGGGACATTCAGAGCTTTCTGACACAGTTTCAAGGCCACCAACATTTTCTGGACTTTAGGGGGTCTACGATGACTGTAAACCCCTTTTTTGTGCCTCCAAAGTTTTCAACATTTTTGCAGCCTAAGATGCATTTTAAGGCCTTTTTTGGGCTGCTATCATATTCTGAACTTTCAGTGGTGCAGGAGGCATGTTATTTCCATAAATATTTTTGGGAATTTCAGTGGTCTAGGATGCGGGTTAATGCCCATTTCAGGCTGCAAATGTTTTTGGGATATTCAGAGGTCTCTGACACCGTTTTTGGGCAACCAACATTTTCTGGACTTTAGGGGGTCTAGGATGCCTGTAAACCCCTTTTTTGGGCCTCCAGAGTTTTCAACATTTTTGCAGCCTAAGATGCATTTTAAGGCCTTTTTTTGGGCTGCTAACATATTCTGAACTTTCAGCGGTGCAGGATGCATTTTTCGTGCCATAAATATTTTTGGGAATTTCAGTGGTCTAGGATGCGGGTTAATGCGAATTTCAGGCTGCAAATGTTTTTGGGATATTCAGAGCTCTCTGACACCGTTTTTGGGCAACCAACATTTTCTGGACTTTAGGGGGTCTAGGATGCCTGTAAACCCCTTTTTTGGGCTTCCAAAGTTTCCAACATTTTTGCAGCCTAAGATGCATTTTAAGGCCTTTTTTGGGCTGCTATCATATTCTGAACTTTCAGTGGTGCAGGATGCATGTTATTTCCATAAATATTTTTGGGAATTTCAGTGGTCTAGGATGCGGGTTAATGCCCATTTCAGGCTGCAAATGTTTTTGGGATATTCAGAGCTCTCTGACACCGTTTATGGGCCACCAACATTTTCTGGACTTTAGGGGGTCTAGGATGCCTGTAAACCCCTTTTTTAGGCCTCCAAAGTTTTCTACATTTTTGCAGCCCTAAGATGCATGTTATGGCCTTTTTTGGGCTGCTAACATATTCTGAACTTTCAGCGGTGTAGGATGCGTTTTTCCTGCCATAAATATTTTTGGGAATTTCAGTGGTTAAGGATGCGGGTTAATGCCCATTTCAGGCTGCAAATGTTTTTGGGACATTCAGAGCTTTCTGACACAGTTTTTAGGCCACCAACATTTTCTGGACTTTAGGGGGTCTAGGATGCCTGTAAAACCCTTTTTTGGGCCTCCAAAGTTTTCTACATTTTTGCAGCCATAAGATGCATTTTAAGGCATTTTTTGGGCTTCTAACATATTCTGAACTTTCAGGGTGTAAGATGCATTTTTCGTACCATAAATATTTTTGGGAATTTCAGTGGTCTAGGATACGTGTTAATGCCCCTTCTGGGCTACAAATGTTTTTGGGATATTCAGAGCTCTCTGACACCGTTTTTGGGCATCCAACATTTTCTGGACTTTAGGGGGTCTAGGATGACTGTAAACCCCTTTTTTGGGCCTCTAGAGTTTTCAACATTTTTGCAGCCTAAAATGCATATTAAGGCCTTTTTTGGGCTGCTAACATATTCTGAACTTTCAGTGTTGTAGGATGCATTTTTCTTGCCATACATATTTTTTGGAATTTCAGTGGTCTAGGATGCGTGTTAATGCCCCTTATAGGCTAGAAATGTTTTGGGGATATTCAGAGCTCTCTCACACCATTTTTTGGCCACCAACATTTTCTGGACTTTAGGGGGTCTACGATGCCTGTAAACCCCTTTTTTGGACCTCCAAAGTTTTCAATATTTTTGCGGCCTAAGATGCATTTTAAGGCCTTTTTTGGGCTGCTAACATATTCTGAACTTTCAGCGGTGTAGGATGCATTTTTCGTGCAATGAATATTTTTGGGAATTTCTGTGGTCTAGGATGCGGGTTAATGCCCATTTCAGGCTGCAAAAGTTTTTGGGACATTCAGAGCTTTTTGACACAGTTTTTAGGCCACCAACGTTTTCTGTACTTTAGGGGGTCTAGGATGCCTGTAAACCCCCTTTTTTGGGCCTCCAAAGTTTTCTACATTTTTGCAGCCATAAGATGCATTTTAAGGCATTTTTTGGGCTTCTAACATATTCTGAACTTTCAGGGTGCAAGATGCATTTTTTCGTACCATAAATGTTTTTGGGAATTTCAGTGGTCTAGTATACGTGTTAATGCCCCTTATGGGCTACAAATGTTTTGGGGATATTCAGAGCTCTCTGACACCTTTTTTTGGCCACCAACATTTTCTGGACTTTAGGGGGTCTAGGATGCCTGTAAATCCCTTTTTTGGGCCTCCAAAGTTTTTAACATTTTTGCAGCCTAAGATGGATTTTAAGGCCTTTTTTGGGCTGCTATCATATTCTGAACTTTCAGGGGTGTAGGATGCATTTTTACGTGCACAAAGTATTTTTGGGGATTTCAGTCGTCTAGGATGCGGGTTAATGCCCATTTCAGGCTGCAAATGCTTTTGGGAAATTCAGAGCTTTCTGACACAGTTTCAAGGCCACCAACATTTTCTGGACTTTAGGGGGTCTACAATGACTGTAAACCCCTTTTTGTGCCTCCAAAGTTTTCAACATTTTTGCAGCCTAAGATGCATTTTCAAGCCTTTTTTGGGCTGCTAACATATTCTGAACTTTCAGTGGTGTAGGATGCGTTTTTCCTGCCATAAATATTTTTGAGAATTTGAGTGCTCTAGGGAGCCGGTTAATGCCCATTTCAGGCTGCAAATGTTTTTGGGACATTCAGAGCTTTCTGACACAGTTTTTAGGCCACCAACATTTTCTGGACTTTAGGGGGTCTAGGATGCCTGTAAACCCCTTTTTTGGACCTCCAAAGTTTTCAACATTTTTGCAGCCTAAGAAGCATTTTAAGGCCTTTTTTGGGCTGCTAACATATTCTGAACTTTCATCGGTGTAGGATGCTTTTTTCGTGCCATAAATATTTTTGGGAATTTCAGTGGTCTAGGATGCGGGTTAATGCCCATTTCAGGCTGCAAATGCTTTTAGGATATTCAGAGTTCTCTGACACCGTTTTTGGGCCACCAACATTTTCTGGACTTTAGGGGGTCTAGGATGCCTGTAAACCCCTTTTTTGGGCCTCCAAAGTTTTCAACATTTTTGCAGCCTAAGATGCATTTTAAGGACTTTTTTGAGCTGCTAACATATTCTGAACTTTCAGGATGTAAGATGCATTTATTGTGGCAAAACTATTTTTGGGAATTTCAATGGTCTAGGGTGCAGGTTAATGCCCCTTATAGGCTACATATGTTTTTGGGACATTCAGAGCTCTCCGACAGTTTTGTGGGCCACCAACATTTTCTGGACTTTAGGGGGTCTAGGATGCCTGTAAACCCATTTTTTGGACCTCCAAAGCTTTCAACATTTGTGCAGTCTAAGATGCATTTTAAGGCTTTTTTTGGGCTGCTAACATGTTCAGAACTTTTAGCAGTGTAGGATGCATTTTTTTTTCGTGCCATAAATATTTTTAGGAATTTCAGTGGTCTAGGATGCGGGTTAATGCCCATTTCAGGCTTCAAATGTTTTTGGGACATTCAGAGCTCTCTGACACAGTTTTTGGGCCACCAACATTTTCGTGACTTTAGGGGTTCTAGGATGCCTCCAAACCCCTTTTTTGGGCCTCCAAAGTTTTCTACATTTTTGCAGCCCTAAGATGCATGTTATGGCCTTTTTTGGGCTGCTAACATATTCTGAACTTTCAGCAGTGTAGGATGCGTTTTTCCTGCCATAAATATTTTTGGGAATTTCAGTGGTCAAGGATGCGGGTTAATGCCCATTTCAGGCTGCAAAAGATTTTGGGACATTCAGAGCTTTCTGACACAGTTTTTAGGCCACCAACTTTTTCTGGACTTTAGGGGGTCTAGGATGCCTGCTAACCCCTGTTTTGGGCATCCAAAGTTTTCTACATTTTTGCAGCCATAAGATGCATTTTAAGGCATTTTTTGGGCTTCTAACATATTCTGAACTTTCAGGGTGTAAGATGCATTTTTCGTACCATAAATATTTTTGGGAATTTCAGTGGTCTAGGATGCGGGTTAATGCCCATTTCAGGCTGCAAATGCTTTTGGGATATTCAGAGCTCTCTGACACCGTTTTTGGGCCACCAACATTTTCTGGACTTTAGGGGGTCTAGGATGCCTGTAAACCCCTTTTTTGGGCCTCCAAAGTTTTCAACATTTTTGCAGCCTAAGATGCATTTTAAGGACTTTTTTGAGCTGCTAACATATTCTGAACTTTCAGGATGTAAGATGCATTTATTGTGGCAAAACTATTTTTGGGAATTTCAATGGTCTAGGGTGCAGGTTAATGCCCCTTATAGGCTACATATGTTTTTGGGACATTCAGAGCTCTCCGACAGTTTTGTGGGCCACCAACATTTTCTGGACTTTAGGGGGTCTAGGATGCCTGTAAACCCATTTTTTGGACCTCCAAAGCTTTCAACATTTGTGCAGTCTAAGATGCATTTTAAGGCTTTTTTTGGGCTGCTAACATGTTCAGAACTTTTAGCAGTGTAGGATGCATTTTTTTTTCGTGCCATAAATATTTTTAGGAATTTCAGTGGTCTAGGATGCGGGTTAATGCCCATTTCAGGCTTCAAATGTTTTTGGGACATTCAGAGCTCTCTGACACAGTTTTTGGGCCACCAACATTTTCGTGACTTTAGGGGTTCTAGGATGCCTCCAAACCCCTTTTTTGGGCCTCCAAAGTTTTCTACATTTTTGCAGCCCTAAGATGCATGTTATGGCCTTTTTTGGGCTGCTAACATATTCTGAACTTTCAGCAGTGTAGGATGCGTTTTTCCTGCCATAAATATTTTTGGGAATTTCAGTGGTCAAGGATGCGGGTTAATGCCCATTTCAGGCTGCAAAAGATTTTGGGACATTCAGAGCTTTCTGACACAGTTTTTAGGCCACCAACTGTTTCTGGACTTTAGGGGGTCTAGGATGCCTGTTAACCCCTGTTTTGGGCCTCCAAAGTTTTCTACATTTTTGCAGCCATAAGATGCATTTTAAGGCATTTTTTGGGCTTCTAACATATTCTGAACTTTCAGGGTGTAAGATGCATTTTTCGTACCATAAATATTTTTGGGAATTTCAGTGGTCTAGGATACATGTTAATGCCCCTTATGGGCTACAAATGTTTTGGGGATATTCAGAGCTCTCTGACACCGTTTTTTGGCCACCAACATTTTCTGGACTTTAGGGGGTCTAGGATGCCTCCAACCCCCTTTTTTGGGCCTCCAAAGATTTCAACATTTTTGCAGCCTAAGATGGATTTTAAGGCCTTTTTTGGGCTGCTATCATATTCTGAACTTTCAGGGGTGTAGGATGAATTTTTTCGTGCACAAAATATTTTTGGGATTTCAGTGGTCTAGGATGCGGGTTAATGCCCATTTCAGGCTGCAAATGCTTTTGGGAAATTGAGAGCTTTCTGACACAGTTTCAAGGCCACCAACATTTTCTGGACTTTAGGGGGTCTACGATGACTGTAAACCCCTTTTTTGTGCCTCCAAAGTTTTCAACATTTTTGCAGCCTAAGATGCATTTTAAAGCCTTTTTTGGGCTGCTAACATATTCTGAACTTTCAGTGGTGTAGGATGCATTTTTCGTGCCATATATATTTTTGGGAATTTCAGTGCTCTAGGGAGCCGGTTAATGCCCCTTTCAGGCTGCAAATGTTTTTGGGACATTCAGAGCTTTCTGACACAGTTTTTAGGCCACCAACATTTTCTGGACTTTAGGGGGTCTAGGATGACTGTAAACCCCTTTTTTGGGCCTCCAAGGTTTTCAACATTTTTGCAGCCATAAGATGCATTTTAAGGCATTTTTGGGCTTCTAACATATTCTGAACTTTCCAGGTGTAAGATGCATTTTTCGTGCCATAAATATTTTTTGGAATTTCAGTGGTCTAGGATGCGTGTTAATGCCCCTTATAGGCTACACATGTTTTGGGGATATTCAGAGCTCTCTGACACCGTTTTTTGGCCACCAACATTTTCTGGACTTTAGGGGGTCTAGGATGCCTGTAAACCCCTTTTTTGGACCTCCAAAGTTTTCAACATTTTTGCAGCCTAAGAAGCATTTTAAGGCCTTTTTTGGGCTGCTAACATATTCTGAACTTTCAGTGGTGTAGGATGCATTTTTCGTGCCATATATATTTTTGGGAATTTCAGTGCTCTAGGGAGCCGGTTAATGCCCATTTCAGGCTGCAAATGTTTTTGAGACATTCAGAGCTCTCTGACCCTGTTTTTGGGCCACCAACATTTTCTGGACTTTAGGGGGTCTAGGATGCCTGTAAACCCCTTTTTTGGACCTCCAAAGTTTGCAACATTTTTGTAGCCTAAGAAGCATTTTAAGGCCTTTTTTGGGCTGCTAACATATTCTGAACTTTCATCGGTGTAGGATGCTTTTTTCGTGCCATGAATATTTTTGGGAATTTCAGTGGTCTAGGATGCGGGTTAATGCCCATTTCAGGCTGCAGATGCTTTTGGGACATTCAGAGCTTTCTGACACAGTTTCAAGGCCACCAACATTTTCTGGACTTTAGGGTGTCTACGAAGACTGTAAACCCCTTTTTTGTGCCTCCAAAGTTTTCAACATTTTTGCAGCCTAAGATGCATTTTAAGTCCTTTTTTGGGCTGCTAACATATTCTGAACTTTCAGTGGTGTAGGATGCATTTTTCGTGCCATATATATTTTTGGGAATTTCAGTGCTCTAGGGAGCCGGTTAATGCCCATTTCAGGCTGCAAATGTTTTTGGGACATTCAGAGCTTTCTGACACAGTTTTTAGGCCACCAACATTTTCTGGACTTTAGTGGGTCTAGGATGCCTATAAACCCCTTTTGGGCCTCCAAAGTTTTCTACCTTTTTGCAGCCCTAAGATGCATTTTAAGGCATTTTTTGGGCTTCTAACATATTCTGAACTTTCAGGGTGTAAGATGCATTTTTTGTGGCAAAACTATTTTTGGTAATTTCAGTGGTCTAGGATGCAGGTTAATGCCCCTTATAGGCTACAAATGTTTTTGGGCCATTCAGAGCTCTTTGATAGTTTTTTGGGCCACCAACATTTTCTGGACTTTAGGGGGTCTAGGATGCCTGTAAACCACTTTTTTTGGACCTCCAAAGTTTTCAACATTTTTGCATCCTAAGATGCATTTTAAGGCCTTTTTTGGGCTGCTAACATATTCTGAACTTTCAGTGGTGTAGGATGCATTTTTCGTGCCATATATATTTTTGGGAATTTCAGTGCTCTAGGGAGCCGGTTAATGCCCATTTCAGGCTGCAAATGTTTTTGGGACATTCAGAGCTTTCTGACACAGTTTTTAGGCCACCAACATTTTCTGGACTTTAGGGGTTCTAGGATGACTGTAAACCCCTTTTGGGCCTCCAAAGTTTTCAACATTTTTGCAGCCTAAGATGCATTTTAAGGCCTTTTTGGGCTGCTAACATATTCTGAACTTTCAGTGTTGTAGGATGCATTTTTCGTGCACAAAATATTTTTGGGATTTTCAGTGCTCTAGGATGCGTATTAATGCCCATTTCAGGCTGCAAATGTTTTTGGGATATTCAGAGCTCTCTGACAGTTGTTTGGGCCTCCAACATTTTCTGAACTTTAGGGGGTCTAGGATGCTAAACCCTTTTTTGGACCTCCAAAGTTTTCAATATTTTTGCAGCCTAAAATGCATTTTAAGGCCTTTTTTGGGCTGCTAACATATTCAGAACTTTTAGCAGTGTAGGATGCAATTTTCTTTTGGTGCCATGAATATTTTTAGGAATTTCAGTGGTCTAGGATGCGGGTTAATGCCCATTTCAGGCTTCAAATGTTTTTGGGACATTCAGAGCTCTCTGACATTGTTTTTGGGCCACCAACATTTTCGAGACTTTAGGGGGTCTAGGATGCCTGTAAACCCCTTTTTTGGGCCTCCAAAGTTTTCTACATTTTTGCAGCCCTAAGATGCATGTTATGGCCTTTTTTGGGCTGCTAACATATTCTGAACTTTCAGTGGTGCAGGATTCATGTTATTTCCATAAATATTTTTGGGAATTTCAGTGGTTAAGGATGCGGGTTAATGCCCATTTCAGGCTGCAAATGTTTTTGGGACATTCAGAGCTTTCTGACACAGTTTTTAGGCCACCAACATTTTCTGGACTTTAGGGGGTCTAGGATGCCTGTAAACCCCTTTTTTGGGCCTCCAAAGTTTTCTACATTTTTGCAGCCATAAGATGCATTTTAAGGCATTTTTTGGGCTTCTAACATATTCTGAACTTTCAGGGTGTAAGATGCATTTTTCGTGCCATAAATATTTTTGGGAATTTCAGTGGTCTAGGGTGCGGGTTAATGCCCATTTCAGGCTGCAAATGTTTTTGGGATATTCAGAGCTCTCTGACACCGTTTTTGGGCAACCAACATTTTCTGGACTTTAGGGGGTCTAGGATGCCTGTAAACCCCTTTTTTGGGCCTCCAAAGTTTTCAACATTTTTGCAGCCTAAGATGCATTTTAAGGCCTTTTTTGGGCTGCTATCATATTCTGAACTTTCAGTGGTGCAGGATGCATGTTATTTCCATAAATATTTTTGGGAATTTCAGTGGTCTAGGATGCGGGTTAATGCCCATTTCAGGCAGCAAATGTTTTTGGGATATTCAGAGCTCTCTGACACCGTTTTTGGGCCACCAACATTTTCTGGACTTTAGGGGGTCTAGGATGCCTGTAAACCCCTTTTCTGGGCCTCCAAAGTTTTCTACATTTTTGCAGCCCTAAGATGCATGTTATGGCCTTTTTTGGGGTGCTAACATATTCTGAACTTTCAGTGGTGTAGGATGCATTTTTCGTGCCATAAATATTTTTGGGAATTTCAGTGGTCTAGGATGCGGGTTAATGCCCATTTCAGGCTGCAAATGTTTTTGGGATATTCAGAGCTCTCTGACACCGTTTTTTGGCCACCAACATTTTCTGGACTTTAGGGGGTCTAGGATGCCTGTAAACCCCTTTTTTGGGCCTCCAAAGTTTTCAACATTTTTGCAGCCTAAGATGGATTTTAGGGCCTTTTTTGGGCTCCTATCATATTCTGAACTTTCAGGGTGTAGGATGCATTTTTTCGTGCACAAAATATTTTTGGGGATTTCAGTGGTCTAGGATGCGGGTTAATGCCCATTTCAGGCTGCAAATGTTTTTGGGACATTCAGAGCTTTCTGACACAGTTTTTAGGCCACCAACATTTTCTGGACTTTAGGGGTTCTAGGATGACTGTAAACCCCTTTTGGGCCTCCAAAGTTTTCAACATTTTTGCAGCCTAAGATGCATTTTAAGGCCTTTTTGGGCTGCTAACATATTCTGAACTTTCAGTGTTGTAGGATGCATTTTTCGTGCACAAAATATTTTTGGGATTTTCAGTGCTCTAGGATGCGGATTAATGCCCATTTCAGGCTGCAAATGTTTTTGGGATATTCAGAGCTCTCTGACAGTTGTTTGGGCCTCCAACATTTTCTGAACTTTAGGGGGTCTAGGATGCTAAACCCTTTTTTGGACCTCCAAAGTTTTCAATATTTTTGCAGCCTAAAATGCATTTTAAGGCCTTTTTTGGGCTGCTAACATATTCTGAACTTTCAGCGGTGTAGGATGCTTTTTTCGTGCCATAAATATTTTTGGGAATTTCAGTGGTCTAGGATGCGGGTTAATGCCCATTTCAGGGTGCAAATGTTTTTGGGACATTCAGAGCTTTCTGACAAAGTTTTTAGGCCACCAACATTTTCTGGACTTTAGGGGGTCTAGGATGACTGTAAAACCCTTTTTTGGACCTCCAAAGTTTTCAACATTTGTGCAGTCTAAGATGCATTTTAAGGGCTTTTTTGGGCTGCTAACATGTTCAGAACTTTTAGCAGTGTAGGATGCATTTTTTTTTCGTGCCATGAATATTTTTAGGAATTTCAGTGGTCTAGGATGCGGGTTAATGCCCATTTCAGGCTTCAAATGTTTTTGGGACATTCAGAGCTCTCTGACATTGTTTTTGGGCCACCAACATTTTCGAGACTTTAGGGGGTCTAGGATGCCTGTAAACCCCTTTTTTGGGCCTCCAAAGTTTTCTACATTTTTGCAGCCCTAAGATGCATGTTATGGCCTTTTTTGGGCTGCTAACATATTCTGAACTTTCAGTGGTGCAGGATTCATGTTATTTCCATAAATATTTTTGGGAATTTCAGTGGTTAAGGATGCAGGTTAATGCCCATTTCAGGCTGCAAATGTTTTTGGGACATTCAGAGCTTTCTGACACAGTTTTTAGGCCACCAACATTTTCTGGACTTTAGGGGGTCTAGGATGCCTGTAAACCCCTTTTTTGGGCCTCCAAAGTTTTCTACATTTTTGCAGCCATAAGATGCATTTTAAGGCATTTTTTGGGCTTCTAACATATTCTGAACTTTCAGGGTGTAAGATGCATTTTTCGTGCCATAAATATTTTTGGGAATTTCAGTGGTCTAGGGTGCGGGTTAATGCCCATTTCAGGCTGCAAATGTTTTTGGGATATTCAGAGCTCTCTGACACCGTTTTTGGGCAACCAACATTTTCTGGACTTTAGGGGGTCTAGGATGCCTGTAAACCCCTTTTTTGGGCCTCCAAAGTTTTCAACATTTTTGCAGCCTAAGATGCATTTTAAGGCCTTTTTTGGGCTGCTATCATATTCTGAACTTTCAGTGGTGCAGGATGCATGTTATTTCCATAAATATTTTTGGGAATTTCAGTGGTCTAGGATGCGGGTTAATGCCCATTTCAGGCAGCAAATGTTTTTGGGATATTCAGAGCTCTCTGACACCGTTTTTGGGCCACCAACATTTTCTGGACTTTAGGGGGTCTAGGATGCCTGTAAACCCCTTTTCTGGGCCTCCAAAGTTTTCTACATTTTTGCAGCCCTAAGATGCATGTTATGGCCTTTTTTGGGGTGCTAACATATTCTGAACTTTCAGTGGTGTAGGATGCATTTTTCGTGCCATAAATATTTTTGGGAATTTCAGTGGTCTAGGATGCGGGTTAATGCCCATTTCAGGCTGCAAATGTTTTTGGGATATTCAGAGCTCTCTGACACCGTTTTTTGGCCACCAACATTTTCTGGACTTTAGGGGGTCTAGGATGCCTGTAAACCCCTTTTTTGGGCCTCCAAAGTTTTCAACATTTTTGCAGCCTAAGATGGATTTTAGGGCCTTTTTTGGGCTCCTATCATATTCTGAACTTTCAGGGTGTAGGATGCATTTTTTCGTGCACAAAATATTTTTGGGGATTTCAGTGGTCTAGGATGCGGGTTAATGCCCATTTCAGGCTGCAAATGTTTTTGGGACATTCAGAGCTTTCTGACACAGTTTTTAGGCCACCAACATTTTCTGGACTTTAGGGGTTCTAGGATGACTGTAAACCCCTTTTGGGCCTCCAAAGTTTTCAACATTTTTGCAGCCTAAGATGCATTTTAAGATTTTAAGGCCTTTTTGGGCTGCTAACATATTCTGAACTTTCAGTGTTGTAGGATGCATTTTTCGTGCACAAAATATTTTTGGGATTTTCAGTGCTCTAGGATGTGGATTAATGCCCATTTCAGGCTGCAAATGTTTTTGGGATATTCAGAGCTCTCTGACAGTTGTTTGGGCCTCCAACATTTTCTGAACTTTAGGGGGTCTAGGATGCTAAACCCTTTTTTGGACCTCCAAAGTTTTCAATATTTTTGCAGCCTAAAATGCATTTTAAGGCCTTTTTTGGGCTGCTAACATATTCTGAACTTTCAGCAGTGTAGGATGCTTTTTTCGTGCCATAAATATTTTTGGGAATTTCAGTGGTCTAGGATGCGGGTTAATGCCCATTTCAGGGTGCAAATGTTTTTGGGACATTCAGAGCTTTCTGACAAAGTTTTTAGGCCACCAACATTTTCTGGACTTTAGGGGGTCTAGGATGACTGTAAAACCCTTTTTTGGACCTCCAAAGTTTTCAACATTTGTGCAGTCTAAGATGCATTTTAAGGGCTTTTTTGGGCTGCTAACATGTTCAGAACTTTTAGCAGTGTAGGATGCATTTTTTTTTCGTGCCATGAATATTTTTAGGAATTTCAGTGGTCTAGGATGCGGGTTAATGCCCATTTCAGGCTTCAAATGTTTTTGGGACATTCAGAGCTCTCTGACATTGTTTTTGGGCCACCAACATTTTCGAGACTTTAGGGGGTCTAGGATGCCTGTAAACCCCTTTTTTGGGCCTCCAAAGTTTTCTACATTTTTGCAGCCCTAAGATGCATGTTATGGCCTTTTTTGGGCTGCTAACATATTCTGAACTTTCAGTGGTGCAGGATTCATGTTATTTCCATAAATATTTTTGGGAATTTCAGTGGTTAAGGATGCGGGTTAATGCCCATTTCAGGCTGCAAATGTTTTTGGGACATTCAGAGCTTTCTGACACAGTTTTTAGGCCACCAACATTTTCTGGACTATAGGGGGTCTAGGATGCCTGTAAACCCCTTTTTTGGGCCTCCAAAGTTTTCTACATTTTTGCAGCCATAAGATGCATTTTAAGGCATTTTTTGGGCTTCTAACATATTCTGAACTTTCAGGGTGTAAGATGCATTTTTCGTGCCATAAATATTTTTGGGAATTTCAGTGGTCTAGGGTGCGGGTTAATGCCCATTTCAGGCTGCAAATGTTTTTGGGATATTCAGAGCTCTCTGACACCGTTTTTGGGCAACCAACATTTTCTGGACTTTAGGGGGTCTAGGATGCCTGTAAACCCCTTTTTTGGGCCTCCAAAGTTTTCAACATTTTTGCAGCCTAAGATGCATTTTAAGGCCTTTTTTGGGCTGCTATCATATTCTGAACTTTCAGTGGTGCAGGATACATGTTATTTCCATAAATATTTTTGGGAATTTCAGTGGTCTAGGATGCGGGTTAATGCCCATTTCAGGCTGCAAATGTTTTTGGGATATTCAGAGCTCTCTGACACCGTTTTTGGGCCACCAACATTTTCTGGACTTTAGGGGGTCTAGGATGCCTGTAAACCCCTTTTCTGGGCCTCCAAAGTTTTCTACATTTTTGCAGCCCTAAGATGCATGTTATGGCCTTTTTTGGGGTGCTAACATATTCTGAACTTTCAGTGGTGTAGGATGCATTTTTCGTGCCATAAATATTTTTGGGAATTTCAGTGGTCTAGGATGCGGGTTAATGCCCATTTCAGGCTGCAAATGTTTTTGGGATATTCAGAGCTCTCTGACACCGTTTTTTGGCCACCAACATTTTCTGGACTTTAGGGGGTCTAGGATGCCTGTAAACCCCTTTTTTGGGCCTCCAAAGTTTTCAACATTTTTGCAGCCTAAGATGGATTTTAGGGCCTTTTTTGGGCTCCTATCATATTCTGAACTTTCAGGGTGTAGGATGCATTTTTTCGTGCACAAAATATTTTTGGGGATTTCAGTGGTCTAGGATGCGGGTTAATGCCCATTTCAGGCTGCAAATGTTTTTGGGATATTCAGAGCTCTCTGACACCGTTTTTGGGCAACCAACATTTTCTGGACTTTAGGGGGTCTAGGATGCCTGTAAACCCCTTTTTTGGGCCTCCAAAGTTTTCTACATTTTTGCAGCCTAAGATGCATTTTACGGCATTTTTTTGGGCTGCTAACATATCCTGAACTTTCAGCGGTGCAGGATGCATTTTTCGTGCCATAAATATTTTTGCGAATTTCAGTGTCTAGGATGAGGGTTAATGCCCATTTCAGGCTGTAAATGTTTTTGGGACATTCAGAGCTCTCTGACACAGTTTTTGGGCCAGCAACATTTTCTGGACTTTAGGGGGTCTAGGATGACTGTAAACCCCTTTTTTGGGCCTCTAGAGTTTTCAACATTTTTGCAGCCTAAGATGGATTTTAAGACCTTTTTTGGGCTGCTATCATATTCTGAACTTTCAGGGGTGTAGGATGCATTTTTTCGTGCACAAAATGTTTTTGGGGATTTCAGTGGTCTAGGATGCGGGTTAATACACATTTCAGGCTGCAAATGCTTTTGGGACATTCAGAGCTTTCTGACACAGTTTCAAGGCCACCACCATTTTCTGGACTTTAGGGGGTCTACGATGACTGTAAACCCCTTTTTTGTGCCTCCAAAGTTTTCAACATTTTTGCAGCCTAACATGCATTTTAAGGCCTTTTTTGGGCTGCTAACATATTCTGAACTTTCAGTGGTGTAGGATGCATTTTTCGTGCCATATATATTTTTGGGAATTTCAGTGCTCTAGGGAGCCGGTTAATGCCCATTTCAGGCTGCAAATGTTTTTGGGACATTCAGAGCTTTCTGACACAGTTTTTAGGCCACCAACATTTTCTGGACTTTAGGGGGTCTAGGATGCCTGTAAACCCCTTTTTTGGGCCTCCAAAGTTTTCTACCTTTTTGCAGCCCTAAGATGCATTTTAAGGCATTTTTTGGGCTTCTAACATATTGTGAACTTTCAGGGTGTAAGATGCATTTTTTGTGCCAAAACTATTTTTGGTAATTTCAGTGGTCTAGGATACAGGTTAATGCCCCTTATAGGCTACAAATGTTTTTGGGCCATTCAGAGCTCTTTGATAGTTTTTTGGGCCACCAACATTTTCTGGACTTTAGGGGGTCTAGGATGCCTGTAAACCACTTTTTTGGACCTCCAAAGTTTTCAACATTTTTGCAGCCTAAGATGCATTTTAAGGCCTTTTTGGGCTGCTAACATATTCTGAACTTTCAGTGTTGTAGGATGCATTTTTCATGCACAAAATATTTTTGGGATTTTCAGTGCTCTAGGATGCGGATTAATGCCCATTTCAGGCTTCAAATGTTTTTGGGATATTCAGAGCTCTCTGACAGTTGTTTGGGCCACCAACATTTTCTGAACTTTAGGGGGTCTAGGATGCTAAACCCCTTTTTTGGACCTCCAAAGTTTTCAATATTTTTGCAGCCTAAAATGCATTTTAAGGCCTTTTTTGGGCTGCTAACATATTCTGAACTTTCAGCGGTGTAGGATGCTTTTTTCGTGCCATAAATATTTTTGGGAATTTCAGGGGTCTAGGATGCGGGTTAATGCCCATTTCAGGGTGCAAATGTTTTTGGGACATTCAGAGCTTTCTGACAAAGTTTTTAGGCCACCAACATTTTCTGGACTTTAGGGGGTCTAGGATGACTGTAAAACCCTTTTTTGGACCTCCAAAGTTTTCAACATTTGTGCAGTCTAAGATGCATTTTAAGGGCTTTTTTGGGCTGCTAACATGTTCAGAACTTTTAGCAGTGTAGGATGCATTTTTTTTTCGTGCCATAAATATTTTTAGGAATTTCAGTGGTCTAGGATGCGGGTTAATGCCCCTTTCAGGTTTCAAATGTTTTTGGGACATTCAGAGCTCTCTGACATTGTTTTTGGGCCACCAACATTTTCGAGACTTTAGGGGGTCTAGGATGCCTGTAACCCCTTTTTTGGGCCTCCAAAGTTTTCTACATTTTTGCAGCCCTAAAATGCATGTTATGGCCTTTTTTGGGCTGCTAACATATTCTGAACTTTCAGTGGTGTAGGATGCATTTTTCGTGCCATAAATATTTTTGGGAATTTCAGTGGTCTAGGATGCGGGTTAATGCCCATTTCAGGCTACAAATGTTTTTGGGATATTCAGAGCTCTCTGACACCGTTTTTGGGCCACCAACATTTTTTGGACTTTAGGGGGTCTAGGATGCCTGTAAACCCCTTTTTTGGGCCTCCAAAGATTTCAACATTTTTGCAGCCTAAGATGGATTTTAAGGCCTTTTTTGGGCTGCTATAATATTCTGAACTTTCAGGGGTGTAGGATGCATTTTTTGGTGCACAAAATATTTTTGGGGATTTCAGTGGTCTAGGATGCGGGTTAATGCCCATTTCAGGCTGCAAATGCTTTTGGGAAATTCAGAGCTTTCTGACACAGTTTCAAGGCCACCAACATTTTCTGGACTTTAAGAGGTCTACGATGACTGTAAACCCCTTTTTTGTGCCTCCAAAGTTTTCAACATTTTTGCAGCCTAAGATGCATTTTAAAGCCTTTTTTGGGCTGCTAACATATTCTGAACTTTCAGTGGTGTAGGATGCATTTTTCGTGCCATATATATTTTTGGGAATTTCAGTGCTCTAGGGAGCCGGTTAATGCCCATTTCAGGCTGCAAATGTTTTTGGGACATTCAGAGCTTTCTGACACAGTTTTTAGGCCACCAACATTTTCTGGACTTTAGGGGGTCTAGGATGCCTGTAAACCCCTTTTTTGGGCCTCCAAAGATTTCAACATTTTTGCAGCCTAAGATGGATTTTAAGGCCTTTTTTGGGCTGCTATCATATTCTGAACTTTCAGGGGTGTAGGATGAATTTTTTCGTGCACAAAATATTTTTGGGATTTCAGTGGTCTAGGATGCGGGTTAATGCCCATTTCAGGCTGCAAATGCTTTTGGGAAATTGAGAGCTTTCTGACACAGTTTCAAGGCCACCAACATTTTCTGGACTTTAGGGGGTCTACGATGACTGTAAACCCCTTTTTTGTGCCTCCAAAGTTTTCAACATTTTTGCAGCCTAAGATGCATTTTAAAGCCTTTTTTGGGCTGCTAACATATTCTGAACTTTCAGTGGTGTAGGATGCATTTTTCGTGCCATATATATTTTTGGGAATTTCAGTGCTCTAGGGAGCCGGTTAATGCCCCTTTCAGGCTGCAAATGTTTTTGGGACATTCAGAGCTTTCTGACACAGTTTTTAGGCCACCAACATTTTCTGGACTTTAGGGGGTCTAGGATGACTGTAAACCCCTTTTTTGGGCCTCCAAGGTTTTCAACATTTTTGCAGCCATAAGATGCATTTTAAGGCATTTTTGGGCTTCTAACATATTCTGAACTTTCCAGGTGTAAGATGCATTTTTCGTGCCATAAATATTTTTTGGAATTTCAGTGGTCTAGGATGCGTGTTAATGCCTCTTATAGGCTACACATGTTTTGGGGATATTCAGAGCTCTCTGACACCGTTTTTTGGCCACCAACATTTTCTGGACTTTAGGGGGTCTAGGATGCCTGTAAACCCCTTTTTTGGACCTCCAAAGTTTTCAACATTTTTGCAGCCTAAGAAGCATTTTAAGGCCTTTTTTGGGCTGCTAACATATTCTGAACTTTCAGTGGTGTAGGATGCATTTTTCGTGCCATATATATTTTTGGGAATTTCAGTGCTCTAGGGAGCCGGTTAATGCCCATTTCAGGCTGCAAATGTTTTTGAGACATTCAGAGCTCTCTGACCCTGTTTTTGGGCCACCAACATTTTCTGGACTTTAGGGGGTCTAGGATGCCTGTAAACCCCTTTTTTGGACCTCCAAAGTTTGCAACATTTTTGCAGCCTAAGAAGCATTTTAAGGCCTTTTTTGGGCTGCTAACATATTCTGAACTTTCATCGGTGTAGGATGCTTTTTTCGTGCCATGAATATTTTTGGGAATTTCAGTGGTCTAGGATGCGGGTTAATGCCCATTTCAGGCTGCAGATGCTTTTGGGACATTCAGAGCTTTCTGACACAGTTTCAAGGCCACCAACATTTTCTGGACTTTAGGGTGTCTACGAAGACTGTAAACCCCTTTTTTGTGCCTCCAAAGTTTTCAACATTTTTGCAGCCTAAGATGCATTTTAAGGCCTTTTTTGGGCTGCTAACATATTCTGAACTTTCAGTGGTGTAGGATGCATTTTTCGTGCCATATATATTTTTGGGAATTTCAGTGCTCTAGGGAGCCGGTTAATGCCCATTTCAGGCTGCAAATGTTTTTGGGACATTCAGAGCTTTCTGACACAGTTTTTAGGCCACCAACATTTTCTGGACTTTAGTGGGTCTAGGATGCCTATAAACCCCTTTTTTGGGCCTCCAAAGTTTTCTACCTTTTTGCAGCCCTAAGATGCATTTTAAGGCATTTTTTGGGCTTCTAACATATTCTGAACTTTCAGGGTGTAAGATGCATTTTTTGTGGCAAAACTATTTTTGGTAATTTCAGTGGTCTAGGATGCAGGTTAATGCCCCTTATAGGCTACAAATGTTTTTGGGCCATTCAGAGCTCTTTGATAGTTTTTTGGGCCACCAACATTTTCTGGACTTTAGGGGGTCTAGGATGCCTGTAAACCACTTTTTTTGGACCTCCAAAGTTTTCAACATTTTTGCATCCTAAGATGCATTTTAAGGCCTTTTTTGGGCTGCTAACATATTCTGAACTTTCAGTGGTGTAGGATGCATTTTTCGTGCCATATATATTTTTGGGAATTTCAGTGCTCTAGGGAGCCGGTTAATGCCCATTTCAGGCTGCAAATGTTTTTGGGACATTCAGAGCTTTCTGACACAGTTTTTAGGCCACCAACATTTTCTGGACTTTAGGGGTTCTAGGATGACTGTAAACCCCTTTTGGGCCTCCAAAGTTTTCAACATTTTTGCAGCCTAAGATGCATTTTAAGGCCTTTTTGGGCTGCTAACATATTCTGAACTTTCAGTGTTGTAGGATGCATTTTTCGTGCACAAAATATTTTTGGGATTTTCAGTGCTCTAGGATGCGGATTAATGCCCATTTCAGGCTGCAAATGTTTTTGGGATATTCAGAGCTCTCTGACAGTTGTTTGGGCCTCCAACATTTTCTGAACTTTAGGGGGTCTAGGATGCTAAACCCTTTTTTGGACCTCCAAAGTTTTCAATATTTTTGCAGCCTAAAATGCATTTTAAGGCCTTTTTTGGGCTGCTAACATATTCTGAACTTTCAGCGGTGTAGGATGCTTTTTTCGTGCCATAAATATTTTTGGGAATTTCAGTGGTCTAGGATGCGGGTTAATGCCCATTTCAGGGTGCAAATGTTTTTGGGACATTCAGAGCTTTCTGACAAAGTTTTTAGGCCACCAACATTTTCTGGACTTTAGGGGGTCTAGGATGACTGTAAAACCCTTTTTTGGACCTCCAAAGTTTTCAACATTTGTGCAGTCTAAGATGCATTTTAAGGGCTTTTTTGGGCTGCTAACATGTTCAGAACTTTTAGCAGTGTAGGATGCATTTTTTTTTCGTGCCATGATATTTTTAGGAATTTCAGTGGTCTAGGATGCGGGTTAATGCCCATTTCAGGCTTCAAATGTTTTTGGGACATTCAGAGCTCTCTGACATTGTTTTTGGGCCACCAACATTTTCGAGACTTTAGGGGGTCTAGGATGCCTGTAAACCCCTTTTTTGGGCCTCCAAAGTTTTCTACATTTTTGCAGCCCTAAGATGCATGTTATGGCCTTTTTTGGGCTGCTAACATATTCTGAACTTTCAATGGTGCAGGATTCATGTTATTTCCATAAATATTTTTGGGAATTTCAGTGGTTAAGGATGCGGGTTAATGCCCATTTCAGGCTGCAAATGTTTTTGGGACATTCAGAGCTTTCTGACACAGTTTTTAGGCCACCAACATTTTCTGGACTTTAGGGGGTCTAGGATGCCTGTAAACCCCTTTTTTGGGCCTCCAAAGTTTTCTACATTTTTGCAGCCATAAGATGCATTTTAAGGCATTTTTTGGGCTGCTAACATATTCTGAACTTTCAGTGTTGTAGGATGCATTTTTCTTGCCATACATATTTTTTGGAATTTCAGTGGTCTAGGATGCGTGTTAATGCCCCTTATAGGCTACACATGTTTTGGGGATATTCAGAGCTCTCTCACACCATTTTTTGGCCACCAACATTTTCTGGACTTTAGGGGGTCTACGATGCCTGTAAACCCCTTTTTTGGACCTCCAAAGTTTTCAATATTTTTGCGGCCTAAGATGCATTTTAAGGCCTTTTTTGGGCTGCTAACATATTCTGAACTTTCAGCGGTGTAGGATGCATTTTTCGTGCAATGAATATTTTTGGGAATTTCTGTGGTCTAGGATGCGGTTTAATGCCCATTTCAGGCTGCAAATATTTTTGGGACATTCAGAGCTCTCTGACACTGTTTTTGGGCCACCAACATTTTCGAGACTTTAGGGGGTCTAGGATGCCTGTAAACCCCTTTTTTGGGCCTCCAAAGTTTTCTAGATTTTTGCAGCCCTAAGATGCATGTTATGGCCTTTTTTGGGCTGCTAACATATTCTGGACTTTCAGCAGTGTAGGATGCGTTTTTCCTGCCATTAATATTTTTGGAATTTCAGTGGCCAAGGATGCGGGTTAATGCCCATTTCAGGCTGCAAAAGTTTTTGGGACATTCAGAGCTTTTTGACACAGTTTTTAGGCCACCAACGTTTTCTGTACTTTAGGGGGTCTAGGATGCCTGTAAACCCCCTTTTTTGGGCCTCCAAAGTTTTCTACATTTTTGCAGCCATAAGATGCATTTTAAGGCATTTTTTGGGCTTCTAACATATTCTGAACTTTCAGGGTGCAAGATGCATTTTTTCGTACCATAAATGTTTTTGGGAATTTCAGTGGTCTAGTATACGTGTTAATGCCCCTTATGGGCTACAAATGTTTTGGGGATATTCAGAGCTCTCTGACACCTTTTTTTGGCCACCAACATTTTCTGGACTTTAGGGGGTCTAGGATGCCTGTAAACCCCTTTTTTGGGCCTCCAAAGTTTTTAACATTTTTGCAGCCTAAGATGGATTTTAAGGCCTTTTTTGGGCTGCTATCATATTCTGAACTTTCAGGGGTGTAGGATGCATTTTTACGTGCACAAAGTATTTTTGGGGATTTCAGTGGTCTAGGATGCGGGTTAATGCCCATTTCAGGCTGCAAATGCTTTTGGGAAATTCAGAGCTTTCTGACACAGTTTCAAGGCCACCAACAATTTCTGGACTTTAGGGGGTCTACAATGACTGTAAACCCCTTTTTGTGCCTCCAAAGTTTTCAACATTTTTGCAGCCTAAGATGCATTTTCAAGCCTTTTTTGGGCTGCTAACATATTCTGAACTTTCAGTGGTGTAGGATGCGTTTTTCCTGCCATAAATATTTTTGAGAATTTGAGTGCTCTAGGGAGCCGGTTAATGCCCATTTCAGGCTGCAAATGTTTTTGGGACATTCAGAGCTTTCTGACACAGTTTTTAGGCCACCAACATTTTCTGGACTTTAGGGGGTCTAGGATGCCTGTAAACCCCTTTTTTGGACCTCCAAAGTTTTCAACATTTTTGCAGCCTAAGAAGCATTTTAAGGCCTTTTTTGGGCTGCTAACATATTCTGAACTTTCATCGGTGTAGGATGCTTTTTTCGTGCCATAAATATTTTTGGGAATTTCAGTGGTCTAGGATGCGGGTTAATGCCCATTTCAGGCTGCAAATGCTTTTGGGATATTCAGAGCTCTCTGACACCGTTTTTGGGCCACCAACATTTTCTGGACTTTAGGGGGTCTAGGATGCCTGTAAACCCCTTTTTTGGGCCTCCAAAGTTTTCAACATTTTTGCAGCCTAAGATGCATTTTAAGGACTTTTTTGAGCTGCTAACATATTCTGAACTTTCAGGATGTAAGATGCATTTATTGTGGCAAAACTATTTTTGGGAATTTCAATGGTCTAGGGTGCAGGTTAATGCCCCTTATAGGCTACATATGTTTTTGGGACATTCAGAGCTCTCCGACAGTTTTGTGGGCCACCAACATTTTCTGGACTTTAGGGGGTCTAGGATGCCTGTAAACCCATTTTTTGGACCTCCAAAGCTTTCAACATTTGTGCAGTCTAAGATGCATTTTAAGGCTTTTTTTGGGCTGCTAACATGTTCAGAACTTTTAGCAGTGTTGGATGCATTTTTTTTTCGTGCCATAAATATTTTTAGGAATTTCAGTGGTCTAGGATGCGGGTTAATGCCCATTTCAGGCTTCAAATGTTTTTGGGACATTCAGAGCTCTCTGACACAGTTTTTGGGCCACCAACATTTTCGTGACTTTAGGGGTTCTAGGATGCCTCCAAACCCCTTTTTTGGGCCTACAAAGTTTTCTACATTTTTGCAGCCCTAAGATGCATGTTATGGCCTTTTTTGGGCTGCTAACATATTCTGAACTTTCAGCAGTGTAGGATGCGTTTTTCCTGCCATAAATATTTTTGGGAATTTCAGTGGTCAAGGATGCGGGTTAATGCCCATTTCAGGCTGCAAAAGATTTTGGGACATTCAGAGCTTTCTGACACAGTTTTTAGGCCACCAACTTTTTCTGGACTTTAGGGGGTCTAGGATGCCTGCTAACCCCTGTTTTGGGCATCCAAAGTTTTCTACATTTTTGCAGCCATAAGATGCATTTTAAGGCATTTTTTGGGCTTCTAACATATTCTGAACTTTCAGGGTGTAAGATGCATTTTTCGTACCATAAATATTTTTGGGAATTTCAGTGGTCTAGGATGCGGGTTAATGCCCATTTCAGGCTGCAAATGCTTTTGGGATATTCAGAGCTCTCTGACACCGTTTTTGGGCCCCCAACATTTTCTGGACTTTAGGGGGTCTAGGATGCCTGTAAACCCCTTTTTTGGGCCTCCAAAGTTTTCAACATTTTTGCAGCCTAAGATGCATTTTAAGGACTTTTTTGAGCTGCTAACATATTCTGAACTTTCAGCGGTGCAGGATGCATTTTTCGTGCCATAAATATTTTTGCAAATTTCAGTGGTCTAGGATGCAGGTTAATGCCCATTATAGGCTACAAATGTTTTTGTGACATTCAGAGCTCTCCGACAGTTTTTTGGGCCACCAACATTTTCTGGACTTTAGGGGGTTTACGATGACTGTAAACCCTTTTTTTGTGCCTCCAAAGTTTTCAACATTTTTGCAGCTTAAGATGCATTTTAAAGCCTTTTTTGGGCTGCTAACATATTCTGAACTTTCATCTGTGTAGGATGCATTTTTCGTGCCATGAATATTTTTGGGTATTTCAGTGGTCTAGGATGCGGGTTAATGCCCATTTCAGGCTGCACATGTTTTTGGGACATTCAGAGCTCTCTGACACAGGTTTTGGGCCACCAACATTTTCTGTACTTTAGGGGTTCTAGGATGACTGTAAACCCCTTTTGGGCCTCCAAAGTTTTCAACATTTTTGCAGCCTAAGATGCATTTTAAGGCCTTTTTTGAGCTGCTAACATATTCTGAACTTTCAGGATGTAAGATGCATTTTTTGTGCCAAAACTATTTTTGCAAATTTCAGTGGTCTAGGATGCAGGTTAATGCCCATTATAGGCTACAAATGTTTTTGTGACATTCAGAGCTCTCCGACAGTTTTTTGGGCGACCAACATTTTCTGGACTTTAGGGGGTTTACGATGACTGTAAACCCTTTTTTTGTGCCTCCAAAGTTTTCAACATTTTTGCAGCCTAAGATGCATTTTAAAGCCTTTTTTGGGCTGCTAACATATTCTGAACTTTCAGTGGTGTAGGATGCATTTTTCGTGCCCTAAATATTTTTGGGAATTTCAGTGGTCTAGGATGCGGGTTAATGCCCATTTCAGGCTGCAAATGCTTTTGGGACATTCAGAGCTTTCTGACACAGTTTCAAGGCCACCAACATTTTCTGGACTTTAGCGTGTCTACGATGACTGTAAACCCCTTTTTTGTGCCTCCAAAGTTTTCAACATTTTTGCAGCCTAAGATGCATTTTAAGGCCTTTTTTGGGCTGCTAACATATTCTGAACTTTCAGTGGTGTAGGATGCATTTTTCGTGCCATATATATTTTTGGGAATTTCAGTGCTCTAGGGAGCCGGTTAATGCCCATTTCAGGCTGCAAATGTTTTTGGGACATTCAGAGCTTTCTGACACCGTTTTTAGGCCACCAACATTTTCTGGACTTTAGTGGGTCTAGGATGCCTATAAACCCCTTTTGGGCCTCCAAAGTTTTCTACCTTTTTGCAGCCCTAAGATGCATTTTAAGGCATTTTTTGGGCTTCTAACATATTCTGAACTTTCAGGGTGTAAGATGCATTTTTTGTGGCAAAACTATTTTTGGTAATTTCAGTGGTCTAGGATGCAGGTTAATGCCCCTTATAGGCTACAAATGTTTTTGGGCCATTCAGAGCTCTTTGATAGTTTTTTGGGCCACCAACATTTTCTGGACTTTAGGGGGTCTAGGATGCCTGTAAACCACTTTTTTTGGACCTCCAAAGTTTTCAACATTTTTGCATCCTAAGATGCATTTTAAGGCCTTTTTTGGGCTGCTAACATATTCTGAACTTTCAGTGGTGTAGGATGCATTTTTCGTGCCATATATATTTTTGGGAATTTCAGTGCTCTAGGGAGCCGGTTAATGCCCATTTCAGGCTGCAAATGTTTTTGGGACATTCAGAGCTTTCTGACACAGTTTTTAGGCCACCAACATTTTCTGGACTTTAGGGGTTCTAGGATGACTGTAAACCCCTTTTGGGCCTCCAAAGTTTTCAACATTTTTGCAGCCTAAGATGCATTTTAAGGCCTTTTTGGGCTGCTAACATATTCTGAACTTTCAGTGTTGTAGGATGCATTTTTCGTGCACAAAATATTTTTGGGATTTTCAGTGCTCTAGGATGCGTATTAATGCCCATTTCAGGCTGCAAATGTTTTTGGGATATTCAGAGCTCTCTGACAGTTGTTTGGGCCTCCAACATTTTCTGAACTTTAGGGGGTCTAGGATGCTAAACCCTTTTTTGGACCTCCAAAGTTTTCAATATTTTTGCAGCCTAAAATGCATTTTAAGGCCTTTTTTGGGCTGCTAACATATTCTGAACTTTCAGCGGTGTAGGATGCTTTTTTCGTGCCATAAATATTTTTGGGAATTTCAGTCGTCTAGGATGCGGGTTAATGCCCATTTCAGGGTGCAAATGTTTTTGGGACATTCAGAGCTTTCTGACAAAGTTTTTAGGCCACCAACATTTTCTGGACTTTAGGGGGTCTAGGATGACTGTAAAACCCTTTTTTGGACCTCCAAAGTTTTCAACATTTGTGCAGTCTAAGATGCATTTTAAGGGCTTTTTTGGGCTGCTAACATGTTCAGAACTTTTAGCAGTGTAGGATGCAATTTTTTTTTCGTGCCATGAATATTTTTAGGAATTTCAGTGGTCTAGGATGCGGGTTAATGCCCATTTCAGGCTTCAAATGTTTTTGGGACATTCAGAGCTCTCTGACATTGTTTTTGGGCCACCAACATTTTCGAGACTTTAGGGGGTCTAGGATGCCTGTAAACCCCTTTTTTGGGCCTCCAAAGTTTTCTACATTTTTGCAGCCCTAAGATGCATGTTATGGCCTTTTTTGGGCTGCTAACATATTCTGAACTTTCAGTGGTGCAGGATTCATGTTATTTCCATAAATATTTTTGGGAATTTCAGTGGTTAAGGATGCGGGTTAATGCCCATTTCAGGCTGCAAATGTTTTTGGGACATTCAGAGCTTTCTGACACAGTTTTTAGGCCACCAACATTTTCTGGACTTTAGGGGGTCTAGGATGCCTGTAAACCCCTTTTTTGGGCCTCCAAAGTTTTCTACATTTTTGCAGCCATAAGATGCATTTTAAGGCATTTTTTGGGCTTCTAACATATTCTGAACTTTCAGGGTGTAAGATGCATTTTTCGTGCCATGAATATTTTTGGGAATTTCAGTGGTCTAGGGTGCGGGTTAATGCCCATTTCAGGCTGCAAATGTTTTTGGGATATTCAGAGCTCTCTGACACCGTTTTTGGGCAACCAACATTTTCTGGACTTTAGGGGGTCTAGGATGCCTGTAAACCCCTTTTTTGGGCCTCCAAAGTTTTCAACATTTTTGCAGCCTAAGATGCATTTTAAGGCCTTTTTTGGGCTGCTATCATATTCTGAACTTTCAGTGGTGCAGGATGCATGTTATTTCCATAAATATTTTTGGGAATTTCAGTGGTCTAGGATGCGGGTTAATGCCCATTTCAGGCAGCAAATGTTTTTGGGATATTCAGAGCTCTCTGACACCGTTTTTGGGCCACCAACATTTTCTGGACTTTAGGGGGTCTAGGATGCCTGTAAACCCCTTTTCTGGGCCTCCAAAGTTTTCTACATTTTTGCAGCCCTAAGATGCATGTTATGGCCTTTTTTGGGGTGCTAACATATTCTGAACTTTCAGTGGTGTAGGATGCATTTTTCGTGCCATAAATATTTTTGGGAATTTCAGTGGTCTAGGATGCGGGTTAATGCCCATTTCAGGCTGCAAATGTTTTTGGGATATTCAGAGCTCTCTGACACCGTTTTTTGGCCACCAACATTTTCTGGACTTTAGGGGGTCTAGGATGCCTGTAAACCCCTTTTTTGGGCCTCCAAAGTTTTCAACATTTTTGCAGCCTAAGATGGATTTTAGGGCCTTTTTTGGGCTCCTATCATATTCTGAACTTTCAGGGTGTAGGATGCATTTTTTCGTGCACAAAATATTTTTGGGGATTTCAGTGGTCTAGGATGCGGGTTAATGCCCATTTCAGGCTGCAAATGTTTTTGGGACATTCAGAGCTTTCTGACACAGTTTTTAGGCCACCAACATTTTCTGGACTTTAGGGGGTCTAGGATGCCTGTAAACCCCTTTTTTGGGCCTCCAAAGTTTTCTACATTTTTGCAGCCCTAAGATGCATGTTATGGCCTTTTTTGTGCTGCTAACATATTCTGAACTTTCAGTGGTGTAGGATGCATTTTTCGTGCCATAAATATTTTTGGGAATTTCAGTGGTCTAGGATGCGGGTTAATGCCCATTTCAGGCTGCAAATGTTTTTGGGATATTCAGAGCTCTCTGACACCGTTTTTGGGCCACCAACATTTTATGGACTTTAGGGGGTCTAGGATGCCTGTAAACCCCTTTTTTGGGCCTCCGAAGTTTTCTACATTTTTGCAGCCCTAAGATGCATGTTATGGCCTTTTTCGGGCTGCTAACATATTCTGAACTTTCAGCGATGTAGGATGCGTTTTTCCAGCCATAAATATTTTTGGGAATTTCAGTGGTTAAGGATGCGGGTTAATGCCCATTTCAGGCTGCAAATGTTTTTGGGACATTCAGATCTTTCTGACACAGTTTTTAGGCCACCAACATTTTCTGGACTTTAGGGGGTCTAGGATGCCT
Source organism: Ambystoma mexicanum (assembly GCF_040938575.1). Lineage (NCBI taxonomy): Eukaryota > Metazoa > Chordata > Amphibia > Caudata > Ambystomatidae > Ambystoma > Ambystoma mexicanum. Next base: position 181,884,771 of record NC_090936.1, read on the forward strand.
GTAAACCCCTTTTTTGGGCCTCCAAAGTTTTCTACATTTTTGCAGCCATAAGATGCATTTTAAGGCATTTTTTGGGCTTCTAACATATTCTGAACTTTCAGGGTGTAAGATGCATTTTTCGTACCATAAATATTTTTGGGAATTTCAGTGGTCTAGGATACGTGTTAATGCCCCTTCTGGGCTACAAATGTTTTTGGGATATTCAGAGCTCTCTGACACCGTTTTTGGGCATCGAACATTTTCTGGACTTTATGGGGTCTAGGATGACTGTAAACCCCTTTTTTGGGCCTCTAAAGTTTTCAACATGTTTGCAGCCTAAGATGCATATTAAGGCCTTTTTTGGACTGCTAAAATATTCTGAACTTTCAGTGGTGTAGGATGCATTTTTCGTGCCATAAATATTTTTGGGAATTTCAGTGGTCTAGGGTGCGGGTTAATGCCCATTTCAGGCTGCAAATGTTTTTGGGATATTCAGAGCTCTTTGACACCGTTTTTGGGCAACCAACATTTTCTGGACTTTAGGGGGTCTAGGATGCCTGTAAACACCTTTTTTGGGCCTCCAAAGTTTTCAACATTTTTGCAGCCTAAGATGCATTTTAAGGCCTTTTTTGGGCTGCTATCATATTCTGAACTTTCAGTGGTGCAGGATGCATGTTATTTCCATAAATATTTTTGGGAATTTCAGTGGTCTAGGATGCGGGTTAATGCCCATTTCAGGCTGCAAATGTTTTTGGGATATTCAGAGCTCTCTGACACCGTTTTTGGGCAACCAACATTTTCTGGACTTTAGGGGGTCTAGGATGCCTGTAAACACCTTTTTTGGGCCTCCAAAGTTTTCAACATTTTTGCAGCCTAAGATGCATTTTAAGGCCTTTTTTGGGCTGCTATCATATTCTGAACTTTCAGTGGTGCAGGATGCATGTTATTTCCATAAATATTTTTGGGAATTTCAGTGGTCTAGGATGCGGGTTAATGCCCATTTCAGGCTGCAAATGTTTTTGGGATATTCAGAGCTCTCTGACACCGTTTTTTGGCCACCAACATTTTCTGGACTTTAGAGGGTCTAGGATGCCTGTAAACCCCTTTTTTGGGCCTCCAAAGTTTTCAACATTTTTGCAGCCTAAGATGGATTTTAGGGCCTTTTTTGGGCTGCTATCATATTCTGAACTTTCGGGGTGTAGGATGCATTTTTTCGTGCACAAAATATTTTTCGGGATTTCAGTGGTCTAGGATGCGGGTTAATGCCCATTTCAGGCGGCAAGTGTTTTTGGGATATTCAGAGCTCTCTGACACCGTTTTTGGGCAACCAACATTTTCTGGACTTTAGGGGGTCTAGGATGCCTGTAAACCCCTTTTTTGGGCCTCCAAGGTTTTCTACATTTTTGCAGCCTAAGATGCATTTTACGGCCTTTTTTTGGGCTGCTAACATATCCTGAACTTTCAGCGGTGCAGGATGCATTTTTCGTGCCATAAATATTTTTGCGAATTTCAGTGTCTAGGATGAGGGTTAATGCCCATTTCAGGCTGTAAATGTTTTTGGGACATTCAGAGCTCTCTGACACAGTTTTTGGGCCAGCAACATTTTCTGGACTTTAGGGGGTCTAGGATGACTGTAAACCCCTTTTTTGGGCCTCTAGAGTTTTCAACATTTTTGCGGCCTAAGATGGATTTTAAGACCTTTTTTGGGCTGCTATCATATTCTGAACTTTCAGGGGTGTAGGATGCATTTTTTCATGCACAAAATGTTTTTGGGGATTTCAGTGGTCTAGGATGCGGGTTAATGCACATTTCAGGCTGCAAATGCTTTTGGGACATTCAGAGCTTTCTGACACAGTTTCAAGGCCACCACCATTTTCTGGACTTTAGGGGGTCTACGATGACTGTAAACCCCTTTTTTGTGCCTCCAAAGTTTTCAACATTTTTGCAGCCTAAGATGCATTTTAAGGCCTTTTTTGGGCTGCTATCATATTCTGAACTTTCAGTGGTGCAGGATGCATGTTATTTCCATAAATATTTTTGGGAATTTCAGTGGTCTAGGATGCGGGTTAATGCCCATTTCAGGCTGCAAATGTTTTTGGGACATTCAGAGCTCTCTGACACCGTTTTTGGGCCACCAACATTTTCTGGAATTTAGGGGGTCTAGGATGACTGTAAACCCCTTTTTTGGGCCTCTAAAGTTTTCAACATTTTTGCAGCCTAAGATGCATATTAAGGCCTTTTTTTGGGCTGCTAACATATTCTGAACTTTTAGTGGTGTAGGATGCGTTTTCCTGCCATAAATATTTTTGGGAATTTCAGTGGTCTAGGATGCGGGTTAATGCCCATTTCAGGCTGCAAATGTTTTTGGGACATTCAGAGCTTTCTGACACAGTTTTTAGGCCACCAACATTTTCTGGACTTTAGGGGGTCTAGGATGCCTGTAAACCCCTTTTTTGGGCCTCCAAAGTTTTCAACATTTTTGCAGCCTAAGATGTATTTTAAGGCCTTTTTTGGGCTGCTATCATATTCTGAACTTTCAGGGGTGTAGGATGCATTTTTTCGTGCTCAAAATATTTTTGGGGATTTCAGTGGTCTAGGATGCGGGTTAATGCCCATTTCAGGCTGCAAATTCTTTTGGGACATTCAGAGCTTTCTGACACAGTTTCAAGGCCAATAACATTTTCTGGACTTTAGGGGGTCTACGATGACTGTAAACCCCTTTTTTGTGCCTCCAAAGTTTTCAACATTTTTGCAGCCATAAGATGCATTTTAAGGCATTTTTTGGGCTTCTAACATATTCTGAACTTTCAGAGTGTAAGATGCATTTTTCGTGCCATACATATTTTTGGGAATTTCAGTGGTCTAGGATGCGTGTTAATGCCCCTTATAGGCTACACATGTTTTGGGGATATTCAGAGCTCTCTGACACCTTTTTTTGGCCACCAACATTTTCTGGACTTTAGGGGGTCTACGATGCCTGTAAACCCCTTTTTTGGACCTCCAAAGTTTTCAATATTTTTGCAGCCTAAGATGCATTTTAAGGCCTTTTTTGGGCTGCTAACATATCCTGAACTTTCAGCGGTGCAGGATGCATTTTTCGTGCCATAAATATTTTTGCGAATTTCAGTGTCTAGGATGAGGGTTAATGCCCATTTCAGGCTATAAATGTTTTTGGGACATTCAGAGCTCTCTGACACAGTTTTTGGGCCAGCAACATTTTCTGGACTTTAGGGGGTCTAGGATGACTGTAAACCCCTTTTTTGGGCCTCTAGAGTTTTCAACATTTTTGCAGCCTAAAATGCATATTAAGGCCTTTTTTGGGCTGCTAACATATTCTGAACTTTTAGTGTTGTAGGATGCATTTTTCGTGCCATAAATATTTTTGGGAATTTCAGTGGTCAAGGATGCGGGTTAAAGCCCATTTCAGGCTGCAAATGTTTTTGGGACATTCAGAGCTTTCTGACACAGTTTTTAGGCCACCAACATTTTCTGGACTTTAGGGGGTCTAGGATGCCTGTAAACCCCTTTTTTGGGCCTCCAAAGTTTTCAACATTTTTGCAGCCTAAGATGGATTTTAAGGCCTTTTTTGGGCTGCTATCATATTCTGAACTTTCGGGGTGTATGATGCATTTTTTCGTGCAGAAAATATTTTTGGGGATTTCAGTGGTCTAGGATGCGGGTTAATGCCCATTTCAGGCTGCAAATGCTTTTGGGACATTCAGAGCTTTCAGACACAGTTTCAAGGCCACCAACATTTTCTGGACTTTTGGGGGGTCTACGATGACTGTAAACCCCTTTTTTGTGCCTCCAAAGTTTTCAACATTTTTGCAGCCTAAGATGCATTTTAAGGCATTTTTCGGGCTTCTAACATATTCTGAACTTTCAGGGAGTAAGATGCATTTTTTGTGGCAAAACTATTTTTGGTAATTTCATTGGTCTAGGATGCAGGTTAATGCCCCTTATAGGCTACAAATGTTTTTGGGCCATTCAGAGCTCTTTGACAGTTTCTTGGGCCACCAACATTTTCTGGACTTTAGGGGGTCTAGGATGCCTGTAAACCCCTTTTTTGGACCTCCAAAGTTTTCAACATTTTTGCATCCTAAGATGCATTGTATGGCCTTTTTTGGGCTGCTAACATATTCTGAACTTTCAGGGGTGTAGGATGCATTTTTTCGTGCTCAAAATATTTTTGGGGATTTCAGTGGTCTAGGATGCGGGTTAATGCCCATTTCAGGCTGCAAATTCTTTTGGGACATTCAGAGCTTTCTGACACAGTTTCAAGGCCACCAACATTTTCTGGACTTTAGGGGGTCTATGATGACTGTAAGCCCCTTTTTTGTGCCTCCAAAGTTTTCAACATTTTTGCAGCCTAAGATGCATTTTAAGGCCTTTTTTGGGCTGCTATCATATTCTGAACTTTCAGTGGTGCAGGATGCATGTTATTTCCATAAATATTTTTGGGAATTTCAGTGGTCTAGGTTGCGGGTTAATGCCCATTTCAGGCTGCAAATGTTTTTGGGATATTCAGAGCTCTCTGACACCGTTTTTGGGCAACCAACATTTTCTGGACTTTAGGGAGTCTAGGATGCCTGTACACCCCTTTTTTGGGCCTCCAAAGTTTTCTACATTTGTGCAGCCCTAAGATGCTTGTTATGGCCTTTTTCGGGCTGCTAACATATTCTGAACTTTCAGCGGTGTAGGATGCGTTTTTCCTGCCATAAATATTTTTGGGAATTTCAGTGGTTAAGGATGCGGGTTAATGCCCATTTCAGGCTGCAAATGTTTTTGGGACATTCAGAGCTTTCTAACACAGTTTTTAGGCCACCAACATTTTCTGGACTTTAGGGGGTCTAGGATGCCTGTAAACCCCTTTTTTGGGCCTCCAAAGTTTTCTACATTTTTGCAGCCATAAGATGCATTTTAAGGCATTTTTTGGGCTTCTAACATATTCTGAACTTTCAGGGTGTAAGATGCATTTTTCGTACCATAAATATTTTTGGGAATTTCAGTGGTCTAGGATACGTGTTAATGCCCCTTCTGGGCTACAAATGTTTTTGGGATATTCAGAGCTCTCTGACACCGTTTGTGGGCATCCAACATTTTCTGGACTTTAGGGGGTCTAGGATGACTGTAAACCCCCTTTTTGGGCCTCTAACGTTTTCAACATGTTTGCAGCCTAAGATGCATATTAAGGCCTTTTTTGGGCTGCTAACATATTCTGAACTTTCAGTGGTGTTGGATGCATTTTTCGTGCCATAAATATTTTTGGGAATTTCAGTGGTCTAGGGTGCGGGTTAATGCCCATTTCAGGCTGCAAATGTTTTTGGGATATTCAGAGCTCTCTGACACCGTTTCTGGGCAACCAATATTTTCTGGACTTTAGGGGGTCTAGGATGCCTGTAAACCCCTTTTTTGGGCCTCCAAAGTTTTCAACATTTTTGCAGCCTAAGATGCATTTTAAGGCCTTTTTTGGGCTGCTATCATATTCTGAACTTTCAGTGGTGCAGGATGCATGTTATTTCCATAAATATTTTTGGGAATTTCAGTGGTCTAGGATGCGGGTTAATGCCCATTTCAGGCTGCAAATGTTTTTGGGATATTCAGAGCGCTCTGACACCGTTTTTGGGCCACCAACATTTTCTGGATTTTAGGGGGTCTAGGATGCCTGTAAACCCCTTTTTTGGGCCTCCAAAGTTTTGTACATTTTTGCAGCCCTAAAATGCATGTTATGGCCTTTTTTGGGCTGCTAACATATTCTGAACTTTCAGCGGTGTAGGATGCGTTTTTCCTGCCATAAATATTTTTGGGAATTTCAGTGGTATAGGATGCGGGTTAATGCCCATTTGAGGCTGCAAATGTTTTTGGGACATTCCGAGCTTTCTGACACAGTTTCTAGGCCACCAACATTTTCTGGACTTCAGGGGGTCTAGGATGCCTGTAAACCACTTTTTTGGGCCTCTAGAGTTTTCAACATTTTTGCAGCCTAAAATGCATATTAAGGCCTTTTTTGGGCTGCTAACATATTCTGAACTTTCAGCGGTGTAGGATGCATTTTTCGTGCAATGAATATTTTTGGGAATTTCAGTGGTCTAGGATACGTGTTAATGCCCCTTATGGGCTACAAATGTTTTTGAGACATTCAGAGCTCTCTGACACAGTTTTTGGGCCAGCAACATTTTCTGGACTTTAGGGGATCTAGGATGACTGTAAACCCCTTTTTTGGGCCTCTAGAGTTTTCAACATTTTTGCAGCCTAAAATGCATATTAAGGCCTTTTTTGGGCTGCTAACATATTCTGAACTTTCAGTGTTGTAGGATGCATTTTTCGTGCCATAAATATTTTTGGGAATTTCAGTCGTCAAGGATGCGGGTTAAAGCCCATTTCAGGCTGCAAATGTTTTTGGGACATTCAGAGCTTTCTGACACAGTTTTTAGGCCACCAACATTTTCTGGACTTTAGGGGGTCTAGGATGCCTGTAAACCCTTTTTTTGGGCCTCCAAAGTTTTCTACATTTTTGCAGTCATAAGATGCATTTTAAGGCATTTTTTGGGCTTCTAACATATTCTGAACTTTCAGGGTGTAAGATGCATTTTTCGTACCATAAATATTTTTGGGAATTTCAGTGGTCTAGGATACATGTTAATGCCTCTTATGGGCTGCAAATGTTTTTGGGATATTCAGAGCTCTCTGACACCGTTTTTTGGCCACCAACATTTTATGGACTTTAGGGGGTCTAGGATGCCTGTAAACCCCTTTTTTGGGCCTCCAAAGTTTTCAACATTTTTGCAGCCTAAGATGGATTTTAAGGCCTTTTTTGGGCTGCTATCATATTCTGAACTTTCAGGGTGTAAGATGCATTTTTCGTACCATAAATATTTTTGGGAATTTCAGTGGTCTAGGATACGTGTTAATGCCCCTTATGGGCTGCAAATGTTTTTTGGGATATTCAGAGCTCTCTGACACCGTTTATGGGCAACCAACATTTTCTGGACTTTAGGGGGTCTAGGATGCCTGTAAACCCCTTTTTTGGGCCTCCAAAGTTTTCAACATTTTTGCAGCCTAAGATGCATTTTAAGGCCTTTTTTTGGGCTGCTTACATATACTGAACTTTCAGCGGTGCAGGATGCATTTTTCATGACATAAATATTTTTGCGAATTTCAGTGTCTAGGATGAGGGTTAATGCCCATTTCAGGCTGTAAATGTTTTTGGGACATTCAGAGCTCTCTGACACAGTTTTTGGGCCAGCAACATTTTCTGGACTTTAGGGGGTCTAGGATGACTGTAAACCCCTTTTTTGGGCCTCTAGAGTTTTCAACATTTTTGCAGCCTAAAATGCATATTAAGGCCTTTTTTGGGCTGCTAACATATTCTGAACTTTTAGTGTTGTAGGATGCATTTTTCGTGCCATAAATATTTTTGGGAATTTCAGTGGTCAAGGATGCGGGTTAAAGCCCATTTCAGGCTGCAAATGTTTTTGGGACATTCAGAGCTTTCTGACACAGTTTTTAGGCCACCAACATTTTCTGGACTTTAGGGGGTCTAGGATGCCTGTAAACCCCTTTTTTGGGCCTCCAAAGTTTTCAACATTTTTGCAGCCTAAGATGGATTTTAAGGCCTTTTTTGGGCTGCTATCATATTCTGAACTTTCGGGGTGTATGATGCATTTTTTCGTGCAGAAAATATTTTTGGGGATTTCAGTGGTCTAGGATGCGGGTTAATGCCCATTTCAGGCTGCAAATGCTTTTGGGACATTCAGAGCTTTCAGACACAGTTTCAAGGCCACCAACATTTTCTGGACTTTTGGGGGGTCTACGATGACTGTAAACCCCTTTTTTGTGCCTCCAAAGTTTTCAACATTTTTGCAGCCTAAGATGCATTTTAAGGCATTTTTCGGGCTTCTAACATATTCTGAACTTTCAGGGAGTAAGATGCATTTTTTGTGGCAAAACTATTTTTGGTAATTTCATTGGTCTAGGATGCAGGTTAATGCCCCTTATAGGCTACAAATGTTTTTGGGCCATTCAGAGCTCTTTGACAGTTTCTTGGGCCACCAACATTTTCTGGACTTTAGGGGGTCTAGGATGCCTGTAAACCCCTTTTTTGGACCTCCAAAGTTTTCAACATTTTTGCATCCTAAGATGCATTGTATGGCCTTTTTTGGGCTGCTAACATATTCTGAACTTTCAGGGGTGTAGGATGCATTTTTTCGTGCTCAAAATATTTTTGGGGATTTCAGTGGTCTAGGATGCGGGTTAATGCCCATTTCAGGCTGCAAATTCTTTTGGGACATTCAGAGCTTTCTGACACAGTTTCAAGGCCACCAACATTTTCTGGACTTTAGGGGGTCTATGATGACTGTAAGCCCCTTTTTTGTGCCTCCAAAGTTTTCAACATTTTTGCAGCCTAAGATGCATTTTAAGGCCTTTTTTGGGCTGCTATCATATTCTGAACTTTCAGTGGTGCAGGATGCATGTTATTTCCATAAATATTTTTGGGAATTTCAGTGGTCTAGGTTGCGGGTTAATGCCCATTTCAGGCTGCAAATGTTTTTGGGATATTCAGAGCTCTCTGACACCGTTTTTGGGCAACCAACATTTTCTGGACTTTAGGGAGTCTAGGATGCCTGTAAACCCCTTTTTTGGGCCTCCAAAGTTTTCTACATTTGTGCAGCCCTAAGATGCTTGTTATGGCCTTTTTCGGGCTGCTAACATATTCTGAACTTTCAGCGGTGTAGGATGCGTTTTTCCTGCCATAAATATTTTTGGGAATTTCAGTGGTTAAGGATGCGGGTTAATGCCCATTTCAGGCTGCAAATGTTTTTGGGACATTCAGAGCTTTCTAACACAGTTTTTAGGCCACCAACATTTTCTGGACTTTAGGGGGTCTAGGATGCCTGTAAACCCCTTTTTTGAGCCTCCAAAGTTTTCTACATTTTTGCAGCCATAAGATGCATTTTAAGGCCTTTTTTGGGCTGCTAACATATTCTGAACTTTCAGTGGTGTAGGATGCATTTTTCGTGCCATAAATATTTTTGGGAATTTCAGTCGTCAAGGATGCGGGTTAAAGCCCATTTCAGGCTGCAAATGTTTTTGGGACATTCAGAGCTTTCTGACACAGTTTTTAGGCCACCAACATTTTCTGGACTTTAGGGGGTCTAGGATGCCTGTAAACCCCTTTTTTGGGCCTCCAAAGTTTTCAACATTTTTGCAGCCTAAGATGGATTTTAAGGCCTTTTTTGGGCTGCTATCATATTCTGAACTTTCAGGGTGTAAGATGCATTTTTCGTACCATAAATATTTTTGGGAATTTCAGTGGTCTAGGATACGTGTTAATGCCCCTTATGGGCTGCAAATGTTTTTTGGGATATTCAGAGCTCTCTGACACCGTTTATGGGCAACCAACATTTTCTGGACTTTAGGGGGTCTAGGATGCCTGTAAACCCCTTTTTTGGGCCTCCAAAGTTTTCAACATTTTTGCAGCCTAAGATGCATTTTAAGGCCTTTTTTTGGGCTGCTAACATATACTGAACTTTCAGCGGTGCAGGATGCATTTTTCATGACATAAATATTTTTGCGAATTTCAGTGTCTAGGATGAGGGTTAATGCCCATTTCAGGCTGTAAATGTTTTTGGGACATTCAGAGCTCTCTGACACAGTTTTTGGGCCAGCAACATTTTCTGGACTTTAGGGGGTCTAGGATTACTGTAAACCCCTTTTTTGGGCCTCTAGAGTTTTCAACATTTTTGCAGCCTAAAATGCATATTAAGGCCTTTTTTGGGCTGCTAACATATTCTGAACTTTCAGTGTTGTAGGATGCATTTTTCGTGCCATAAATATTTTTTGGAATTTCAGTGGTCTAGAATGCGGGTTAATGCCCATTTCAGGCTGCAAATGTTTTTGGGATATTCAGAGCTCTCTGACACCGTTTTTGGGCAACCAACATTTTCTGGACTTTAGGGGGTCTAGGATGCCTGTAAAACCCTTTTTTGGGCCTCCACAGTTTTCAACATTTTTGCAGCCTAAAATGCATATTAAGGCCTTTTTTGGGCTGCTAACATATTCTGAACTTTCAGTGTTGTAGGATGCATTTTTCGTGCCATAAATATTTTTTGGAATTTCAGTGGTCTAGAATGCGGGTTAATGCCCATTTCAGGCTGCAAATGTTTTTGGGATATTCAGAGCTCTCTGACACCGTTTTTGGGCAACCAACATTTTCTGGACTTTAGGGGGTCTAGGATGCCTGTAAAACCCTTTTTTGGGCCTCCACAGTTTTCAACATTTTTGCAGCCTAAGATGGATTTTAAGGTCTTTTTTGGGCTGCTATCATATTCTGAACTTTCAGGGGTGTAGGATGCATTTTTACGTGCACAAAATATTTTTGGGGATTTCAGTGGTCTAGGATGCAGGTTAATGCCCATTTCAGGCTGCAAATGCTTTTGGGACATTCAGAGCTTTCTGACACAGTTTCAAGGCCACCAACATTTTCTGGACTTTAGGGGGTCTACGATGACTGTAAACCACTTTTTTGTGTCTCCAACGTTTTCAACATTTTTGCAGCCTAAGATGCATTTTAAGGCCTTTTTTGGGCTGCTATCATATTCTGAACTTTCAGTGGTGCAGGATGCATGTTATTTCCATAAATACTTTTGGGAATTTCAGTGGTCTAGGATGCGGGTTAATGCCCATTTCAGGCTGTAAATGTTTTTGGGACATTCAGAGCTCTCTGACACAGTTTGTGGGCCAGCAACATTTTCTGGACTTTAGGGGGTCTAGGATGACTGTAAACCCCTTTTTTGGGCCTCTAGAGTTTTCAAAATTTTTGCAGCCTAAGATGGATTTTAAGACCTTTTTTGGGCTGCTATCATATTCTGAACTTTCAGGGGTGTAGGATGCATTTTTTCGTGCACAAAATGTTTTTGGGGATTTCAGTGGTCTAGGATGCGGGTTAATGCACATTTCAGGCTGCAAATGCTTTTGGGACATTCAGAGCTTTCTGACACAGTTTCAAGGCCAACACCATTTTCTGGACTTTAGGGGGTCTACGATGACTGTAAACCCCTTTTTTGTGCCTCCAAAGTTTTCAACATTTTTGCAGCCTAAGATGCATTTTAAGGCCTTTTTTGGGCTGCTATCATATTCTGAACTTTCAGTGGTGCAGGATGCATGTTATTTCCATAAATATTTTTGGGAATTTCAGTGGTCTAGGATGTGGGTTAATGCCCATTTCAGGCTGCAAATGTTTTTGGGACATTCAGAGCTCTCTGACACAGTTTTTGGGCCACCAACATTTTCTGGAATTTAGGGGGTCTAGGATGACTGTAAACCCCTTTTTTGGGCCTCTAAAGTTTTCAACATTTTTGCAGCCTAAGATGCATATTAAGGCCTTTTTTGGGCTGCTAACATATTCTGAACTTTTAGTGGTGTAGGATGCGTTTTCCTGCCATAAATATTTTTGGGAATTTCAGTGGTCTAGGATGCGGGTTAATGCCCATTTCAGGCTGCAAATGTTTTTGGGACATTCAGAGCTTTCTGACACAGTTTCAAGGCCACCAACATTTTCTGGACTTTAGGGGGTCTACGATGACTGTAAACCCCTTTTTTGTGCCTCCAAAGTTTTCAACATTTTTGCAGCCTAAGATGCATTTTAAGGCCTTTTTTGGGCTGCTATCATATTCTGAACTTTCAGTGGTGCAGGATGCATGTTATTTCCATAAATATTTTTGGGAATTTCAGTGGTCTAGGATGTGGGTTAATGCCCATTTCAGGCTGCAAATGTTTTTGGGATATTCACAGCTCTCTGACACCGTTTTTGGGCAACCAACATTTTCTGGACTTCAGGGGGTCTAGGATGCCTGTAAACCCCTTTTTTGGGCCTCCAAAGTTTTCAACATTTTTGCAGCCTAAGATGCATTTTAAGGCCTTTTTTTGGGCTGCTAACATATTCTGAACTTTCAGCGGTGCAGGATGCATTTTTCGTGCCATAAATATTTTTGGGAATTTCAGTGGTCTAGGATGCGGGTTAATGCCAATTTCAGGCTGCAAATGTTTTTGGGATATTCAGAGCTCTCTGACACCGTTTTTGGGCAACCAACATTTTCTGGACTTTAGGGGGTCTAGGATGCCTGTAAACCCCTTTTTTGGGCCTCCAAAGCTTTCAACATTTTTGCAGCCTAAAATGGATTTTAAGGCCTTTTTTGGGCTGCTATCATATTCTGAACTTTCAGTGGTGCAGGATGCATGTTATTTCCATAAATATTTTTGGGAATTTCAGTGGTCTAGGATGCGGGTTAATGCCCATTTCAGGCTGCAAATGTTCTTGGGATATTCAGAGCTCTCTGACACCGTTTTTGGGCCACCAACATTTTCTGGACTTTAGGGGGTCTAGGATGCCTGTAAACCCCTTTTTTGGGCCTCCAAAGTTTTCTACATTTTTGCAGCCCTAAGATGGATTTTAAGGCCTTTTTTGGGCTGCTATCATATTCTGAACTTTCAGGGGTGTAGGATGCATTTTTTCGTGCACAAAATGTTTTTGGGGATTTCAGTGGTCTAGGATGCGGGTTAATGCCCATTTCAGGCTGCAAATGCTTTTGGGACATTCAGAGCTTTCTGACACAGTTTCAAGGCCACCAACATTTTCTGGACTTTTGGGGGGTCTACGATGACTGTAAACCCCTTTTTTGTGCCTCCAAAGTTTTCAACATTTTTGCAGCCTAAGATGCATTTTAAGGCCTTTTTTGGGCTGCTATCATATTCTGAACTTTCAGTGGTGCAGGATGCATGTTATTTCCATAAATATTTTTGGGAATTTCAGTGGTCTAGGATGTGGGTTAATGCCCATGTCAGGCTGCAAATGTTTTTGGGACATTCAGAGCTCTCTGACACAGTTTTTGGGCCACCAACATTTTCTGGAATTTAGGGGGTCTAGGATGACTGTAAACCCCTTTTTTGGGCCTCTAAAGTTTTCAACATTTTTGCAGCCTAAGATGCATATTAAGGCCTTTTTTGGGCTGCTAACATATTCTGAACTTTTAGTGGTGTAGGATGCGTTTTCCTGCCATAAATATTTTTGGGAATTTCAGTGGTCTAGGATGCGGGTTAATGCCCATTTCAGGCTGCAAATGTTTTTGGGACATTCAGAGCTTTCTGACACAGTTTCAAGGCCACCAACATTTTCTGGACTTTAGGGGGTCTACGATGACTGTAAACCCCTTTTTTGTGCCTCCAAAGTTTTCAACATTTTTGCAGCCTAAGATGCATTTTAAGGCCTTTTTTGGGCTGCTATCATATTCTGAACTTTCAGTGGTGCAGGATGCATGTTATTTCCATAAATATTTTTGGGAATTTCAGTGGTCTAGGATGTGGGTTAATGCCCATTTCAGGCTGCAAATGTTTTTGGGATATTCACAGCTCTCTGACACCGTTTTTGGGCAACCAACATTTTCTGGACTTTAGGGGGTCTAGGATGCCTGTAAACCCCTTTTTTGGGCCTCCAAAGTTTTCAACATTTTTGCAGCCTAAGATGCATTTTAAGGCCTTTTTTTGGGCTGCTAACATATTCTGAACTTTCAGCGGTGCAGGATGCATTTTTCGTGCCATAAATATTTTTGGGAATTTCAGTGGTCTAGGATGCGGGTTAATGCCAATTTCAGGCTGCAAATGTTTTTGGGATATTCAGAGCTCTCTGACACCGTTTTTGGGCAACCAACATTTTCTGGACTTTAGGGGGTCTAGGATGCCTGTAAACCCCTTTTTTGGGCCTCCAAAGCTTTCAACATTTTTGCAGCCTAAAATGGATTTTAAGGCCTTTTTTGGGCTGCTATCATATTCTGAACTTTCAGTGGTGCAGGATGCATGTTATTTCCATAAATATTTTTGGGAATTTCAGTGGTCTAGGATGCGGGTTAATGCCCATTTCAGGCTGCAAATGTTTTTGGGATATTCAGAGCTCTCTGACACCGTTTTTGGGCCACCAACATTTTCTGGACTTTAGGGGGTCTAGGATGCCTGTAAACCCCTTTTTTGGGCCTCCAAAGTTTTCTACATTTTTGCAGCCCTAAGATGGATTTTAAGGCCTTTTTTGGGCTGCTATCATATTCTGAACTTTCGGGGTGTAGGATGCATTTGTTCGTGCACAAAATATTTTTGGGGATTTCAGTGGTCTAGGATGCGGGTTAATGCCCATTTCAGGCTGCAAATGCTTTTGGGACATTCAGAGCTTTCTGACACAGTTTCAAGGCCACCAACATTTTCTGGACTTTTGGGGGGTCTACGATGACTGTAAACCCCTTTTTTGTGCCTCCAAAGTTTTCAACATTTTTGCAGCCTAAGATGCATTTTAAGGCATTTCTTGGGCTTCTAACATATTCTGAACTTTCAGGGTGTAAGATGCATTTTTTGTGGCAAAACTATTTTTGGTAATTTCAGTGGTCTAGGATGCAGGTTAATGCCCCTTATAGGCTACAAATGTTTTTGGGCCATTCAGAGCTCTTTGACAGTTTCTTGGGCCACCAACATTTTCTGGACTTTAGGGGGTCTAGGATGCCTGTAAACCCCTTTTTTGGACCTCCAAAGTTTTCAACATTTTTGCATCCTAAGATGCATAGTATGGCCTTTTTTGGGCTGCTAACATATTCTGAACTTTCAGCGGTGTAGGATGCGTTTTTCCTGCCATAAATATGTTTGGGAATTTCAGTGGTCAAGGATGCGGGTTAAAGCCCATTTCAGGCTGCAAATGTTTTTGGAACATTCAGAGCTTTCTGACACAGTTTCAAGGCCACCAACATTTTCTGGACTTTAGGGGGTCTACGATGACTGTAAACCCCTTTTTTGTGCCTCCAAAGTTTTCAACATTTTTGCAGCCTAAGATGCATTTTAAGGCCTTTTTTGGGCTGCTGTCATATTCTGAACTTTCAGTGGTGCAGGATGCATGTTATTTCCATACATATTTTTGGGAATTTCAGTGGTCTAGGATGCGGGTTAATGCCCATTTCAGGCTGCAAATGTTTTTGGGATATTCACAGCTCTCTGACACCGTTTTTGGGCAACCAACATTTTCTGGACTTTAGGGGGTCTAGGATGCCTGTAAACCCCTTTTTTGGGCCTCCAAGGTTTTCAACATTTTTGCAGCCTAAGATGCATTTTAAGGCCTTTTTTTGGGCTGCTAACATATTCTGAACTTTCAGCGGTGCAGGATGCATTTTTTGTGCCATAAATATTTTTGGGAATTTCAGTGGTCTAGGATGCGGGTTAATGCCAATTTCAGGCTGCAAATGTTTTTGGGATATTCAGAGCTCTCTGACACCGTTTTTGGGCAACCAACATTTTCTGGACTTTAGGGGGTCTAGGATGCCTGTAAACCCCTTTTTTGGGCCTCCAAAGTTTTCAACATTTTTGCAGCCTAAGATGGATTTTAAGGCCTTTTTTGGGCTGCTATCATATTCTGAACTTTCAGTGGTGCAGGATGCATGTTATTTCCATAAATATTTTTGGGAATTTCAGTGGTCTAGGATGCGGGTTAATGCCCATTTCAGGCTGCAAATGTTTTTGGGATGTTCAGAGCTCTCTGACACCGTTTTTGGGCCACCAACATTTTCTGGACTTTAGGGGGTCTAGGATGCCTGTAAACCCCTTTTTTGGGCCTCCAAAGTTTTCTACATTTTTGCAGCCCTAAGATGCATGTTATGGCCTTTTTTGGGCTGCTATCATATTCTGAACTTTCAGGGGTGTAGGATGCATTTTTTCGTGCCCAAAATATTTTTGGGGATTTCAGTGGTCTAGGATGCGGGTTAATGCCCATTTCAGGCTGCAAATTCTTTTGGGACATTCAGAGCTTTCTGACACAGTTTCAAGGCCACCAACATTTTCTGGACTTTAGGGGGTCTACGATGACTGTAAACCCCTTTTTTGTGCCTCCAAAGTTTTCAACATTTTTGCAGCCTAAGATGCATTTTAAGGCCTTTTTTGGGCTGCTATCATATTCTGAACTTTCAGTGGTGCAGGATGCATGTTATTTCCATAAATATTTTTGGGAATTTCAGTGGTCTAGGATGTGGGTTAATGCCCATTTCAGGCTGCAAATGTTTTTGGGATATTCACAGCTCTCTGACACCGTTTTTGGGCAACCAACATTTTCTGGACTTCAGGGGGTCTAGGATGCCTGTAAACCCCTTTTTTGGGCCTCCAAAGTTTTCAACATTTTTGCAGCCTAAGATGCATTTTAAGGCCTTTTTTTGGGCTGCTAACATATTCTGAACTTTCAGCGGTGCAGGATGCATTTTTCGTGCCATAAATATTTTTGGGAATTTCAGTGGTCTAGGATGCGGGTTAATGCCAATTTCAGGCTGCAAATGTTTTTGGGATATTCAGAGCTCTCTGACACCGTTTTTGGGCAACCAACATTTTCTGGACTTTAGGGGGTCTAGGATGCCTGTAAACCCCTTTTTTGGGCCTCCAAAGCTTTCAACATTTTTGCAGCCTAAAATGGATTTTAAGGCCTTTTTTGGGCTGCTATCATATTCTGAACTTTCAGTGGTGCAGGATGCATGTTATTTCCATAAATATTTTTGGGAATTTCAGTGGTCTAGGATGCGGGTTAATGCCCATTTCAGGCTGCAAATGTTCTTGGGATATTCAGAGCTCTCTGACACCGTTTTTGGGCCACCAACATTTTCTGGACTTTAGGGGGTCTAGGATGCCTGTAAACCCCTTTTTTGGGCCTCCAAAGTTTTCTACATTTTTGCAGCCCTAAGATGGATTTTAAGGCCTTTTTTGGGCTGCTATCATATTCTGAACTTTCAGGGGTGTAGGATGCATTTTTTCGTGCACAAAATGTTTTTGGGGATTTCAGTGGTCTAGGATGCGGGTTAATGCCCATTTCAGGCTGCAAATGCTTTTGGGACATTCAGAGCTTTCTGACACAGTTTCAAGGCCACCAACATTTTCTGGACTTTTGGGGGGTCTACGATGACTGTAAACCCCTTTTTTGTGCCTCCAAAGTTTTCAACATTTTTGCAGCCTAAGATGCATTTTAAGGCCTTTTTTGGGCTGCTATCATATTCTGAACTTTCAGTGGTGCAGGATGCATGTTATTTCCATAAATATTTTTGGGAATTTCAGTGGTCTAGGATGTGGGTTAATGCCCATGTCAGGCTGCAAATGTTTTTGGGACATTCAGAGCTCTCTGACACAGTTTTTGGGCCACCAACATTTTCTGGAATTTAGGGGGTCTAGGATGACTGTAAACCCCTTTTTTGGGCCTCTAAAGTTTTCAACATTTTTGCAGCCTAAGATGCATATTAAGTCCTTTTTTGGGCTGCTAACATATTCTGAACTTTTAGTGGTGTAGGATGCGTTTTCCTGCCATAAATATTTTTGGGAATTTCAGTGGTCTAGGATGCGGGTTAATGCCCATTTCAGGCTGCAAATGTTTTTGGGACATTCAGAGCTTTCTGACACAGTTTCAAGGCCACCAACATTTTCTGGACTTTAGGGGGTCTACGATGACTGTAAACCCCTTTTTTGTGCCTCCAAAGTTTTCAACATTTTTGCAGCCTAAGATGCATTTTAAGGCCTTTTTTGGGCTGCTATCATATTCTGAACTTTCAGTGGTGCAGGATGCATGTTATTTCCATAAATATTTTTGGGAATTTCAGTGGTCTAGGATGTGGGTTAATGCCCATTTCAGGCTGCAAATGTTTTTGGGATATTCACAGCTCTCTGACACCGTTTTTGGGCAACCAACATTTTCTGGACTTTAGGGGGTCTAGGATGCCTGTAAACCCCTTTTTTGGGCCTCCAAAGTTTTCAACATTTTTGCAGCCTAAGATGCATTTTAAGGCCTTTTTTTGGGCTGCTAACATATTCTGAACTTTCAGCGGTGCAGGATGCATTTTTCGTGCCATAAATATTTTTGGGAATTTCAGTGGTCTAGGATGCGGGTTAATGCCAATTTCAGGCTGCAAATGTTTTTGGGATATTCAGAGCTCTCTGACACCGTTTTTGGGCAACCAACATTTTCTGGACTTTAGGGGGTCTAGGATGCCTGTAAACCCCTTTTTTGGGCCTCCAAAGCTTTCAACATTTTTGCAGCCTAAAATGGATTTTAAGGCCTTTTTTGGGCTGCTATCATATTCTGAACTTTCAGTGGTGCAGGATGCATGTTATTTCCATAAATATTTTTGGGAATTTCAGTGGTCTAGGATGCGGGTTAATGCCCATTTCAGGCTGCAAATGTTTTTGGGATATTCAGAGCTCTCTGACACCGTTTTTGGGCCACCAACATTTTCTGGACTTTAGGGGGTCTAGGATGCCTGTAAACCCCTTTTTTGGGCCTCCAAAGTTTTCTACATTTTTGCAGCCCTAAGATGGATTTTAAGGCCTTTTTTGGGCTGCTATCATATTCTGAACTTTCGGGGTGTAGGATGCATTTGTTCGTGCACAAAATATTTTTGGGGATTTCAGTGGTCTAGGATGCGGGTTAATGCCCATTTCAGGCTGCAAATGCTTTTGGGACATTCAGAGCTTTCTGACACAGTTTCAAGGCCACCAACATTTTCTGGACTTTTGGGGGGTCTACGATGACTGTAAACCCCTTTTTTGTGCCTCCAAAGTTTTCAACATTTTTGCAGCCTAAGATGCATTTTAAGGCATTTCTTGGGCTTCTAACATATTCTGAACTTTCAGGGTGTAAGATGCATTTTTTGTGGCAAAACTATTTTTGGTAATTTCAGTGGTCTAGGATGCAGGTTAATGCCCCTTATAGGCTACAAATGTTTTTGGGCCATTCAGAGCTCTTTGACAGTTTCTTGGGCCACCAACATTTTCTGGACTTTAGGGGGTCTAGGATGCCTGTAAACCCCTTTTTTGGACCTCCAAAGTTTTCAACATTTTTGCATCCTAAGATGCATAGTATGGCCTTTTTTGGGCTGCTAACATATTCTGAACTTTCAGCGGTGTAGGATGCGTTTTTCCTGCCATAAATATGTTTGGGAATTTCAGTGGTCAAGGATGCGGGTTAAAGCCCATTTCAGGCTGCAAATGTTTTTGGAACATTCAGAGCTTTCTGACACAGTTTCAAGGCCACCAACATTTTCTGGACTTTAGGGGGTCTACGATGACTGTAAACCCCTTTTTTGTGCCTCCAAAGTTTTCAACATTTTTGCAGCCTAAGATGCATTTTAAGGCCTTTTTTGGGCTGCTGTCATATTCTGAACTTTCAGTGGTGCAGGATGCATGTTATTTCCATACATATTTTTGGGAATTTCAGTGGTCTAGGATGCGGGTTAATGCCCATTTCAGGCTGCAAATGTTTTTGGGATATTCACAGCTCTCTGACACCGTTTTTGGGCAACCAACATTTTCTGGACTTTAGGGGGTCTAGGATGCCTGTAAACCCCTTTTTTGGGCCTCCAAGGTTTTCAACATTTTTGCAGCCTAAGATGCATTTTAAGGCCTTTTTTTGGGCTGCTAACATATTCTGAACTTTCAGCGGTGCAGGATGCATTTTTTGTGCCATAAATATTTTTGGGAATTTCAGTGGTCTAGGATGCGGGTTAATGCCAATTTCAGGCTGCAAATGTTTTTGGGATATTCAGAGCTCTCTGACACCGTTTTTGGGCAACCAACATTTTCTGGACTTTAGGGGGTCTAGGATGCCTGTAAACCCCTTTTTTGGGCCTCCAAAGTTTTCAACATTTTTGCAGCCTAAGATGGATTTTAAGGCCTTTTTTGGGCTGCTATCATATTCTGAACTTTCAGTGGTGCAGGATGCATGTTATTTCCATAAATATTTTTGGGAATTTCAGTGGTCTAGGATGCGGGTTAATGCCCATTTCAGGCTGCAAATGTTTTTGGGATGTTCAGAGCTCTCTGACACCGTTTTTGGGCCACCAACATTTTCTGGACTTTAGGGGGTCTAGGATGCCTGTAAACCCCTTTTTTGGGCCTCCAAAGTTTTCTACATTTTTGCAGCCCTAAGATGCATGTTATGGCCTTTTTTGGGCTGCTATCATATTCTGAACTTTCAGGGGTGTAGGATGCATTTTTTCGTGCCCAAAATATTTTTGGGGATTTCAGTGGTCTAGGATGCGGGTTAATGCCCATTTCAGGCTGCAAATTCTTTTGGGACATTCAGAGCTTTCTGACACAGTTTCAAGGCCACCAACATTTTCTGGACTTTAGGGGGTCTACGATGACTGTAAACCCCTTTTTTGTGCCTCCAAAGTTTTCAACATTTTTGCAGCCTAAGATGCATTTTAAGGCCTTTTTTGGGCTGCTATCATATTCTGAACTTTCAGTGGTGCAGGATGCCTGTTATTTCCATAAATATTTTTGGGAATTTCAGTGGTCTAGGATGTGGGTTAATGCCCATTTCAGGCTGCAAATGTTTTTGGGATATTCACAGCTCTCTGACACCGTTTTTGGGCAACCAACATTTTCTGGACTTCAGGGGGTCTAGGATGCCTGTAAACCCCTTTTTTGGGCCTCCAAAGTTTTCAACATTTTTGCAGCCTAAGATGCATTTTAAGGCCTTTTTTTGGGCTGCTAACATATTCTGAACTTTCAGCGGTGCAGGATGCATTTTTCGTGCCATAAATATTTTTGGGAATTTCAGTGGTCTAGGATGCGGGTTAATGCCAATTTCAGGCTGCAAATGTTTTTGGGATATTCAGAGCTCTCTGACACCGTTTTTGGGCAACCAACATTTTCTGGACTTTAGGGGGTCTAGGATGCCTGTAAACCCCTTTTTTGGGCCTCCAAAGCTTTCAACATTTTTGCAGCCTAAAATGGATTTTAAGGCCTTTTTTGGGCTGCTATCATATTCTGAACTTTCAGTGGTGCAGGATGCATGTTATTTCCATAAATATTTTTGGGAATTTCAGTGGTCTAGGATGCGGGTTAATGCCCATTTCAGGCTGCAAATGTTCTTGGGATATTCAGAGCTCTCTGACACCGTTTTTGGGCCACCAACATTTTCTGGACTTTAGGGGGTCTAGGATGCCTGTAAACCCCTTTTTTGGGCCTCCAAAGTTTTCTACATTTTTGCAGCCCTAAGATGGATTTTAAGGCCTTTTTTGGGCTGCTATCATATTCTGAACTTTCAGGGGTGTAGGATGCATTTTTTCGTGCACAAAATGTTTTTGGGGATTTCAGTGGTCTAGGATGCGGGTTAATGCCCATTTCAGGCTGCAAATGCTTTTGGGACATTCAGAGCTTTCTGACACAGTTTCAAGGCCACCAACATTTTCTGGACTTTTGGGGGGTCTACGATGACTGTAAACCCCTTTTTTGTGCCTCCAAAGTTTTCAACATTTTTGCAGCCTAAGATGCATTTTAAGGCCTTTTTTGGGCTGCTATCATATTCTGAACTTTCAGTGGTGCAGGATGCATGTTATTTCCATAAATATTTTTGGGAATTTCAGTGGTCTAGGATGTGGGTTAATGCCCATGTCAGGCTGCAAATGTTTTTGGGACATTCAGAGCTCTCTGACACAGTTTTTGGGCCACCAACATTTTCTGGAATTTAGGGGGTCTAGGATGACTGTAAACCCCTTTTTTGGGCCTCTAAAGTTTTCAACATTTTTGCAGCCTAAGATGCATATTAAGGCCTTTTTTGGGCTGCTAACATATTCTGAACTTTTAGTGGTGTAGGATGCGTTTTCCTGCCATAAATATTTTTGGGAATTTCAGTGGTCTAGGATGCGGGTTAATGCCCATTTCAGGCTGCAAATGTTTTTGGGACATTCAGAGCTTTCTGACACAGTTTCAAGGCCACCAACATTTTCTGGACTTTAGGGGGTCTACGATGACTGTAAACCCCTTTTTTGTGCCTCCAAAGTTTTCAACATTTTTGCAGCCTAAGATGCATTTTAAGGCCTTTTTTGGGCTGCTATCATATTCTGAACTTTCAGTGGTGCAGGATGCATGTTATTTCCATAAATATTTTTGGGAATTTCAGTGGTCTAGGATGTGGGTTAATGCCCATTTCAGGCTGCAAATGTTTTTGGGATATTCACAGCTCTCTGACACCGTTTTTGGGCAACCAACATTTTCTGGACTTTAGGGGGTCTAGGATGCCTGTAAACCCCTTTTTTGGGCCTCCAAAGTTTTCAACATTTTTGCAGCCTAAGATGCATTTTAAGGCCTTTTTTTGGGCTGCTAACATATTCTGAACTTTCAGCGGTGCAGGATGCATTTTTCGTGCCATAAATATTTTTGGGAATTTCAGTGGTCTAGGATGCGGGTTAATGCCAATTTCAGGCTGCAAATGTTTTTGGGATATTCAGAGCTCTCTGACACCGTTTTTGGGCAACCAACATTTTCTGGACTTTAGGGGGTCTAGGATGCCTGTAAACCCCTTTTTTGGGCCTCCAAAGCTTTCAACATTTTTGCAGCCTAAAATGGATTTTAAGGCCTTTTTTGGGCTGCTATCATATTCTGAACTTTCAGTGGTGCAGGATGCATGTTATTTCCATAAATATTTTTGGGAATTTCAGTGGTCTAGGATGCGGGTTAATGCCCATTTCAGGCTGCAAATGTTTTTGGGATATTCAGAGCTCTCTGACACCGTTTTTGGGCCACCAACATTTTCTGGACTTTAGGGGGTCTAGGATGCCTGTAAACCCCTTTTTTGGGCCTCCAAAGTTTTCTACATTTTTGCAGCCCTAAGATGGATTTTAAGGCCTTTTTTGGGCTGCTATCATATTCTGAACTTTCGGGGTGTAGGATGCATTTGTTCGTGCACAAAATATTTTTGGGGATTTCAGTGGTCTAGGATGCGGGTTAATGCCCATTTCAGGCTGCAAATGCTTTTGGGACATTCAGAGCTTTCTGACACAGTTTCAAGGCCACCAACATTTTCTGGACTTTTGGGGGGTCTACGATGACTGTAAACCCCTTTTTTGTGCCTCCAAAGTTTTCAACATTTTTGCAGCCTAAGATGCATTTTAAGGCATTTCTTGGGCTTCTAACATATTCTGAACTTTCAGGGTGTAAGATGCATTTTTTGTGGCAAAACTATTTTTGGTAATTTCAGTGGTCTAGGATGCAGGTTAATGCCCCTTATAGGCTACAAATGTTTTTGGGCCATTCAGAGCTCTTTGACAGTTTCTTGGGCCACCAACATTTTCTGGACTTTAGGGGGTCTAGGATGCCTGTAAACCCCTTTTTTGGACCTCCAAAGTTTTCAACATTTTTGCATCCTAAGATGCATAGTATGGCCTTTTTTGGGCTGCTAACATATTCTGAACTTTCAGCGGTGTAGGATGCGTTTTTCCTGCCATAAATATGTTTGGGAATTTCAGTGGTCAAGGATGCGGGTTAAAGCCCATTTCAGGCTGCAAATGTTTTTGGAACATTCAGAGCTTTCTGACACAGTTTCAAGGCCACCAACATTTTCTGGACTTTAGGGGGTCTACGATGACTGTAAACCCCTTTTTTGTGCCTCCAAAGTTTTCAACATTTTTGCAGCCTAAGATGCATTTTAAGGCCTTTTTTGGGCTGCTGTCATATTCTGAACTTTCAGTGGTGCAGGATGCATGTTATTTCCATACATATTTTTGGGAATTTCAGTGGTCTAGGATGCGGGTTAATGCCCATTTCAGGCTGCAAATGTTTTTGGGATATTCACAGCTCTCTGACACCGTTTTTGGGCAACCAACATTTTCTGGACTTTAGGGGGTCTAGGATGCCTGTAAACCCCTTTTTTGGGCCTCCAAGGTTTTCAACATTTTTGCAGCCTAAGATGCATTTTAAGGCCTTTTTTTGGGCTGCTAACATATTCTGAACTTTCAGCGGTGCAGGATGCATTTTTTGTGCCATAAATATTTTTGGGAATTTCAGTGGTCTAGGATGCGGGTTAATGCCAATTTCAGGCTGCAAATGTTTTTGGGATATTCAGAGCTCTCTGACACCGTTTTTGGGCAACCAACATTTTCTGGACTTTAGGGGGTCTAGGATGCCTGTAAACCCCTTTTTTGGGCCTCCAAAGTTTTCAACATTTTTGCAGCCTAAGATGGATTTTAAGGCCTTTTTTGGGCTGCTATCATATTCTGAACTTTCAGTGGTGCAGGATGCATGTTATTTCCATAAATATTTTTGGGAATTTCAGTGGTCTAGGATGCGGGTTAATGCCCATTTCAGGCTGCAAATGTTTTTGGGATGTTCAGAGCTCTCTGACACCGTTTTTGGGCCACCAACATTTTCTGGACTTTAGGGGGTCTAGGATGCCTGTAAACCCCTTTTTTGGGCCTCCAAAGTTTTCTACATTTTTGCAGCCCTAAGATGCATGTTATGGCCTTTTTTGGGCTGCTATCATATTCTGAACTTTCAGGGGTGTAGGATGCATTTTTTCGTGCCCAAAATATTTTTGGGGATTTCAGTGGTCTAGGATGCGGGTTAATGCCCATTTCAGGCTGCAAATTCTTTTGGGACATTCAGAGCTTTCTGACACAGTTTCAAGGCCACCAACATTTTCTGGACTTTAGGGGGTCTACGATGACTGTAAACCCCTTTTTTGTGCCTCCAAAGTTTTCAACATTTTTGCAGCCTAAGATGCATTTTAAGGCCTTTTTTGGGCTGCTAATATATTCTGAACTTTCAGTGGTGCAGGATGCATGTTATTTCCATAAATATTTTTGGGAATTTCAGTGGTCTAGGATGCGGGTTAATGCCCATTTCAGGCTGCAAATGTTTTTGGGATATTCACAGCTCTCTGACACCGTTTTTGGGCAACCAACATTTTCTGGACTTTAGGGGGTTTAGGATGCCTGTAAACCCCTTTTTTGTGCCTCCAAAGTTTTCAACATTTTTGCAGCCTAAGATGCATTTTAAGGCCTTTTTTTGGGCTGCTAACATATTCTGAACTTTCAGCGGTGCAGGATGCATTTTTCGTGCCATAAATATTTTTGGGAATTTCAGTGGTCTAGGATGCGGGTTAATGCCAATTTCAGGCTGCAAATGTTTTTGGGATATTCAGAGCTCTCTGACACCGTTTTTGGGCCACCAACATTTTCTGGACTTTAGGGGGTCTAGGATGCCTGTAAACCCCTTTTTTGGGCCTCCAAAGTTTTCTACATTTTTGCAGCCTAAGATGCATTTTAAGGCCTTTTTTGGGCTGCTATCATATTCTGAACTTTCAGTGGTGCAGGATGCATGTTATTTCCATAAATATTTTTGGGAATTTCAGTGGTCTAGGATGTGGGTTAATGCCCATGTCAGGCTGCAAATGTTTTTGGGACATTCAGAGCTCTCTGACACAGTTTTTGGGCCACCAACATTTTCTGGAATTTAGGGGGTCTAGGATGACTGTAAACCCCTTTTTTGGGCCTCTAAAGTTTTCAACATTTTTGCAGCCTAAGATGCATATTAAGGCCTTTTTTGGGCTGCTAACATATTCTGAACTTTTAGTGGTGTAGGATGCGTTTTCCTGCCATAAATATTTTTGGGAATTTCAGTGGTCTAGGATGCGGGTTAATGCCCATTTCAGGCTGCAAATGTTTTTGGGACATTCAGAGCTTTCTGACACAGTTTCAAGGCCACCAACATTTTCTGGACTTTAGGGGGTCTACGATGACTGTAAACCCCTTTTTTGTGCCTCCAAAGTTTTCAACATTTTTGCAGCCTAAGATGCATTTTAAGGCCTTTTTTGGGCTGCTATCATATTCTGAACTTTCAGTGGTGCAGGATGCATGTTATTTCCATAAATATTTTTGGGAATTTCAGTGGTCTAGGATGTGGGTTAATGCCCATTTCAGGCTGCAAATGTTTTTGGGATATTCACAGCTCTCTGACACCGTTTTTGGGCAACCAACATTTTCTGGACTTTAGGGGGTCTAGGATGCCTGTAAACCCCTTTTTTGGGCCTCCAAAGTTTTCAACATTTTTGCAGCCTAAGATGCATTTTAAGGCCTTTTTTTGGGCTGCTAACATATTCTGAACTTTCAGCGGTGCAGGATGCATTTTTCGTGCCATAAATATTTTTGGGAATTTCAGTGGTCTAGGATGCGGGTTAATGCCAATTTCAGGCTGCAAATGTTTTTGGGATATTCAGAGCTCTCTGACACCGTTTTTGGGCAACCAACATTTTCTGGACTTTAGGGGGTCTAGGATGCCTGTAAACCCCTTTTTTGGGCCTCCAAAGCTTTCAACATTTTTGCAGCCTAAAATGGATTTTAAGGCCTTTTTTGGGCTGCTATCATATTCTGAACTTTCAGTGGTGCAGGATGCATGTTATTTCCATAAATATTTTTGGGAATTTCAGTGGTCTAGGATGCGGGTTAATGCCCATTTCAGGCTGCAAATGTTTTTGGGATATTCAGAGCTCTCTGACACCGTTTTTGGGCCACCAACATTTTCTGGACTTTAGGGGGTCTAGGATGCCTGTAAACCCCTTTTTTGGGCCTCCAAAGTTTTCTACATTTTTGCAGCCCTAAGATGGATTTTAAGGCCTTTTTTGGGCTGCTATCATATTCTGAACTTTCGGGGTGTAGGATGCATTTTTTCGTGCACAAAATATTTTTGGGGATTTCAGTGGTCTAGGATGCGGGTTAATGCCCATTTCAGGCTGCAAATGCTTTTGGGACATTCAGAGCTTTCTGACACAGTTTCAAGGCCACCAACATTTTCTGGACTTTTGGGGGGTCTACGATGACTGTAAACCCCTTTTTTGTGCCTCCAAAGTTTTCAACATTTTTGCAGCCTAAGATGCATTTTAAGGCATTTCTTGGGCTTCTAACATATTCTGAACTTTCAGGGTGTAAGATGCATTTTTTGTGGCAAAACTATTTTTGGTAATTTCAGTGGTCTAGGATGCAGGTTAATGCCCCTTATAGGCTACAAATGTTTTTGGGCCATTCAGAGCTCTTTGACAGTTTCTTGGGCCACCAACATTTTCTGGACTTTAGGGGGTCTAGGATGCCTGTAAACCCCTTTTTTGGACCTCCAAAGTTTTCAACATTTTTGCATCCTAAGATGCATAGTATGGCCTTTTTTGGGCTGCTAACATATTCTGAACTTTCAGCGGTGTAGGATGCGTTTTTCCTGCCATAAATATGTTTGGGAATTTCAGTGGTCAAGGATGCGGGTTAAAGCCCATTTCAGGCTGCAAATGTTTTTGGAACATTCAGAGCTTTCTGACACAGTTTCAAGGCCACCAACATTTTCTGGACTTTAGGGGGTCTACGATGACTGTAAACCCCTTTTTTGTGCCTCCAAAGTTTTCAACATTTTTGCAGCCTAAGATGCATTTTAAGGCCTTTTTTGGGCTGCTGTCATATTCTGAACTTTCAGTGGTGCAGGATGCATGTTATTTCCATACATATTTTTGGGAATTTCAGTGGTCTAGGATGCGGGTTAATGCCCATTTCAGGCTGCAAATGTTTTTGGGATATTCACAGCTCTCTGACACCGTTTTTGGGCAACCAACATTTTCTGGACTTTAGGGGGTCTAGGATGCCTGTAAACCCCTTTTTTGGGCCTCCAAGGTTTTCAACATTTTTGCAGCCTAAGATGCATTTTAAGGCCTTTTTTTGGGCTGCTAACATATTCTGAACTTTCAGCGGTGCAGGATGCATTTTTTGTGCCATAAATATTTTTGGGAATTTCAGTGGTCTAGGATGCGGGTTAATGCCAATTTCAGGCTGCAAATGTTTTTGGGATATTCAGAGCTCTCTGACACCGTTTTTGGGCAACCAACATTTTCTGGACTTTAGGGGGTCTAGGATGCCTGTAAACCCCTTTTTTGGGCCTCCAAAGTTTTCAACATTTTTGCAGCCTAAGATGGATTTTAAGGCCTTTTTTGGGCTGCTATCATATTCTGAACTTTCAGTGGTGCAGGATGCATGTTATTTCCATAAATATTTTTGGGAATTTCAGTGGTCTAGGATGCGGGTTAATGCCCATTTCAGGCTGCAAATGTTTTTGGGATGTTCAGAGCTCTCTGACACCGTTTTTGGGCCACCAACATTTTCTGGACTTTAGGGGGTCTAGGATGCCTGTAAACCCCTTTTTTGGGCCTCCAAAGTTTTCTACATTTTTGCAGCCCTAAGATGCATGTTATGGCCTTTTTTGGGCTGCTATCATATTCTGAACTTTCAGGGGTGTAGGATGCATTTTTTCGTGCCCAAAATATTTTTGGGGATTTCAGTGGTCTAGGATGCGGGTTAATGCCCATTTCAGGCTGCAAATTCTTTTGGGACATTCAGAGCTTTCTGACACAGTTTCAAGGCCACCAACATTTTCTGGACTTTAGGGGGTCTACGATGACTGTAAACCCCTTTTTTGTGCCTCCAAAGTTTTCAACATTTTTGCAGCCTAAGATGCATTTTAAGGCCTTTTTTGGGCTGCTAATATATTCTGAACTTTCAGTGGTGCAGGATGCATGTTATTTCCATAAATATTTTTGGGAATTTCAGTGGTCTAGGATGCGGGTTAATGCCCATTTCAGGCTGCAAATGTTTTTGGGATATTCACAGCTCTCTGACACCGTTTTTGGGCAACCAACATTTTCTGGACTTTAGGGGGTTTAGGATGCCTGTAAACCCCTTTTTTGTGCCTCCAAAGTTTTCAACATTTTTGCAGCCTAAGATGCATTTTAAGGCCTTTTTTGGGCTGCTAACATATTCTGAACTTTCAGCGGTGCAGGATGCATTTTTCGTGCCATAAATATTTTTGGGAATTTCAGTGGTCTAGGATGCGGGTTAATGCCAATTTCAGGCTGCAAATGTTTTTGGGATATTCAGAGCTCTCTGACACCGTTTTTGGGCAACCAACATTTTCTGGACTTTAGGGGGTCTAGGATGCCTGTAAACCCTTTTTTTGGGCCTCCAAAGTTTTCAACATTTTTGCAGCCTAAGATGCATTTTAAGGCCTTTTTTTGGGCTGCTAACATATTCTGAACTTTCAGCGGTGCAGGATGCATTTTTCGTGCCATAAATATTTTTGGGAATTTCAGTGGTCTAGGATGCGGGTTAATGCCAATTTCAGGCTGCAAATGTTTTTGGGATATTCAGAGCTCTCTGACACCGTTTTTGGGCCACCAACATTTTCTGGACTTTAGGGGGTCTAGGATGCCTGTAAACCCCTTTTTTGGGCCTCCAAAGTTTTCTATATTTTTGCAGCCCTAAGATGGATTTTAAGGCCTTTTTTGGGCTGCTATCATATTCTGAACTTTCAGGGGTGTAGGATGCATTTTTTCGTGCACAAAATATTTTTTGGGGATTTCAGTGGTCTAGGATGCGGGTTAATGCCCATTTCAGGCTGCAAATTCTTTTGGGACATTCAGAGCTTTCTGACACAGTTTCAAGGCCACCAACATTTTCTGGACTTTAGGGGGTCTACGATGACTGTAAACCCCTTTTTTGTGCCTCCAAAGTTTTCTACATTTTTGCAGCCCTAAGATGCATGTTATGGCCTTTTTTGGGCTGCTAAAATATTCTGAACTTTCAGTGGTGTAGGATGCATTTTTCGTGCCATAAATATTTTTGGGAATTTCAGTGGTCTAGGATGCGGGTTAAAGCCCATTTCAGGCTGCAAATGTTTTTGGGACATTCAGAGCTTTCTGACACAGTTTCAAGGCCACCAACATTTTCTGGACTTTAGGGGGTCTACGATGACTGTAAACCCCTTTTTTGTGCCTCCAAAGTTTTCAACATTTTTGCAGCCTAAGATGCATTTTAAGGCCTTTTTTGGGCTGCTATCATATTCTGAACTTTCAGTGGTGCAGGATGCATGTTATTTCCATAAATATTTTTGGGAATTTCAGTGGTCTAGGATGCGGGTTAATGCCCATTTCAGGCTGCAAATGTGTTTGGGATATTCACAGCTCTCTGACACCGTTTTTGGGCCACCAACATTTTCTGGACTTTAGGGGGTCTAGGATGCCTGTAAACCCCTTTTTTGGGCCTCCAAAGTTTTCTACATTTTTGCAGCTCTAAGATGGATTTTAAGGCCTTTTTTGGGCTGCTATCATATTCTGAACTTTCAGGGGTGTAGGATGCATTTTTTCGTGCACAAAATATTTTTGGGGGATTTCAGTGGTCTAGGATGCGGGTTAATGCCCATTTCAGGCTGCAAATGTTTTTGGGATATTCAGAGCTCTCTGGCACCGTTTTTGGGCCACCAACATTTTCTGGACTTTAGGGGGTCTTGGATGCCTGTAAACCCCTTTTTTGGGCCTCCAAAGTTTTCTACATTTTTGCAGCCCTAAGATGCCTGTTCTGGCCTTTTTCAGGCTGCTAACATATTCTGAACTTTCAGCGGTGTAGGATGCGTTTTTCCTGCCATAAATATTTTTGGGAATTTCAGTGGTTAAGGATGCGGGTTAATGCCCATTTCAGGCTGCAAATGTTTTTGGGACATTCAGAGCTTTCTGACACAGTTTTTAGGCCACCAACATTTTCTGGACTTTAGGGGGTCTAGGATGCCTGTAAACCCCTTTTTTGTGCCTCCAAAGTTTTCAACATTTTTGCAGCCTAAGATGCATTTTAAGGCCTTTTTTGGGCTGCTATCATATTCTGAACTTTCAGTGGTGCAGGATGCATGTTATTTCCATAAATATTTTTGGGAATTTCAGTGGTCTAGGATGCGGGTTAATGCCCATTTCAGGCTGCAAATGTTTTTGGGATATTCACAGCTCTCTGACACCGTTTTTGGGCAACCAACATTTTCTGGACTTTAGGGGGTCTAGGATGCCTGTAAACCCCTTTTTTGGGCCTCCAAAGTTTTCAACATTTTTGCAGCCTAAAATGCATTTTAAGGCCTTTTTTTGGGCTGCTAACATATTCTGAACTTTCAGCGGTGCAGGATGCATTTTTCGTGCCATAAATATTTT
Organism: Ambystoma mexicanum; assembly: GCF_040938575.1. Classification (NCBI taxonomy): domain Eukaryota; kingdom Metazoa; phylum Chordata; class Amphibia; order Caudata; family Ambystomatidae; genus Ambystoma; species Ambystoma mexicanum. The sequence goes on from NC_090936.1 coordinate 181,915,576, forward strand.
TGGGAATTTCAGTGGTCTAGGATGCGGGTTAATGCCAATTTCAGGCTGCAAATGTTTTTGGGATATTCAGAGCTCTCTGACACCGTTTTTGGGCAACCAACATTTTCTGGACTTTAGGGGGTCTAGGATGCCTGTAAACCCCTTTTTTGGGCCTCCAAAGTTTTCAACATTTTTGCAGCCTAAGATGGATTTTAAGGCCTTTTTTGGGCTGCTATCATATTCTGAACTTTCAGTGGTGCAGGATGCATGTTATTTCCATAAATATTTTTGGGAATTTCAGTGGTCTAGGATGCGGGTTAATGCCCATTTCAGGCTGCAAATGTTTTTGGGATATTCAGAGCTCTCTGACACCGTTTTTGGGCCACCAACATTTTCTGGACTTTAGGGGGTCTAGGATGCCTGTAAACCCCTTTTTTGGGCCTCCAAAGTTTTCTACATTTTTGCAGCCCTAAGATGCATGTTATGGCCTTTTTTGGGCTGCTATCATATTCTGAACTTTCAGGGGTGTAGGATGCATTTTTTCGTGCCCAAAATAGTTTTGGGGATTTCAGTGGTCTAGGATGCGGGTTAATGCCCATTTCAGGCTGCAAATTCTTTTGGGACATTCAGAGCTTTCTGACACAGTTTCAAGGCCACCAACATTTTCTGGACTTTAGGGGGTCTACGATGACTGTAAACCCCTTTTTTGTGCCTCCAAAGTTTTCAACATTTTTGCAGCCTAAGATGCATTTTAAGGCCTTTTTTGGGCTGCTATCATATTCTGAACTTTCAGTGGTGCAGGATGCATGTTATTTCCATAAATATTTTTGGGAATTTCAGTGGTCTAGGATGCGGGTTAATGCCCATTTCAGGCTGCAAATGTTTTTGGGATATTCACAGCTCCTGACACCGTTTTTGGGCAACCAACATTTTCTGGACTTTAGGGGGTCTAGGATGCCTGTAAACCCCTTTTTTGTGCCTCCAAAGTTTTCAACATTTTTGCAGCCTAAGATGCATTTTAAGGCCTTTTTTGGGCTGCTAACATATTCTGAACTTTCAGCGGTGCAGGATGCATTTTTCGTGCCATAAATATTTTTGGGAATTTCAGTGGTCTAGGATGCGGGTTAATGCCAATTTCAGGCTGCAAATGTTTTTGGGATATTCAGAGCTCTCTGACACCGTTTTTGGGCAACCAACATTTTCTGGACTTTAGGGGGTCTAGGATGCCTGTAAACCCCTTTTTTGGGCCTCCAAAGTTTTCAACATTTTTGCAGCCTAAGATGCATTTTAAGGCCTTTTTTTGGGCTGCTAACATATTCTGAACTTTCAGCGGTGCAGGATGCATTTTTCGTGCCATAAATATTTTTGGGAATTCAGTGGTCTAGGATGCGGGTTAATGCCAATTTCAGGCTGCAAATGTTTTTGGGATATTCAGAGTTCTCTGACACCGTTTTTGGGCCACCAACATTTTCTGGACTTTAGGGGGTCTAGGATGCCTGTAAACCCCTTTTTTGGGCCTCCAAAGTTTTCTACATTTTTGCAGCCCTAAGATGGATTTTAAGGCCTTTTTTGGGCTGCTATCATATTCTGAACTTTCAGGGGTGTAGGATGCATTTTTTCGTGCACAAAATATTTTTTGGGGATTTCAGTGGTCTAGGATGCGGGTTAATGCCCATTTCAGGCTGCAAATTATTTTGGGACATTCAGAGCTTTCTGACACAGTTTCAAGGCCACCAACATTTTCTGGACTTTAGGGGGTCTACGATGACTGTAAACCCCTTTTTTGTGCCTCCAAAGTTTTCTACATTTTTGCAGCCCTAAGATGCATGTTATGGCCTTTTTTGGGCTGCTAACATATTCTGAACTTTCAGTGGTGTAGGATGCATTTTTCGTGCCATAAATATTTTTGGGAATTTCAGTGGTCTAGGATGCGGGTTAATGCCCATTTCAGGCTGCAAATGTTTTTGGGATATTCAGAGCTCTCTGACACCATTTTTGGGCCACCAACATTTTCTGGACTTTAGGGGGTCTTGGATGCCTGTAAACCCCTTTTTTGGGCCTCCAAAGTTTTCTACATTTTTGCAGCCCTAAGATGCCTGTTATGGCCTTTTTCAGGCTGCTAACATATTCTGAACTTTCAGCGGTGTAGGATGCGTTTTTCCTGCCATAAATATTTTTGGGAATTTCAGTGGTTAAGGATGCGGGTTAATGCCCATTTCAGGCTGCAAATGTTTTTGGGACATTCAGAGCTTTCTGACACAGTTTTTAGGCCACCAACATTTTCTGGACTTTAGGGGGCCTAGGATGCCTGTAAACCCCTTTTTTGGGCCTCCAAAGTTTTCAACATTTTTGCAGCCTAAAATGCATTTTAAGGCCTTTTTTTGGGCTGCTAACATATTCTGAACTTTCAGCGGTGCAGGATGCATTTTTCGTGCCATAAATATTTTTGGGAATTTCAGTGGTCTAGGATGAGGGTTAATGCCCATTTCAGGCTGCAAAATGTTTTTGGGACATTCAGAGCTCTCTGACCCTGTTTTTGGGCCACCAACATTTTCTGGACTTCAGGGGGTCTAGGATGCCTGTAAACCCCTTTTTTGGGCCTCCAAAGTTTTCTGCATGTTTGCAGCCCTAAAATGCATTTTAAGGCATTTTTTGGGCTGCTAACATATTCTGAACTTTCAGGATGTAAGATGCATTTTTTGTGACAAAACAATTTTTGGGAATTTCAGTGGTCTAGGATGCAGGTTAATGCCCCTTATAGGCTACAAATGTTTTTGGGACATTCAGAGCTCTCTGACAGTTTTTTGGGACACCAACATTTTCTGGACTTTAGGGGGTCTAGGATGCATGCAAACCCCCTTTTTTGGGCCTCCAAAGTTTTCTACATTTTTGCAGCCCTAAGATGCATTTTAAGGCCTTTTTTTGGGCTGCTAACATATTCTGAACTTTCAGCGGTGCAGGATGCATTTTACGTGCCATAAATATTTTTGGGAATTTCAGTGGTCTAGGATGAGGGTTAATGCCCATTTCAGGCTGCAAAATGTTTTTGGGACATTCAGAGCTCTCTGACACAGTTTTTGGGCCACCAACTTTTTCTGGACTTTAGGGGGTCTAGGATGACTGTAAACCCCTTTTTTGGGCCTCTAAAGTTTTCAACATTTTTGCAGCCTAAAATGCATATTAAGGCCTTTTTTGGGCTGCTAACATATTCTGAACTTTCAGTGGTGTAGGATGCATTTTTCGTGCCATAAATATTTTTGGGATTTTCAGTGCTCTAGGATGCGGGTTAATGCCCCTTTCGGGCTGCAAATGTTTTTGAGACATTCAGAGCTCTCTGACCCTGTTTTTGGGCCACCAACATTTTCTGGACTTCAGGGGGTCTAGGATGCCTGTAAACCCCTTTTTTGGGCCTCCAAAGTTTTCTGCATGTTTGCAGCCCTGAAATGCATTTTAAGGCATTTTTTGGGCTGCTAACATATTCTGAACTTTCAGGATGTAAGATGCATTTTTTGTGACAAAACAATTTTTGGGAATTTCAGTGGTCTAGGATGCAGGTTAATGCCCCTTATAGGCTACAAATGTTTTTGGGACATTCAGAGCTCTCTGACAGTTTTTTGGGACACCAACATTTTCTGGACTTTAGGGGGTCTAGGATGCATGTAAACCCCCTTTTTTGGGCCTCCAAAGTTTTCTACATTTTTGCAGCCCTAAGATGCATTTTAAGGCATTTTTGGGGCTGCTAACATATTCTGAACTTTCAGGGTGTAAGATGCATTTTTCGTGCCAAAACTATTTTTGGGAATTTCAGTGGTCTAAGATGCAGGTTAATGCCAATTTCAGGCTGCAAATGTTTTTGGGATATTCAGAGCTCTCTGACACCGTTTTTGGGCAACCAACATTTTCTGGACTTTAGGGGGTCTAGGATGCCTGTAAACCCTTTTTTGGGGCCTCCAAAGTTTTCAACATTTTTGCAGCCTAAGATGCATTTTAAGGCCTTTTTTTGGGCTGCTAACATATTCTGAACTTTCAGCGGTGCAGGATGCATTTTTCGTGCCATAAATATTTTTGGGAATTTCAGTGGTCTAGGATGCGGGTTAATGCCAATTTCAGGCTGCAAATGTTTTTGGGATATTCAGAGCTCTCTGACACCGTTTTTGGGCCACCAACATTTTCTGGACTTTAGGGGGTCTAGGATGCCTATAAACCCCTTTTTTGGGCCTCCAAAGTTTTCTACATTTTTGCAGCCCTAAGATGGATTTTAAGGCCTTTTTTGGGCTGCTATCATATTCTGAACTTTCAGGGGTGTAGGATGCATTTTTTCGTGCACAAAATATTTTTTGGGGATTTCAGTGGTCTAGGATGCGGGTTAATGCCCATTTCAGGCTGCAAATTCTTTTGGGACATTCAGAGCTTTCTGACACAGTTTCAAGGCCACCAACATTTTCTGGACTTTAGGGGGTCTACGATGACTGTAAACCCCTTTTTTGTGCCTCCAAAGTTTTCTACATTTTTGCAGCCCTAAGATGCATGTTATGGCCTTTTTTGGGCTGCTAACATATTCTGAACTTTCAGTGGTGTAGGATGCATTTTTCGTGCCATAAATATTTTTGGGAATTTCAGTGGTCTAGGATGCGGGTTAAAGCCCATTTCAGGCTGCAAATGTTTTTGGGACATTCAGAGCTTTCTGACACAGTTTCAAGGCCACCAACATTTTCTGGACTTTAGGGGGTCTACGATGACTGTAAACCCCTTTTTTGTGCCTCCAAAGTTTTCTACATTTTTGCAGCCATAAAATGCATTTTAAGGCATTTTTTGGGCTTCTAACATATTCTGAACTTTCAGGGTGTAAGATGCATTTTTCGTACCATAAATATTTTTGGGAATTTCAGCGGTATAGGATGCGTTTTTCCTGCCATAAATATGTTTGAGAATTTCAGTGGTCAAGGATGCGGGTTAAAGCCCATTTCAGGCTGCAAATGTTTTTGGGACATTCAGAGCTTTCTGACACAGTTTCAAGGCCACCAACATTTTCTGGACTTTAGGGGGTCTACGATGACTGTAAACCCCTTTTTTGTGCCTTCAAAGTTTTCAACATTTTTGCAGCCTAAGATGCATTTTAAGGCCTTTTTTGGGCTGCTATCATATTCTGAACTTTCAGTGGTGCAGGATGCATGTTATTTCCATAAATATTTTTGGGAATTTCAGTGGTCTAGGATGAGGGTTAATGCCCATTTCAGGCTGCAAAATGTTTTTGGGACATTCAGAGCTCTCTGACACCGTTTTTGGGCAACCAACATTTTCTGGACTTTAGGGGGTCTAGGATGCCTGTAAACCCCTTTTTTGGGCCTCCAAAGTTTTCAACATTTTTGCAGCCTAAGATGCATTTTAAGGCCTTTTTTTGGGCTGCTAACATATTCTGAACTTTCAGCGGTGCAGGATGCATTTTTCGTGCCATAAATATTTTTGGGAATTCAGTGGTCTAGGATGCGGGTTAATGCCAATTTCAGGCTGCAAATGTTTTTGGGATATTCAGAGTTCTCTGACACCGTTTTTGGGCCACCAACATTTTCTGGACTTTAGGGGGTCTAGGATGCCTGTAAACCCCTTTTTTGGGCCTCCAAAGTTTTCTACATTTTTGCAGCCCTAAGATGGATTTTAAGGCCTTTTTTGGGCTGCTATCATATTCTGAACTTTCAGGGGTGTAGGATGCATTTTTTCGTGCACAAAATATTTTTTGGGGATTTCAGTGGTCTAGGATGCGGGTTAATGCCCATTTCAGGCTGCAAATTCTTTTGGGACATTCAGAGCTTTCTGACACAGTTTCAAGGCCACCAACATTTTCTGGACTTTAGGGGGTCTACGATGACTGTAAACCCCTTTTTTGTGCCTCCAAAGTTTTCTACATTTTTGCAGCCCTAAGATGCATGTTATGGCCTTTTTTGGGCTGCTAACATATTCTGAACTTTCAGTGGTGTAGGATGCATTTTTCGTGCCATAAATATTTTTGGGAATTTCAGTGGTCTAGGATGCGGGTTAAAGCCCATTTCAGGCTGCAAATGTTTTTGGGACATTCAGAGCTTTCTGACACAGTTTCAAGGCCACCAACATTTTCTGGACTTTAGGGGGTCTACGATGACTGTAAACCCCTTTTTTGTGCCTCCAAAGTTTTCTACATTTTTGCAGCCATAAAATGCATTTTAAGGCATTTTTTGGGCTTCTAACATATTCTGAACTTTCAGGGTGTAAGATGCATTTTTCGTACCATAAATATTTTTGGGAATTTCAGCGGTATAGGATGCGTTTTTCCTGCCATAAATATGTTTGAGAATTTCAGTGGTCAAGGATGCGGGTTAAAGCCCATTTCAGGCTGCAAATGTTTTTGGGACATTCAGAGCTTTCTGACACAGTTTCAAGGCCACCAACATTTTCTGGACTTTAGGGGGTCTACGATGACTGTAAACCCCTTTTTTGTGCCTTCAAAGTTTTCAACATTTTTGCAGCCTAAGATGCATTTTAAGGCCTTTTTTGGGCTGCTATCATATTCTGAACTTTCAGTGGTGCAGGATGCATGTTATTTCCATAAATATTTTTGGGAATTTCAGTGGTCTAGGATGCGGGTTAATGCCCATTTCAGGCTGCAAATGTTTTTGGGATATTCACAGCTCTCTGACACCGTTTTTGGGCAACCAACATTTTCTGGACTTTAGGGTGTCTAGGATGCCTGTAAACCCCTTTTTTGGGCCTCCAAAGTTTTCAACATTTTTGCAGCCTAAAATGCATTTTAAGGCCTTTTTTTGGGCTGCTAACATATTCTGAACTTTCATCGGTGCAGGATGCATTTTTCGTGCCATAAATATTTTTGGGAATTTCAGTGGTCTAGGATGTGGGTTAATGCCAATTTCAGGCTGCAAATGTTTTTGGGATATTCAGAGCTCTCTGACACCGTTTTTGGGCAACCAACATTTTCTGGACTTTAGGGGGTCTAGGATGCCTGTAAACCCCTTTTTTGGGCCTCCAAAGTTTTCAACATTTTTGCAGCCTAAGATGGATTTTAAGGCCTTTTTTGGGCTGCTATCATATTCTGAACTTTCAGTGGTGCAGGATGCATGTTATTTCCATAAATATTTTTGGGAATTTCAGTGGTCTAGGATGCGGGTTAATGCCCATTTCAGGCTGCAAATGTTTTTGGGATATTCAGAGCTCTCTGACACCGTTTTTGGGCCACCAACATTTTCTGGACTTTAGGGGGTCTAGGATGCCTGTAAACCCCTTTTTTGGGCCTCCAAAGTTTTCTACATTTTTGCAGCCCTAAGATGCATGTTATGGCCTTTTTTGGGCTGCTATCATATTCTGAACTTTCAGGGGTGTAGGATGCATTTTTTCGTGCCCAAAATATTTTTGGGGATTTCAGTGGTCTAGGATGCGGGTTAATGCCCATTTCAGGCTGCAAATTCTTTTGGGACATTCAGAGCTTTCTGACACAGTTTCAAGGCCACCAACATTTTCTGGACTTTAGGGGGTCTACGATGACTGTAAACCCCTTTTTTGTGCCTCCAAAGTTTTCAACATTTTTGCAGCCTAAGATGCATTTTAAGGCCTTTTTTGGGCTGCTATCATATTCTGAACTTTCAGTGGTGCAGGATGCATGTTATTTCCATAAATATTTTTGGGAATTTCAGTGGTCTAGGATGCGGGTTAATGCCCATTTCAGGCTGCAAATGTTTTTGGGATATTCACAGCTCCTGACACCGTTTTTGGGCAACCAACATTTTCTGGACTTTAGGGGGTCTAGGATGCCTGTAAACCCCTTTTTTGTGCCTCCAAAGTTTTCAACATTTTTGCAGCCTAAGATGCATTTTAAGGCCTTTTTTGGGCTGCTAACATATTCTGAACTTTCAGCGGTGCAGGATGCATTTTTCGTGCCATAAATATTTTTGGGAATTTCAGTGGTCTAGGATGCGGGTTAATGCCAATTTCAGGCTGCAAATGTTTTTGGGATATTCAGAGCTCTCTGACACCGTTTTTGGGCAACCAACATTTTCTGGACTTTAGGGGGTCTAGGATGCCTGTAAACCCCTTTTTTGGGCCTCCAAAGTTTTCAACATTTTTGCAGCCTAAGATGCATTTTAAGGCCTTTTTTTGGGCTGCTAACATATTCTGAACTTTCAGCGGTGCAGGATGCATTTTTCGTGCCATAAATATTTTTGGGAATTTCAGTGGTCTAGGATGCGGGTTAATGCCAATTTCAGGCTGCAAATGTTTTTGGGATATTCAGAGCTCTCTGACACCGTTTTTGGGCCACCAACATTTTCTGGACTTTAGGGGGTCTAGGATGCCTGTAAACCCCTTTTTTGGGCCTCCAAAGTTTTCTACATTTTTGCAGCCCTAAGATGGATTTTAAGGCCTTTTTTGGGCTGCTATCATATTCTGAACTTTCAGGGGTGTAGGATGCATTTTTTCGTGCACAAAATATTTTTTGGGGATTTCAGTGGTCTAGGATGCGGGTTAATGCCCATTTCAGGCTGCAAATTATTTTGGGACATTCAGAGCTTTCTGACACAGTTTCAAGGCCGCCAACATTTTCTGGACTTTAGGGGGTCTACGATGACTGTAAACCCCTTTTTTGTGCCTCCAAAGTTTTCTACATTTTTGCAGCCCTAAGATGCATGTTATGGCCTTTTTTGGGCTGCTAACATATTCTGAACTTTCAGTGGTGTAGGATGCATTTTTCGTGCCATAAATATTTTTGGGAATTTCAGTGGTCTAGGATGCTGGTTAATGCCCATTTCAGGCTGCAAATGTTTTTGGGATATTCAGAGCTCTCTGACACCATTTTTGGGCCACCAACATTTTCTGGACTTTAGGGGGTCTTGGATGCCTGTAAACCCCTTTTTTGGGCCTCCAAAGTTTTCTACATTTTTGCAGCCCTAAGATGCCTGTTATGGCCTTTTTCAGGCTGCTAACATATTCTGAACTTTCAGCGATGTAGGATGCGTTTTTCCTGCCATAAATATTTTTGGGAATTTCAGTTGTTAAGGATGCGGGTTAATGCCCATTTCAGGCTGCAAATGTTTTTGGGACATTCAGAGCTTTCTGACACAGTTTTTAGGCCACCAACATTTTCTGGACTTTAGGGGGCCTAGGATGCCTGTAAACCCCTTTTTTGGGCCTCCAAAGTTTTCAACATTTTTGCAGCCTAAGATGCATTTTAAGGCCTTTTTTTGGGCTGCTAACATATTCTGAACTTTCAGCGGGCAGGATGCATTTTTCGTGCCATAAATATTTTTGGGAATTTCAGTGGTCTAGGATGAGGGTTAATGCCCATTTCAGGCTGCAAAATGTTTTTGGGACATTCAGAGCTCTCTGACCCTGTTTTTGGGCCACCAACATTTTCTGGACTTCAGGGGGTCTAGGATGCCTTTAAACCCCTTTTTTGGGCCTCCAAAGTTTTCTGCATGTTTGCAGCCCTAAAATGCATTTTAAGGCATTTTTTGGGCTGCTAACATATTCTGAACTTTCAGGATGTAAGATGCATTTTTTGTGACAAAACAATTTTTGGGAATTTCAGTGGTCTAGGATGCAGGTTAATGCCCCTTATAGGCTACACATGTTTTTGGGACATTCAGAGCTCTCTGACAGTTTTTTGGGACACCAACATTTTCTGGACTTTAGGGGGTCTAGGATGCATGCAAACCCCCTTTTTTGGGCCTCCAAAGTTTTCTACATTTTTGCAGCCCTAAGATGCATTTTAAGGCCTTTTTTTGGGCTGCTAACATATTCTGAACTTTCAGCGGTGCAGGATGCATTTTTCGTGCCATAAATATTTTTGGGAATTTCAGTGGTCTAGGATGAGGGTTAATGCCCATTTCAGGCTGCAAAATGTTTTTGGGACATTCAGAGCTCTCTGACACAGTTTTTGGGCCACCAACTTTTTCTGGACTTTAGGGGGTCTAGGATGACTGTAAACCCCTTTTTTGGGCCTCTAAAGTTTTCAACATTTTTGCAGCCTAAAATGCATATTAAGGCCTTTTTTGGGCTGCTAACATATTCTGAACTTTCAGTGGTGTAGGATGCATTTTTCGTGCCATAAATATTTTTGGGATTTTCAGTGCTCTAGGATGCGGGTTAATGCCCCTTTCGGGCTGCAAATGTTTTTGAGACATTCAGAGCTCTCTGACCCTGTTTTTGGGCCACCAACATTTTCTGGACTTCAGGGGGTCTAGGATGCCTGTAAACCCCTTTTTTGGGCCTCCAAAGTTTTCTGCATGTTTGCAGCCCTGAAATGCATTTTAAGGCATTTTTTGGGCTGCTAACATATTCTGAACTTTCAGGATGTAAGATGCATTTTTTGTGACAAAACAATTTTTGGGAATTTCAGTGGTCTAGGATGCAGGTTAATGCCCCTTATAGGCTACAAATGTTTTTGGGACATTCAGAGCTCTCTGACAGTTTTTTGGGACACCAACATTTTCTGGACTTTAGGGGGTCTAGGATGCATGTAAACCCCCTTTTTTGGGCCTCCAAAGTTTTCTACATTTTTGCAGCCCTAAGATGCATTTTAAGGCATTTTTGGGGCTGCTAACATATTCTGAACTTTCAGGGTGTAAGATGCATTTTTCGTGCCAAAACTATTTTTGGGAATTTCAGTGGTCTAAGATGCAGGTTAATGCCCCTTATAGGCTACACATGTTTTTGGGACATTCAGAGCTCTCTGACAGTTTTTTGGGCCACCAACATTTTCTGGACTTTAGGGGGTCTAGGATGCCTGTAAACCCCTTTTTTGGACCGCCAAAGTTTTCAATATTTTTGCAGCCTAAGTTGCATTTTAAGGCCTTTTTTGGGCTGCTAACATATTCTGAACTTTCAGTGGTGTAAGATGCATTTTCCGTGCCAAAACTATTTTTGGGAATTTCAGTGGTCTAGGATGCAGGTTAATGCCCCTTATAGGCTACACATGTTTTTGGGACATTCAGAGCTCTCTGACAGTTTTTTGGGCCACCAACATTTTCTGGACTTTAGGGGGTCTAGGATGCCTGTAAACCCCTTTTTTGGACCGCCAAAGTTTTCAATATTTTTGCAGCCTAAGTTGCATTTTAAGGCCTTTTTTGGGCTGCTATCATATTCTGAACTTTCAATGGTGCAGGATGCATGTTATTTCCATAAATATTTTTGGGAATTTCAGTGGTCAAGGATGCGGGTTAATGCCCATTTCAGGCTGCAAATGTTTTTGGGACATTCCGAGCTTTCTGACACAGTTTCTAGGCCACCAACATTTTCTGGACTTTAGGGGGTCTAGGATGACTGTAAACCCCTTTTTTGGGCCTCCAAAGTTTTCAACATGTTTGCAGCCTGAGATGATTTTTAGGCCTTTTTTGGGCTGCTATCATATTCTGAACTTTCAGTGGTGCAGGATGCATGTTATTTCCATAAATACTTTTGGGAATTTCAGTGGTCTAGGATGCGGGTTAATGCCCATTTCAGGCTGCAAATGTTTTTGGGACATTCCGAGCTTTCTGACACAGTTTCTAGGCCACGAACATTTTCTGGACTTTAGGGGGTCTAGGATGACTGTAAACCCCTTTTTTGGGCCTCCAAAGTCTTCAACATTTTTGCAGCCTAAGATGCATTTTAAGGCCTTTTTTGGGCTGCTATCATATTCTGAACTTTCAGGGGTGTAGGATGCATTTATCGTGCACAAAATATTTTTGGGAATTTCAGTGGTCTAGGATGCGGGTTAATGCCCATTTCAGGCTGCAAATGTTTTTGGGACATTCCGAGCTTTCTGACACAATTTCTACGCCACAAACATTTTCTGGACTTTAGGGGGTCTAGGATGCCTGTAAACCCCTTTTTTGGGCCTCCAAAGTTTTCAACATTTTTGCAGCCTAAAATGCATTTTAAGGCCTTTTTTGGGCAGCTATCATATTCTGAACTTTCAGGGGTGTAGGATGCATTTTTCGTGCACAAAATATTTTTGGGAATTTCAGTGGTCTAGGATGCGGGTTAATGCCCATTTCAGGCTTCAAATGTTTTTGGGACATTCCGAGCTTTCTGACACAATTTCTAGGCCACCAACATTTTCTGGACTTTAGGGGGTCTAGGATGACTGTAAACCCCTTTTTTGGGCCTCCAAAGTTTTCAAGATTTTTGCAGCCTAAGATGATTTTTAGGCCTTTTTTGGGCTGCTATCATATTCTGAACTTTCAGTGGTGCAGGATGCATGTTATTTCCATAAATACTTTTGGGAATTTCAGTGGTCTAGAATGCGGGTTAATGCCCATTTCAGGCTGCAAATGTTTTTGGGACATTCCGAGCTTTCTGACACAGTTTCTAGGCCACCAACATTTTCTGGACTTTAGGGGGTCTAGGATGACTGTAAACCCCTTTTTTGGGCCTCCAAAGTCTTCAACATTTTTGCAGCCTAAGATGCATTTTAAGGTCTTTTTTGGGCTGCTATCATATTCTGAACTTTCAGGGGTGTAGGATGCATTTTTCGTGCACAAAATATTTTTGGGAATTTCAGTGGTCTAGGATGCGGGTTAATGCCCATTTCAGGCTGCAAATGTTTTTGGGACATTCCGAGCTTTCTGACACAGGTTCTAGGCCACCAACATTTTCTGGACTTTAGGGGGTCTAGGATGCCTGTAAACCCCCTTTTTTGGGCCTCCAAAGTTTTCTACATTATTGCAGCCCTAAGATGCATTTTAAGGCATTTTTGGGACTGCTAACATATTCTGAACTTTCAGGGTGTAAGATGCATTTTTTGTGCCAAAACAATTTTTAGGGATTTCAGTGGTCTAGGATGCAGGTTAATGCCCCTTATAGGCTACAAATGTTTTTGGGACATTCAGAGCTCTCTGACAGTTTTTTGGGACACCAACATTTTCTGGACTTTAGGGGGTCTAGAATGCCTGTAAACCCCCTTTTGTGGGCCTCCAAAGTTTTCAACATTTTTGCAGCCTAAGATGCATTTTAAGGCCTTTTTTGGGCTGCTATCATATTCTGCACTTTCAGTGGTGCAGGATGCATGTTATTTCCATAAATATTTTTGGGAATTTCAGTGGTCTAGGATGCGGGTTAATGCCCATTTCAGGCTGCAAATGTTTTTGGGATATTCAGAGCTCTCTGACACCGTTTTTGGGCCACCAACATTTTCTGGACTTTAGGGGGCCTAGGATGTCTGTAAACCCCTTTTTTGGGCCTCCAAAGTTTTCTACATTTTTGCAGCCCTAAGATGCATGTTATGGCCTTTTTTGGGCTGCTAACATATTCTGAACTTTCAGCGGTGTAGGATGCGTTTTTCCTGCCATAAATATTTTTGGGAATTTCAGTGGTTAAGGATGCGGGTTAATGCCCATTTCAGGCTGCAAATAGTTTTGGGACATTCAGAGCTCTCTGACACAGTTTTTGGGCCACCAACATTTCTGGACTTTAGGGGGTCTAGGATGACTGTAAACCCCTTTTTTGGGCCTCTAAAGTTTTCAACATTTTTGCAGCCTAAGATGCATATTAAGGCCTTTTTTGGGCTGCTAACATATTCTGAACTTTCAGTGGTGTAGGATGCATTTTTCGTGCCATAAATATTTTTGGGAATTTCAGTGGTCTAGGATGGGTTAATGCCCATTTCAGGCTGCAAATGTTTTTGGGAAATTCAGAGCTCTCTGACACCGTTTTTGGGCCACCAACATTTTCTGGACTTTAGGGGATCTAGGATGCCTGTAAACCCCTTTTTTGGGTCTCCAAAGTTTTCTACATTTTTGTAGCCATAAGATGCATTTTAAGGCATTTTTTGGGCTTCTAACATATTCTGAACTTTCAGGGTGTAAGATGCAATTTTCGTACCATAAATATTTTTGGGAATTTCAGTGGTCTAGGATACGTGTTAATGCCCCTTATGGGCTACAAATGTTTTTGGGATATTCAGAGCTCTCTGACACCGTTTTTGGGCATCCAACATTTTCTGGACTTTAGGGGGTCTAGGATGGCTGTAAACCCCTTTTTTGGGCCTCCAAAGTTTTCAACATTTTTGCAGCCTAAGATGAATTTAAAGGCCTTTTTTGGGCTGCTATCATATTCTGAACTTTCAGTGGTGCAGGATGCATGTTATTTCCATAAATATTTTTGGGAATTTCAGTGGTCTAGGATGCGGGTTAATGCCCATTTCAGGCTGCAAATGTTTTTGGGATATTCAGAGCTCCCTGACACCATTTTTTGCGCAACCAAAATTTTCTGGACTTTAGGGGGTCTAGGATGCCTGTAAACCCCTTTTTTGGGCCTCCAAAGCTTTCAACATTTTTGTAGCCTAAGATGGATTTTAAGGCCTTTTTTTGGCTGCTATCATATTCTGAACTTTCAGGGGTGTAGGATGCATTTTTTCGTGCACAAAATATTTTTGGGGATTTCAGTGGTCTAGGATGCGGGTTAATGCCCATTTCAGGCTGCAAATGCTTTTTGGACCTTCAGAGCTTTCTGACACAGTTTCAAGGCCACCAACATTTTCTGGACTTTAGGGGGTCTACGATGCCTGTAAACCCCTTTTTTGGACCTCCAAAGTTTTCAACATTTGTGCAGCCTAAGATGCATTGTAAGGCCTTTTTTGAGCTGCTAACATATTTTGAAATTTCAGGGGTTAGGATGCTTTTTTCGTGCACAAAATATTTTTGGGATTTTCAGTGCTCTAGGATGCGGGTTAATGCCCCTTTCAGGCTGCAAATGTTTTTGAGACATTCAGAGCTCTCTGACCCTGTTTTTGGGCCACCAACATTTTCTGGACTTTAGGGGGTCTAAGATGCCTTTAAACCCCTTTTTTGGGCCGCCAAAGTTTTCTGCATGTTTGCAGCCCTAAAATGCATTTTAAGGCATTTTTTGGGCTGCTAAAATATTCTGAACTTTCAGGATGTAAGATGCATTTTTTGTGCCAAAACAATTTATGGGAATTTCAGTGGTCTAGGATGCGGGTTAATGCCCATTTCTGGCTGCAAATGTTTTTGGGACATTCAGAGCTCTCTGACACAGTTTTTGGGCCACCAACATTTCTGGACTTTAGGGGGTCTACGATGACTGTAAACCCCTTTTTTGTGCCTCCAAAGTTTTCTACATTTTTGCAGCCCTAAGATGCATGTTATGGCCTTTTTTGGGCTGCTAACATATTCTGAACTTTCAGTGGTGTAGGATGCATTTTTCGTGCCATAAATATTTTTGGGAATTTCAGTGGTCTAGGATGGGTTAATGCCCATTTCAGGCTGCAAATGTTTTTGGGATATTCAGAGCTCTCTGACACCGTTTTTTGGCCACCAACATTTTCTGGACTTTAGGGGGTCTAGGATGCCTGTAAACCCCTTTTTTGGGCCTCCAAAGTTTTCTACATTTTTGCAGCCCTAAGATGCATGTTATGGCCTTTTTTGGGCTGCTAACATATTCTGAACTTTCAGCGGCGTAGGATGCGTTTTTCCTGCCATAAATATTTTTGGGAATTTCAGTGGTCTAGGATGCGGGTTAATGCCCATTTCAGGCTGCAAATGTTTTTGGGACATTCAGAGCTTTCTGACACAGTTTTTAGGCCACCAACATTTTCTGGACTTTAGGGGTCTAGGATGCCTGTAAAACCCTTTTTTGGACCTCCAAAGTTTTCAATATTTTTGCAGCCTAAGATTCATTTTAAGGCCTTTTTTGGGCTGCTAACATATTCTGAACTTTCAGCGGTGTAGGATGCATTTTTCGTGCCATGAATATTTTTGGGATTTTCAGTGGTCTAGGATGCGGTTTAATGCCCATTTCAGGCTGCAAATTTCTTTGGGACATTCAGAGCTTTCTGACACAGTTTTTAGGCCACCAACATTTTCTGGACTTTAGGGGATCTAGGATGCCTGTAAACCCCTTTTTTGGGCCTCCAAAGTTTTCTGCATGTTTGCAGCCCTAAAATGCATTTTAAGGCATTTTTTGGGCTGCTAACATATTCTGAACTTTCAGGATGTAAAATGCATTTTTTGTGCCAAAACAATTTTTGGGAATTTCAGTGGTCTAGGATGCAGGTTAATGCCCCTTATAGGCTACAAATGTTTTTGGGACATTCAGAGCTCTCTGACAGTTTTTTGGGCCACCAACATTTTCTGGACTTTAGGGGGTCTAGGATGCCTGTAAACCCCTTTTTTGGACCGCCAAAGTTTTCAATATTTTTGCAGCCTAAGTTGCATTTTAAGGCCTTTTTTGGGCTGCTAACATATTCTGAACTTTCAGTGGTGTAAGATGCATTTTCCGTGCCAAAACTATTTTTGGGAATTTCAGTGGTCTAGGATGCAGGTTAATGCCCCTTATTGGCTATACATGTTTTTGGGACATTCAGAGCTCTCTGACAGTTTTTTGGGCCACCAACATTTTCTGTACTTTAGGGGGTCTAGAATGACTGTAAACCCCTTTTTTGGGCCTCCAAAGTTTTCAACATTTTTGCAGCCTAAGATGCATTTTAAGGCCTTTTTTGGACTGCTATCATATTCTGAACTTTCAGTGGTGCAGGATGCATGTTATTTCCATGAATACTTTTGGGAATTTCAGTGGTCTAGGATGCGGGTTAATGCCCGTTTCAGGCTGCAAATGTTTTTGGGACATTCCGAGCTTTCTGACACAGTTTCTAGGCCACCAACATTTTCTGGACTTTAGGGGGTCTAGGATGACTGTAAACCCCTTTTTTGGGCCTCCAAAGTTTTCAACATTTTTGCAGCCTAAGATGATTTTTAGGCCTTTTTTGGGCTGCTATCATATTCTGAACTTTCAGTGGTGCAAGATGCATGTTATTTCCATAAATACTTTTGGGAATTTCAGTGGTCTAGGATGCGGGTTAATGTCCATTTCAGGCTGCAAATGTTTTTGGGACATTCCGAGCTTTCTGATACAGTTTCTAGGCCACCAACATTTTCTGGACTTTAGGGGGTCTAGGATGACTGTAAACCCCTTTTTTGGGCCTCCAAAGTCTTCAACATTTTTGCAGCCTAAGATGCATTTTAAGGCCTTTTTTGGGCTGCTATCATATTCTGAACTTTCAGGGGTGTAGGATGCATTTATCGTGCACAAAATATTTTTGGGAATTTCAGTGGTCTAGGATGCGGGTTAATGCCCATTTCAGGCTGCAAATGTTTTTGGGACATTCCGAGCTTTCTGACACAATTTCTAGGCCACCAACATTTTCTGGACTTTAGGGGGTCTAGGATGCCTGTAAACCCCTTTTTTGGGCCTCCAAAGTTTTCAACATTTTTGCAGCCTAAGATGCATTTTAAGGCCTTTTTTTGGGCTGCTAACATATTCTGAACTTTCAGCGGTGCAGGATGCATTTTTCATGCCATAAATAATTTTGGGAATTTCAGTGGTCTAGGATGTGGTTTAATGCCCATTTCAGGCTGCAAATATTTTTGGGACATTCAGAGCTTTCTGACACCGTTTTTGGGCAACCAACATTTTCTGGACTTTAGGGGGTCTAGGATGCCTGTAAACCCCTTTTTTGGGCCTCCAAAGTTTTCTACATTTTTGCAGCCCTAAAATGCATGTTATGGCCTTTTTTGGGCTGCTAACATATTCTGAACTTTCAGCGGTGTAGGATGCGTTTTTCCTGCCATAAATATTTTTGGGAATTTCAGTGGTCTAGGATGCAGGTTAATGCCCCTTATTGGCTAAACATGTTTTTGGGACATTCAGAGTTCTCTGACACAGTTTTTAGGCCACCAACATTTTCTGGACTTTAGGGGTCTAGGATGCCTGTGAACCCCTTTTTTGGGCCTCCAAAGTTTTCAACATTTTTGCAGCCTAAGATGGATTTTAAGGCCTTTTTTGGGCTGCTATCATATTCTGAAATTTCAGGGGTGTAGGATGCATTTTTTCGTGCACAAAATATTTTTGGGGATTTCAGTGGTCTAGGATGCGGGTTAATGCCCATTTCAGGCTGCAAATGCTTTTGGGACATTCAGAGCTTTCTGACACAGTTTCAAAGCCACCAACGTTTTCTGGACTTTAGGGGGTCTACTATGACTGTAAACCCCTTTTTTGTGCCTCCAAAGTTTTCAACATTTTTGCAGCCTAAGATGCATATTAAGGCCTTTTTTGGGCTGCTAACATATTCTGAACTTTCACTGGTGTAGGATGCATTTTTCGTGCCATAAATATTTTTGGGAATTTCAGTGGTCTAGGATGCGGGTTAATGCCCATTTCAGGCTGCAAATATTTTTGGGATATTCAGAGCTCTCTGACACCGTTTTTGGGCCACCAACATTTTCTGGACTTTAGGGGGTCTAGGATGACTGTAAACCCCTTTTTTGGGCCTCCAAAGTTTTCAACATTTTTGCAGCCTAAGATGCATTTTAAGGCCTTTTTTGGGCTGCTAACATGTTCAGAACTTTTAGCAGTGTAGGATGCATTTTTTTTCGTGCCATAAATATTTTTGGGAATTTCAGTGGTCTAGGATGCGGGTTAATGCCCATTTCAGGCTTCAAATGTTTTTGGGCCATTCAGATCTCTCTGACACAGTTTTTGGGCCACCAACATTTTCTGGACTTTAGTGGGTCTAGGATGACTGTAAACCCCTTTTTTGGGCCTCTAAGGTTTTCAACATTTTTGCAGCCTAAGACGCATGTTATGGCCTTTTTTGGGCTGCTAACATATTCTGAACTTTCAGCGGTGTAGGATGCGTTTTTCCTGCCATAAATATTTTTGTCAATTTCAGTGGTCTAGGATGCGGGTTAATGCCCATTTCAGGCTGCAAATGTTTTTGGGACATTCAGAGCTCTCTGACACCGTTTTTGGGCCACCAACATTTTCTGGACTTTAGGGGGTCTAGGATGCCTGTAAACCCCTTTTTTGGGCCTCCAAAGTTTTCAACATTTTTGCAGCCTAAAATGCATTTTAAGGCATTTTTTGGGCTTCTAACATATTCTGAACTTTCAAGGTGTAAGATGCATTTTTTGTGCCAAAATTATTTTTGGAAATTTCAGTGGTCTAGGATACGGGTTAATGCCCCTCATGGGCTACAAATGTTTTGGGGATATTCAGAGCTCTCTGACACCATTTTTTGGCCACCAACATTTTCTGGACTTTAGGGAGTCTAGGATGCCTGTAAACCCCTTTTTTGGGCCTCCAAAGTTTTCAACATTTTTGCAGCCTAAGATGGATTTTAAGGCCTTTTTTGGGCTGCTATCATATTCTGAACTTTCAGAGGCGTAGGATACATTTTTTCGTGCACAAAATATTTTTGGGAATTTCAGTGGTTAGGATGCGGGTTAATGCCCATTTCAGGCTGCAAATGTTTTTGGGACATTCCGAGCTTTCTGACACAGTTTCTAGGCCACCAACATTTTCTGGACTTTAGGGGGTCTAGGATGCCTGTAAACCCCTTTTTTGGGCCTCCAAAGTTTTCAACATTTTTGCAGCCTAAGATGCATTTTAAGGCCTTTTTTTGGGCTGCTAACATATTCTGAACTTTCAGCGGTGCAGGATGAATTTTTCGTGCCATAAATATTTTTGGGAATTTCAGTGGTCTAGGATGAGGGTTAATGCCCATGTCAGGCCGCACATGTTTTTGGGACATTCAGAGCTCTCTGACACAGTTTTTGGGCCACCAACTTTTTCTGGACTTTAGGGGGTCTAGGATGACTGTAAACCCCTTTTTTGGGCCTCTAAAGTTTTCAACATTTTTGCAGCCTAAAATGCATATTAAGGCCTTTTTTGGGCTGCTAACATATTCTGAACTTTCAGTGGTGTAGGATGCATTTTTCGTGCCATAATTAATTTTTGGATTTTCAGTGCTCTAGGATGCGGGTTAAAGCCCCTTTCAGGCTGCAAATGTTTTTGAGACATTCAGAGCTCTCTGACCCTGTTTTTGGGCCATCAACATTTTCTGGACTTCAGGGGGTCTAGGATGCCTGTAAACCCCTTTTTTGGGCCTCCAAAGTTTTCTGCATGTTTGCAACCCTAAAATGCATTTTAAGGCATTTTTTGGGCTGCTAACATATTCTGAACTTTCAGGATGTAAGGTGCATTTTTTGTGCCAAAACAATTTTTGGGGATTTCAGTGGTCTAGGATGCAGGTTAATGCCCCTTATAGGCTACAAATGTTTTTGGGACATTCAGAGCTCTCTGACAGTTTTTTGGGACAGCAACATTTTCTGGACTTTAGGGGGTCTAGGATGCCTGTAAACCCCCTTTTTTGGGCCTCCAAAGTTTTCTACATTTTTGCAGCCCTAAGATGCATTTTAAGGCATTTTTGGGGCTGCTAACATATTCTGAACTTTCAGGGTGTAAGATGCATTTTTTGTGCCAAAACAATTTTTGGGGATTTCAGTGGTCTAGGATGCAGGTTAATGCCCCTTATAGGCTACAAATGTTTTTGGGACATTCAGAGCTCTCTGACAGTTTTATGGGACACCAACATTTTCTGGACTTTAGGGGGTCTAGGATGCCTGTAAACCCCCTTTTTTGGGCCTCCAAAGTTTTCAACATTTTTGCAGCCTAAGATGCATTTTAAGCCCTTTTTTGGGCTGCTATCATATTCTGAACTTTCAGTGGTGCAGGATGCATGTTATTTCCATAAATATTTTTGGGAATTTCAGTGGTCTAGGATGCGGGTTAATGCCCATTTCAGGCTGCAAATGTTTTTGGGATATTCAGAGCTCCCTGACACCATTTTTGGGCAACCAACATTTTCTGGACTTTAGGGGGTCTACGATGCCTGTAAACCCCTTTTTTGGGCCTCCAAAGTTTTCAACATTTTTGTAGCCTAAGATGGATTTTAGGGCCTTTTTTTGGCTGCTATCATATTCTGAACTTTCAGGGGTGTATGATGCATTTTTTCGTGCACAAAATATTTTTGGGGATTTCAGTGGTCTAGGATGCGGGTTAATGCCCATTTCAGGTTGCAAATGCTTTTTGGACATTCAGAGCTTTCTGACACAGTTTCAAGGCCACCAACATTTTCTGGACTTTAAGGGGTCTACGATGCCTGTAAACCCCTTTTTTGGACCTCTAAAGTTTTCAACATTTTTGCAGCCTAAGAAGCATTTTAAGGCCTTTTTTGGGCTGCTAACATATTCTGAACTTTCAGCGGTGTAGGATTCTTTTTTCGTGCCATAAATATTTTTGGGAATTTCAGTGGTCTAGGATGCGGGTTAATGCCCCTTTCAGGCTGCAAATGTTTTTGGGATATTCAGAGCTCTCTGACACCGTTTTTGGGCCAACAACATTTTCTGGACTTTAGGGGGTCTAGGATGCCTGTAAACCCCTTTTTTGGGCCTCCAAAGTTTTCAACATTTGTGCAGCCTAAGATGCATTTTAAGGCCTTTTTGAGCTGCTAACATATTTTGAAATTTCAGGGTTTAGGATGCTTTTTTCGTGCACAAAATATTTTTGGGATTTTCAGTGCTCTAGGATGCGGGTTAATGCCCCTTTCAGGCTGCAAATGTTTTTGAGACATTCAGAGCTCTCTGACCCTGTTTTTGGGCCACAAACATTTTCTGGACTTTAAGGGGTCTAAGATGCCTTTAAACCCCTTTTTTGGGCCTCCAAAGTTTTCTGCATGTTTGCAGCCCTAAAATGCATTTTAAGGCATTTTTTGGGCTGCTAAAATATTCTGAACTTTCAGGATGTAAGATGCATTTTTTGTGCCAAAACAATTTATGGGAATTTCAGTGGTCTAGGATGCGGGTTAATGCCCATTTCAGGCTGCAAATGTTTTTGGGACATTCAGAGCTCTCTGACACAGTTTTTGGGCCACCAACATTTCTGGACTTTAGGGGGTCTAGGATGACTGTAAACCCCTTTTTTGTGCCTCTAAAGTTTTCAACATTTTTGCAGTCTAAGATGCATATTAAGGCCTTTTTTGGGCTGCTAACATATTCTGAAATTTCAGTGGTGTAGGATGCATTTTTCGTGCCATAAATATTTTTGGGAATTTCAGTGGTCTAGGATGCGGGTTAATGCCCATTTCAGGCTGCAAATGTTTTTGGGATATTCAGAGCTCTCTGACACCGTTTTTGGGCCACCAACATTTTCTGGACTTTATGGGGTCTAGGATGCCTGTAAACCCCTTTTTTGGGCCTCCAAAGTTTTCTACATTTTTGCAGCCCTAAGATGCATGTTATGGCCTTTTTTGGGCTGCTAACATATTCTGAACTTTCAGCGGTGTAGGATGCGTTTTTCCTGCCATAAATATTTTTGGGAATTTCACTGGTCTAGGATGCGGGTTAATGCCCATTTCAGGCTGCAAATGTTTTTGGGACATTCAGAGCTTTCTTACACAGTTTTTAGGCCACCAACATTTTCTGGACTTTAGGGGTCTAGGATGCCTGTAAAACCCTTTTTTGGACCTCCAAAGTTTTCAATATTTATGCAGCCTAAGAGGCATTTTAAGGCCTTTTTTGGGCTGCTAACAAATTCTGAACTTTCAGTGGCGCAGGATGCATGTTATTTCCATAAATACTTTTGGGAATTTCAGTGGTCTAGGATGCGGGTTAATGCCCATTGCAGGCTGCAAATGTTTTTGGGACATTCCGAGCTTTCTGACACAGTTTCTAGGCCACCAACATTTTCTGGACTTTAGGGGGTCTAGGATGCCTGTAAACCCCTTTTTTGGGCCTCCAAAGTTTTCAACATTTTTGCAGCCTAAGATGCATTTTAAGGCCTTTTTTTGGGCTGCTAACATATTCTGAACTTTCAGCGGTGCAGGATGAATTTTTCGTGCCATAAATATTTTTGGGAATTTCAGTGGTCTAGGATGAGGGTTAATGCCCATGTCAGGCCGCACATGTTTTTGGGACATTCAGAGCTCTCTGACACAGTTTTTGGGCCACCAACTTTTTCTGGACTTTAGGGGGTCTAGGATGACTGTAAACCCCTTTTTTGGGCCTCTAAAGTTTTCAACATTTTTGCAGCCTAAAATGCATATTAAGGCCTTTTTTGGGCTGCTAACATATTCTGAACTTTCAGTGGTGTAGGATGCATTTTTCGTGCCATAAATATTTTTGGGATTTTCAGTGCTCTAGGATGCGGGTTAAAGCCCCTTTCAGGCTGCAAATGTTTTTGAGACATTCAGAGCTCTCTGACCCTGTTTTTGGGCCACCAACATTTTCTGGACTTCAGGGGGTCTAGGATGCCTGTAAACCCCTTTTTTGGGCCTCCAAAGTTATCTGCATGTTTGCAGCCCTAAAATGCATTTTAAGGCATTTTTTGGGCTGCTAACATATTCTGAACTTTCAGGATGTAAGATGCATTTTTTGTGCCAAAACAATTTTTGGGGATTTCAGTGGTCTAGAATGCGGGTTAATGCCCATTTCAGGCTGCAAATGTTTTTGGGATATTCAGAGCTCTCTGACACCGTTTTTGGGCAACCAACATTTTCTGGACTTTAGGGGGTCTAGGATGCCTGTAAACCCCTTTTTTGGGCCTCCAAAGTTTTCAACATTTGTGCAGCCTAAGATGCATTTTAAGGCCTTTTTGAGCTGCTAACATATTTTGAAATTTCAGGGTTTAGGATGCTTTTTTCGTGCACAAAATATTTTTGGGATTTTCAGTGCTCTAGGATGCGGGTTAATGCCCCTTTCAGGCTGCAAATGTTTTTGAGACATTCAGAGCTCTCTGACCCTGTTTTTGGGCCACCAACATTTTCTGGACTTTAAGGGGTCTAAGATGCCTTTAAACCCCTTTTTTGGGCCTCCAAAGTTTTCTGCATGTTTGCAGCCCTAAAATGCATTTTAAGGCATTTTTTGGGCTGCTAAAATATTCTGAACATTCAGGATGTAAGATGCATTTTTTGTGCCAAAACAATTTATGGGAATTTCAGTGGTCTAGGATGCGGGTTAATGCCCATTTCAGGCTGCAAATGTTTTTGGGACATTCAGAGCTCTCTGACACAGTTTTTGGGCCACCAACATTTCTGGACTTTAGGGGGTCTAGGATGACTGTAAACCCCTTTTTTGTGCCTCTAAAGTTTTCAACATTTTTGCAGCCTAAGATGCATATTAAGGCCTTTTTTGGGCTGCTAACATATTCTGAAATTTCAGTGGTGTAGGATGCATTTTTCGTGCCATAAATATTTTTGGGAATTTCAGTGGTCTAGGATGCGGGTTAATGCCCATTTCAGGCTGCAAATGTTTTTGGGATATTCAGAGCTCTCTGACACCGTTTTTGGGCCACCAACATTTTCTGGACTTTAGGGGGTCTAGGATGCCTGTAAACCCCTTTTTTGGGCCTCCAAAGTTTTCTACATTTTTGCAGCCCTAAGATGCATGTTATGGCCTTTTTTGGGCTGCTAACATATTCTGAACTTTCAGCGGTGTAGGATGCGTTTTTCCTGCCATGAATATTTTTGGGAATTTCACTGGTCTAGGATGCGGGTTAATGCCCATTTCAGGCTGCAAATGTTTTTGGGACATTCAGAGCTTTCTTACACAGTTTTTAGGCCACCAACATTTTCTGGACTTTAGGGGTCTAGGATGCCTGTAAAACCCTTTTTTGGACCTCCAAAGTTTTCAATATTTATGCAGCCTAAGATGCATTTTAAGGCCTTTTTTGGGCTGCTAACATATTCTGAACTTTCAGCGGTGTAGGATGCATTTTTAAGTGCCATGAATATTTTTGGTAATTTCAGTGGTCTAGGATGCGGTTTAATGCCCATTTCAGGCTGCAAATTTTTTTGGGACATTCAGAGCTTTCTGACACAGTTTTTAGGCCACCAACATTTTCTGGACTTTAGGGGGTCTAGGATGCCTGTAAACCCCTTTTTTGGACCTCCAAAGTTTTCAACATTTTTGCAGCCTAAGATGCATTTTAAGGCCTTTTTTGGGCTGCTATCATATTCTGAACTTTCAGTGGTGCAGGATGCATGTTATTTCCATAAATACTTTTGGGAATTTCAGTGGTCTAGGATGCGGGTTAATGGCCATTGCAGGCTGCAAATGTTTTTGGGACATTCCGAGCTTTCTGACACAGTTTCTAGGCCACCAACATTTTCTGGACTTTAGGGGGTCTAGGATGCCTGTAAACCCCTTTTTTGGGCCTCCAAAGTTTTCAACATTTTTGCAGCCTAAGATGCATTTTAAGGCCTTTTTTTGGGCTGCTAACATATTCTGAACTTTCAGCGGTGCAGGATGCATTTTTCGTGCCATAAATATTTTTGGGATTTTCAGTGCTCTAGGATGCGGGTTAAAGCCCCTTTCAGGCTGCAAATGTTTTTGAGACATTCAGAGCTCTCTGACCCTGTTTTTGGGCCACCAACATTTTCTGGACTTCAGGGGGTCTAGGATGCCTGTAAACCCCTTTTTTGGGCCTCCAAAGTTTTCAACATTTTTGCAGCCTAAAATGCATATTAAGGCCTTTTTTGGGCTGCTAACATATTCTGAACTTTCAGTGGTGTAGGATGCATTTTTCGTGCCATAAATATTTTTGGGATTTTCAGTGCTCTAGGATGCGGGTTAAAGCCCCTTTCAGGCTGCAAATGTTTTTGAGACATTCAGAGCTCTCTGACCCTGTTTTTGGGCCACCAACATTTTCTGGACTTCAGGGGGTCTAGGATGCCTGTAAACCCCTTTTTTGGGCCTCCAAAGTTTTCTGCATGTTTGCAGCCCTAAAATGCATTTTAAGGCATTTTTTGGGCTGCTAACATATTCTGAACTTTCAGGATGTAAGATGCATTTTTTGTGCCAAAACAATTTTTGGGGATTTCAGTGGTCTAGAATGCGGGTTAATGCCCATTTCAGGCTGCAAATGTTTTTGGGATATTCAGAGCTCTCTGACACCTTTTTTGGGCAACCAACATTTTCTGGACTTTAGGGGGTCTAGGATGCCTGTAAACCCCTTTTTTGGGCCTCCAAAGTTTTCAACATTTTTGCAGCCTAAGATGCATTTTAAGGCCTTTTTTGGGCTGCTATCATATTCTGAACTTTCAGTGGTGCAGGATGCATGTTATTTCCATCAATATTTTTGGGAATTTCAGTGGTCTAGGATGCGGGTTAATGCCCATTTCAGGCTGCAAATGTTTTTGGGACATTCCAAGCTTTCTGACACAGTTTCTAGGCCACCAACATTTTCTGGACTTTAGGGGGTCTAGGATGACTGTAAACCCCTTTTTTGGGCCTCCAAAGTTTTCAACATGTTTGCAGCCTAAGATGATTTTTAGGCCTTTTTTGGGCTGCTATCATATTCTGAACTTTCAGTGGTGCAGGATGCATGTTATTTCCATAAATACTTTTGGGAATTTCAGTGGTCTAGGATGCGGGTTAATGCCCATTTCAGGCTGCAAATGTTTTTGGGACATTCCGAGCTTTCTGACACAATTTCTAGGCCACCAACATGTTCTGGACTTTAGGGCGTCTAGGATGACTGTAAACCCCTTTTTTGGGCCTCCAAAGTTTTCAAGATTTTTGCAGCCTAAGATGATTTTTAGGCCTTTTTTGGGCTGCTATCATATTCTGAACTTTCAGTGGTGCAGGATGCATGTTATTTCCATAAATACTTTTGGGAATTTCAGTGGTTAGGATGCGGGTTAATGCCCATTTCAGGCTGCAAATGTTTTTGGGACATTCCGAGCTTTCTGACACAGTTTCTAGGCCACCAACATTTTCTGGACTTTAGGGGGTCTAGGATGCCTGTAAACCCCTTTTTTGGGCCTCCAAAATTTTCAACATTTTTGCAGCCTAAGATGCATTTTAAGGCCTTTTTTGGGCTGCTATCATATTCTGAACTTTCAGGGGTGTAGGATGCATTTTTCGTGCACAAAATATTTTTGGGAATTTCAGTGGTCTAGGATGCGGGTTAATGCCCATTTCAGGCTTCAAATGTTTTTGGGACATTCCGAGCTTTCTGACACAATTTCTAGGCCACCAACATTTTCTGGACTTTAGGGTGTCTAGGATGACTGTAAACCCATTTTTTGGGCCTCCAAAGTTTTCAAGATTTTTGCAGCCTAAGATGATTTTTAGGCCTTTTTTGGGCTGCTATCATATTCTGAACTTTCAGTGGTGCAGGATGCATGTTATTTCCATAAATACTTTTGGGAATTTCAGTGGACTAGGATGCGGGTTAATGCCCATTGCAGGCTGCAAATGTTTTTGGGACATTCAGAGCTCTCTGACACAGTTTTTGGGCCACCAACTTTTTCTGGACTTTAGGGGGTCTAGGATGACTGTAAACCCCTTTTTTGGGCCTCTAAAGTTTTCAACATTTTTGCAACCTAAAATGCATATTAAGGCCTTTTTTGGGCTGCTAACATATTCTGAACTTTCAGGATGTAAGATGCATTTTTTGTGCCAAAACAATTTTTGGGGATTTCAGTGGTCTAGAATGCGGGTTAATGCCCATTTCAGGCTGCAAATGTTTTTGGGATATTCAGAGCTCTCTGACACCGTTTTTGGGCAACCAACATTTTCTGGACTTTAGGGGGTCTAGGATGCCTGTAAACCCCTTTTTTGGGCCTCCAAAGTTTTCTGCATGTTTGCAGCCCTGAAATGCATTTTAAGGCCTTTTTTGGGCTGCTATCATATTCTGAACTTTCAGTGGTGTAGGATGCATTTATCGTGCACAAAATATTTTTGGGAATTTCAGTGGTCTAGGATGCGGGTTAATGCCCATTTCAGGCTGCAAATGTTTTTGGGACATTCCGAGCTTTCTGACACAATTTCTAGGCCACCAACATTTTCTGGACTTTAGGGCGTCTAGGATGACTGTAAACCCCTTTTTTGGGCCTCCAAAGTTTTCAAGATTTTTGCAGCCTAAGATGATTTTTAGGCCTTTTTTGGGCTGCTATCATATTCTGAACTTTCAGTGGTGCAGGATGCATGTTATTTCCATAAATACTTTTGGGAATTTCAGTGGTTAGGATGCGGGTTAATGCCCATTTCAGGCTGCAAATGTTTTTGGGACATTCCAAGCTTTCTGACACAATTTCTAGGCCACCAACATTTTCTGGACTTTAGGGCGTCTAGGATGCCTGTAAACCCCTTTTTTGGGCCTCCAAAGTTTTCAACATTTTTGCAGCCTAAGATGCATTTTAAGGCCTTTTTTTGGGCTGCTAACATATTCTGAACTTTCAGCGGTGCAGGATGCATTTTTTGTGCCATAAATATTTTTGGGAATTTCAGTGGTCTAGGATGAGGGTTAATGCCCATTTCAGGCTGCAAATGTTTTTGGGACATTCCGAGCTTTCTGACACAATTTCTAGGCCACCAACATTTTCTGGACTTTAGGGCGTCTAGGATGCCTGTAAACCCCTTTTTTGGGCCTCCAAAGTTTTCAACATTTTTGCAGCCTAAGATGCATTTTAAGGCCTTTTTTTGGGCTGCTAACATATTCTGAACTTTCAGCGGTGCAGGATGCATTTTTTGTGCCATAAATATTTTTGGGAATTTCAGTGGTCTAGGATGAGGGTTAATGCCCATTTCAGGCTGCACATGTTTTTGGGACATTCAGAGCTCTCTGACACAGTTTTTGGGCCACCAACTTTTTCTGGACTTTAGGGGGTCTAGGATGACTGTAAACCCCTTTTTTGGGCCTCTAAAGTTTTCAACATTTTTGCAGCCTAAAATGCATATTAAGGCCTTTTTTGGGCTGCTAACATATTCTGAACTTTCAGTGGTGTACGATGCATTTTTCGTGCCATAATTAATTTTTGGATTTTCAGTGCTCTAGGATGCGGGTTAAAGCCCCTTTCAGGCTGCAAATGTTTTTGAGACATTCAGAGCTCTCTGACCCTGTTTTTGGGCCATCAACATTTTCTGGACTTCAGGGGGTCTAGGATGCCTGTAAACCCCTTTTTTGGGCCTCCAAAGTTTTCTGCATGTTTGCAACCCTAAAATGCATTTTAAGGCATTTTTTGGGCTGCTAACATATTCTGAACTTTCAGGATGTAAGGTGCATTTTGTGTGCCAAAACAATTTTTGGGGATTTCAGTGGTCTAGGATGCAGGTTAATGCCCCTTATAGGCTACAAATGTTTTTGGGACATTCAGAGCTCTCTGACAGTTTTTTGGGACAGCAACATTTTCTGGACTTTAGGGGGTCTAGGATGCCTGTAAACCCCCTTTTTTGGGCCTCCAAAGTTTTCTACATTTTTGCAGCCCTAAGATGCATTTTAAGGCATTTTTGGGGCTGCTAACATATTCTGAACTTTCAGGGTGTAAGATGCATTTTTTGTGCCAAAACAATTTTTGGGGATTTCAGTGGTCTAGGATGCAGGTTAATGCCCCTTATAGGCTACAAATGTTTTTGGGACATCCAGAGCTCTCTGACAGTTTTTTGGGACACCAACATTTTCTGGACTTTAGGGGGTCTAGGATGCCTGTAAACCCCCTTTTTTGGGCCTCTAAAGTGTTCAACATTTTTGCAGCCTAAAATGCATATTAAGGCCTTTTTTGGGCTGCTAACATATTCTGAACTTTCAGGATGTAAGATGCATTTTTTGTGCCAAAACAATTTTTGGGGATTTCAGTGGTCTAGAATGCGGGTTAATGCCCATTTCAGGCTGCAAATGTTTTTGGGATATTCAGAGCTCTCTGACACCGTTTTTGGGCAACCAACATTTTCTGGACTTTAGGGGGTCTAGGATGCCTGTAAACCCCTTTTTTGGGCCTCCAAAGTTTTCAACATTTTTGCAGCCTAAGATGCATTTTTTTTTAAAAATATTTTTATTGTCATTTCTTAGGCATTAACATCGGGACTCAACATTGTCCCCAACTTCCCTTTCCCACCCCCCTCCCTCCCCACCGGTATTAGTTTCTCTGCCGTTCCTAATGTCCCATATTTGCTTCGAGCTTAGTTTGTGAACATATCTAAGATACGAATGTTATGAGGGCACCATTGGAGCATGTAATCGCTTTGCAGGTATTCTATGGTGTGACCCCAGTCTGTAGCGAATCGCTGTCTGTTCCCTTGTAGATTATACGTTATTTTTTCCATCGTTACATATGTCCATATCCTGTGGAGCCATTCTTGCGTCGTTGGGGGGGTCTTTTGTTTCCATTTCTGTGCTATTGCTAACCAGGCCGCTATGAGGAACCCCATAAAGTTTCGTTTCTGTATCTTATTTAGAGTTCTATCTTTGGGATCCCACATTCCGCACATCCAAACTTCTTCCTCTAGGTTGTCCGTTCCCTTGAACATTTCCTGCATCTTGTCTTTGACTTCCGTCCAGTATTGTTGTAGTTCCGGACAGTCCCACCAGATATGTCTCCAGGTGCCCACTGTGTCACATCCCCTCCAGCAGCTATCTTGAGTTGTCGGGAACATTTTGTGTAGCCTTTCCGGCGTGTGGTGCCATTGGATCATCACCTTGATCCATGCTTCTTTTGTTTGGATTGCTCGCGTCCATTTGGGGATTATGTACCATAGGTGCGTCCATTGCGTGCTCGGGATTTGTTTCCCTAACGTGATTTCCCATTTTTTCATGTAGTGCCATGTGATGTTTTCATCTTGGACATTGATGAATTTGTAAAGAGAGGAGACGAATTTCTTTTCTCCCGTTTGGGTTAGTATATAGGTCTCAAAGGGGGTTAGGTCTCTTGTCAGCGCCTTCATAATTCTGGGGGTTGTGAGCCAGTGATGAATTTGCTCATAGTGAAACCTGTCCTTCTCCGTGAGGGCTAATAGATCCTGGCAGTCTGTAAATGATCTTAACTGCCCTTTTTCAAACATGTCGCCCACTTTTGTACACTCTGAGTCCCTCCATTTCTGGAATGCGCCTTTTTCTACCCCTGGGGGGAAGTCTGGATTGTCTAAGATTGGGATGAACGGGGCCGGGTCTATTGTTAGGGTTTCTCTTTTGGTGGCTCTGTCCCAGATTTCCATAGTGGTGCTCATAACTTCACTTAAGTCGATGTTATGATGTCTGTGTGCTGGTCTCTTCCACAACAGGTGCTGCAGGTTAGACCTCGCCACCGCTCGATCCTGTGCCATCCACCACTTATCTGAAGTATCCGTGATCCATTCATGTAGTACCCACAGTTGTGCCGCTTCATAGTACTTCCTGAAATGGGGAAGTGCCATCCCCCCGTCTGTTTTTTGTGCGGTAAGTGCCTGGTGTGAAATTCTCGGTGTCTTGTTTTGCCAAATATATTTGGTAATTGCTTTTGTGAGTGATTTAAAGAAGGATGTTGGGACTTTTATGGGGAGTGCTTGGAAGTAGTAGAGCAATCTAGGTAAGATCGTCATCTTAATGACCGTTAACCTGCCCCACCAGGACACCTTCAGAGGGTTCCATCCGCTCAGGTCTGCGGTGACTTGTTCCATAAGCTTTATGTAGTTCCCTGTGTATAGATCTCTTATTTTTGGTGTGAGGGTCACTCCTAAGTATCTTACTCCTTCCTCTGACGTCTGGAGACGTAGGTCTTTCGTTATCCTGTGGATCTCATCCTTGTTACCGGCCATTGTCATTACCGACGACTTCTGCTTGTTGATTTTCAGGCCCGATATTTCCCCGTATTCATCTATCAGCTGGATCAGGTGTGGAAGCGATCTGCTCGGGTCCGTGATGGTCATCAGCATGTCGTCGGCGTAGGCGGCTGTTTTGTGTGTATGTCCGCCCATTTCTATCCCCTTTATTTCTGGCGTCGCTCTGATCTTTTCCAATAGGGGTTCGAGAAAGATTGCATAGAGTAGGGGCGACAAGGGGCATCCCTGTTTGGTGCCCCTTCCTATTCTGATAGGATTCGATAGTTCTCGGTTGACTGCAATCCTGGCTGTCGGTGCGTTGTAGATGGCTTTGATCATGTTGATGAAGTCGTTCCCCATTCCCATTTTTTTGAGTGTCGCAAAGAGCATTGTCCATTCGACTCGATCGAATGCTTTCTCGGCATCCAACGATATTATTGCTGATGGGAGTTTCACGATGCCTGCCTTTTCGATGAGGTGTATTATTCTTCTTATGTTATCGTGGGTTTTTCTGGTGGGGATGAATCCCGCTTGTTCCTGGTGGATTAGTTTGGGGAGTAGTGGCGCCAGTCGGTTCGCTAGGGCTTTCGTATAAAGTTTGGCGTCTACGTTAATTAGGGCTATTGGGCGGTATGAGCTCGGGTTTTCTGGGTCTTTCCCCTTTTTATGGAAGACTAGAATCTTTGCTTCGTTCATCGATGGGGTGATGTTATTCTGTGTCCTGAAGGTGTTAAATAGCGTGGTCAAATGTGGAATCAAGGTTTCCGCGTATGTTTTGTAGAAGGTTGCGGTGAATCCGTCCGGGCCCGGGGCTTTATTTTTTGGCAGATCTCTAATTGCCTTCCTCACTTCTTCTGGCGTTATTGGCGCCTCCAGGGCCTCTTTTTCTGAGGGGGAGATTGTTGGTAGGGTGATGCCTCTGAGGAAGGCCTCCTGATCTTGCTCCTTCGGGTGTTGAGAGGAATATAGGTGCTGGTAGTAGTTTCTGAAAATTTCTTTAATGTCTTTTGTCTGGGTTTTCATTATTCCTTGTTCATCTTTAATGGATTGTATCGTCTGTTCCTGTTTTCTGCCCTTCAGTTGTCTCGCCAGCAATTTGTCTGCTTTGTTCGATTTCATTGCGTACCAGTGTTTCGTGTGCAGCAGCTGTGTTTCTGCTCTTTTTGTTCTTATCAGGTCTAACTGGCTCTGTATGTGTCTGTATGCTCTCCTGATCTTCCTGGAGGAGTTTTTTGTCATTTGTTCTCTTGTCTCTTCCAGTTTTGTTTCCAGTTCTTCTTCCCATTTGTGTGTGATCCTATCTCTTTGCGCTTTTAGCGCTATAAAGTGGCCCCTCGTCACCGCTTTGAAGGCTTCCCATGTTGTACTTGGGGAGATTTCCGGGGAGTTATTGTCCTCGAAGTATTCCTCAATTTTTTCTCTGATGGATTCTTTTGCCACTGGATCTTGTATCACCTCTCTGGGGAGGGTCCATCTCCATAGGTTCGATTTTTTCGTGAATTTTGGGATTGTGATCCACACCGGGGCGTGGTCTGAGAGTGAGATATGGCCTTTTTCGATGTCCTGTATTTCCCCCACTAGGGTCCCCGTTGCCCATATGTAGTCTATTCTGGAGCTTGAGTTGTGTACATGCGAGTGGTAGGTGTATCCTTTAGTCGTTCCCTTGAGTCTTCTCCAGACGTCCTCCAGGGCTAAGTTGTGCATTGCTTTCTTCAGCGCCGGCGAAGGAGTCCCCTGTTGGTTGCCCTTAGGGTTTGATCGGTCTTCCGTGTTGTTCCATGCCAGGTTAAAGTCTCCGGTCAGGACTGTATCCCCCTCCGCGAAGGATTCTAATTTGTTTATTGTGTCTTTGATGAATCCCTCCTGGCCTGTGTTAGGCGCATACAAGGTGGCTATTGTTAGTTGACGGTTGTCGATCTGGGCCTTTGCGAATACATATCGCCCTTCCTTGTCTGTTTGCGTCTCTTTGATTTTAACTTGTAGGTGGTTTGCGAAAGCAAGAAGTACTCCTTTCTTTTTCTCTTCATCGTTTGATTGTAGGATTAAGTTGTAGCCTTTTATCTTGAACTGCCCTCTCCTTTTTTTTTGTATGTGCGTTTCTTGGAGCGAGATTATGTCGTATTTGTCTTTGTGCAGAAAGTGTTCTATTTTCTTGCGTTTCACTGGTGAATTCAGCCCTCTAACATTGTACGTTAAGATTTTCAGCCCCATTCCTTTAGGTCAATCTGTATTTCCATTTTGTTTCCGCCTCGTGGGACTGTGTTATGTGTGTTTATACCGGTGTTGGAGTTTCTCCCCCTTCGAACTTTCCCTTCCCCTTTCCCCCCATCCCTCCTCCCCTCTCCCTCCCTCTTCCCCCCAACTTTGTCCCTGAGGAGGGCACTGGGCCCTATGGTTGCTCCGGCGTGGTGCCTTTGCTCCATGCCCTCTAACTTCTCAGGGGTAACGGTTCGCAGGGGGTCCTAAACCCTGCTTGTGTTGTGGATTCCATGGCCTGCCCCCGGCTCGGCCGCGCTCAAGACCACCCTCTGTCCTGAGCCTCTCGTCCTTATGGTTACTGCCTTCCCTCTAGGTGCGCCCTGTCTCGTGTAGATTGTTTCTGGAGGCTTAGCGATCTTCTGGTTTCCGGGATTGAAGTCTCGTTTTCCTTTTCTCCGTTTGCCACCCCTTCGGTTGTCTCCTTTGTCTTCGGGGTTCGCTATCATTCGGCTTCTCTGATTCCTGGTCTCCCAGTATTTTAAGGCCTTCTTCGCAGGTTGTTATTCGGTGTTGTCTTTCTTCCCATGAGAATAGGAGGCCGAATGGGAAAGTCCATTTATATCGAATTTGTTTTTCGGAGAGGATTTTCGTTATCTGGCTCATTTCTCTTCTTTTTCTTAGCGTTGATTGGGCGAGGTCTTGGTAAAGCTGAATTTCCTTTCCGTTCATTCTTATTTGCCCCGTAGTTCTGGCCCTCCTTAGGATTTGTTCTTTTTGAGTATATCTGGTCATGGCCACTAGTACGTCTCTTGGGCGGGATCCGGGCTCTCCTGTTCTGCGGGGACCTACTCTGTGTATTCTGTCGATTTGGATGTCTTCCTCGGTTCCCTCCTGTAGGATTTCTTGGAACACTTGTTGTGCTGCCGTACGGAGGTCTTTATCTTCTACTGTTTCCGCCATATTTTTAATTCTGATGTTCGATCTTCTCGATCTGTTCTCCAGATCCTCGCATTGGGATTCCAGTTCCAGCGCCAAGCGTGCGAGTCTGTCTTGTGCTTCCGCTTGTTGTAGTGCTTCCTCGTCTATGTTCTGGACCGTCCTTTCTAAATTGTCTGTTCTCTCTCCGAGGTCTTTTATGTCCTTTTTTAATTCTTGAATTGCTTGTTTCATTTCGCCTTTCATATTGTCAAATTGCGCCTGGGTAGATGCGATGAACTGGTCCTGAAGTTCCTTCAACCAGGATTTCATATCGTCCCTCGAGGCCATATCTGCCTTTTCTATCTGTTCTGGAGGGTCGCCTGCTTTGTTTTTCTGTTTGTTCGAGCTCTTGGGGATCTTGTTTCCTATTCCCCAGATTTGGGTCAGGTCTTGGTCTTGCCTGGGCCCGGCTTTCTCCGCCCCCGTAGATTGTGGCCCACCCTTCGTTTTGATTTTTGACATGTGTTTGGGCCTCTTCGCTTGGGTTTCTTCTCGATGTTCTCTCTTCGGATTTAGCAGGATTTTGGCTAGCTTCTGTGGTTTTTCAATTTTGGGTTGGTGCGTTGGCTCTTTTGAGGATCTTTATTGGGCTTACGGTTCTCTTCTGGGGGTTTCGGTTCTCCTTTTGGTTCCCTTATCTCCTGTTCGTTTATTGGGGATCCGTGTTTGTGGTATCCTGAGGGCTTTTGCGTGTTTCCCTCGAGAGTCCTGCTTCGATCCCCAGTTTTAAATTCCTTGCTGAGTTGCCCTCCTCTTACTATATGGTCCTCTTTGTGCTGTTTGTCGTTGCCCAGGCCGTTTCCTGTGTTTGTGTTCGGAGGGTATGGGTCTGCCGCTATTGTTCTGGAGACCCCCAGCCCCCGGCCCCTCGGACCTGTTGTGGCGCAGGGTTAAATGTCCGCTTCCTGTTTGAGGGGGGGTGCGCGCTTTCGTTTTCTTCCGCTCAGGTTGTCGGGTGGGGGGGGGGTCCTCGCCGCCAAAATCTACTGTGGGGATGTCTCCTTCCCGCTTGCCCTCCG
The DNA here is from genome assembly GCF_040938575.1 of Ambystoma mexicanum. Classification (NCBI taxonomy): domain Eukaryota; kingdom Metazoa; phylum Chordata; class Amphibia; order Caudata; family Ambystomatidae; genus Ambystoma; species Ambystoma mexicanum. Next base: position 181,951,139 of record NC_090936.1, read on the forward strand.
TTCTTCCCCCCGCCTCGTACCTTTCATCCGTTGTTGCTTCTGCGGGCTTGCCGACCGTCTTTTTCCCGCTTCTGGCTTCCGTTTTCTTTCCGGGGATCGCTTCGCGTGCTGAGCGGGGGCGGCTCTCTCCGTCTGGTCCCGTTCTTCTTGCGGCTTCTTTCCTCAGGCTTGGGGTTCCCTCGATCTGCCCGATCTGCTGCTCACTGCTGGCGTCGGGCCCGGGGTGGCAGCGCGATTCCCGGCTCCGTAGTGTGGAGGGGCGGGTCTGGTCCTGTGCTCGCTCTCGTTCTGCCTCCGGCGCTCTTCGAGGGAGATTGTTCCTTTTTCCTCCCAGTCTGGGGGGAGACGCTTCTCAGCGGCTCGGTGGGTGCTCAAATTGAGGTGCTTTTTTGTTGCGGCCCGGGCCAGGGGACGGAGCTACGCTCACGCACGTCTGCTCGGCTCGGCCGCCATCTTGGAATCCCTAAGATGCATTTTAAGGCCTTTTTTGGGCTGCTATCATATTCTGAACTTTCAGTGGTGCAGGATGCATGTTATTTCCATCAATATTTTTGGGAATTTCAGTGGTCTAGGATGCGGGTTAATGCCCATTTCAGGCTGCAAATGTTTTTGGGACATTCCAAGCTTTCTGACACAGTTTCTAGGCCACCAACATTTTCTGGACTTTAAGGGGTCTAGGATAACTGTAAACCCCTTTTTTGGGCCTCCAAAGTTTTCAACATGTTTGCAGCCTAAGATGATTTTTAGGCCTTTTTTGGGCTGCTATCATATTCTGAACTTTCAGTGGTGTAGGATGCATTTATCGTGCACAAAATATTTTTGGGAATTTCAGTGGTCTAGGATGCGGGTTAATGCCCATTTCAGGCTGCAAATGTTTTTGGGACATTCCGAGCTTTCTGACACAATTTCTAGGCCACCAACATTTTCTGGACTTTAGGGCGTCTAGGATGACTGTAAACCCCTTTTTTGGGCCTCCAAAGTTTTCAAGATTTTTGCAGCCTAAGATGATTTTTAGGCCTTTTTTGGGCTGCTATCATATTCTGAACTTTCAGTGGTGCAGGGTACATGTTATTTCCATAAATACTTTTGGGAATTTCAGTGGTTAGGATGCGGGTTAATGCCCATTTCAGGCTGCAAATGTTTTTGGGACATTCCGAGCTTTCTGACACAATTTCTAGGCCACCAACATTTTCTGGACTTTAGGGCGTCTAGGATGCCTGTAAACCCCTTTTTTGGGCCTCCAAAGTTTTCAACATTTTTGCAGCCTAAGATGCATTTTAAGGCCTTTTTTTGGGCTGCTAACATATTCTGAACTTTCAGCGGTGCAGGATGCATTTTTTGTGCCATAAATATTTTTGGGAATTTCAGTGGTCTAGGATGAGGGTTAATGCCCATTTCAGGCTGCAAATGTTTTTGGGACATTCCGAGCTTTCTGACACAATTTCTAGGCCACCAACATTTTCTGGACTTTAGGGCGTCTAGGATGCCTGTAAACCCCTTTTTTGGGCCTCCAAAGTTTTCAACATTTTTGCAGCCTAAGATGCATTTTAAGGCCTTTTTTTGGGCTGCTAACATATTCTGAACTTTCAGCGGTGCAGGATGCATTTTTTGTGCCATAAATATTTTTGGGAATTTCAGTGGTCTAGGATGAGGGTTAATGCCCATTTCAGGCTGCACATGTTTTTGGGACATTCAGAGCTCTCTGACACAGTTTTTGGGCCACCAACTTTTTCTGGACTTTAGGGGGTCTAGGATGACTGTAAACCCCTTTTTTGGGCCTCTAAAGTTTTCAACATTTTTGCAGCCTAAAATGCATATTAAGGCCTTTTTTGGGCTGCTAACATATTCTGAACTTTCAGTGGTGTACGATGCATTTTTCGTGCCATAATTAATTTTTGGATTTTCAGTGCTCTAGGATGCGGGTTAAAGCCCCTTTCAGGCTGCAAATGTTTTTGAGACATTCAGAGCTATCTGACCCTGTTTTTGGGCCATCAACATTTTCTGGACTTCAGGGGGTCTAGGATGCCTGTAAACCCCTTTTTTGGGCCTCCAAAGTTTTCTGCATGTTTGCAACCCTAAAATGCATTTTAAGGCATTTTTTGGGCTGCTAACATATTCTGAACTTTCAGGATGTAAGGTGCATTTTGTGTGCCAAAACAATTTTTGGGGATTTCAGTGGTCTAGGATGCAGGTTAATGCCCCTTATAGGCTACAAATGTTTTTGGGACATTCAGAGCTCTCTGACAGTTTTTTGGGACACCAACATTTTCTGGACTTTAGGGGGTCTAGGATGCCTGTAAACCCCCTTTTTTGGGCCTCCAAAGTTTTCTACATTTTTGCAGCCCTAAGATGCATTTTAAGGCATTTTTGGGGCTGCTAACATATTCTGAACTTTCAGGGTGTAAGATGCATTTTTTGTGCCAAAACAATTTTTGGGGATTTCAGTGGTCTAGGATGCAGGTTAATGCCCCTTATAGGCTACAAATGTTTTTGGGACATTCAGAGCTCTCTGACAGTTTTTTGGGACACCAACATTTTCTGGACTTTAGGGGGTCTAGGATGCCTGTAAACCCCCTTTTTTGGGCCTCCAAAGTTTTCAACATGTTTGCAGCCTAAGATGCATTTTAAGGCCTTTTTTGGGCTGCTATCATATTCTGAACTTTCAGTGGTGCAGGATGCATGTTATTTCCATAAATATTTTTGGGAATTTCAGTGGTCTAGGATGCGGGTTAATGCCCATTTCAGGCTGCAAATGTTTTTGGGATATTCAGAGCTCCCTGACACCATTTTTGGGCAACCAACATTTTCTGGACTTTAGGGGGTCTAGGATGCCTGTAAACCCCTTTTTTGGGCCTCCAAAGTTTTCAACATTTTTGTAGCCTAAGATGGATTTTAAGGCCTTTTTTTGGCTGCTATCATATTCTGAACTTTCAGGGGTGTATGATGCATTTTTTCGTGCACAAAATATTTTTGGGGATTTCAGTGGTCTAGGATGCGGGTTAATGCCCATTTCAGGTTGCAAATGCTTTTTGGACATTCAGAGCTTTCTGACACAGTTTCAAGGCCACCAACATTTTCTGGACTTTAAGGGGTCTACGATGCCTGTAAACCCCTTTTTTGGACCTCCAAAGTTTTCAACATTTTTGCAGCCTAAGAAGCATTTTAAGGCCTTTTTTGGGCTGCTAACATATTCTGAACTTTCAGCGGTGTAGGATTCTTTTTTCGTGCCATAAATATTTTTGGGAATTTCAGTGGTCTAGGATGAGGGTTAATGCCCATTTCAGGCTGCAAATGGTTTTGGGATATTCAGAGCTCTCTGACACCGTTTTTGGGCCAACAACATTTTCTGGACTTTAGGGGGTCTAGGATGCCTGTAAACCCCTTTTTTGGGCCTCCAAAGTTTTCTACATTTTTGCAGCCCTAAGATGCATGTTATGGCCTTTTTTGGGCTGCTAACATATTCTGAACTTTCAGCGGTGTAGGATGCGTTTTTCCTGCCATAAATATTTTTGGGAATTTCACTGGTCTAGGATGCGGGTTAATGCCCATTTCAGGCTGCAAATGTTTTTGGGACATTCAGAGCTTTCTGACACAGTTTTTAGGCCACCAACATTTTCTGGACTTTAGGGGTCTAGGATGCCTGTAAAACCCTTTTTTGGACCTCCAAAGTTTTCAATATTTATGCAGCCTAAGATGCATTTTAAGGCCTTTTTTGGGCTGCTAACATATTCTGAACTTTCAGCGGTGTAGGATGCATTTTTAAGTGCCATGAATATTTTTGGTAATTTCAGTGGTCTAGGATGCGGTTTAATGCCCATTTCAGGCTGCAAATTTTTTTGGGACATTCAGAGCTTTCTGACACAGTTTTTAGGCCACCAACATTTTCTGGACTTTAGGGGGTCTAGGATGCCTGTAAACCCCTTTTTTGGACCTCCAAAGTTTTCTACATTTTTGCAGCCTAAGATGCATTTTAAGGCCTTTTTTGGGCTGCTATCATATTCTGAACTTTCAGTGGTGCAGGATGCATGTTATTTCCATAAATACTTTTGGGAATTTCAGTGGTCTAGGATGCGGGTTATTGCCCATTTCAGGCTGCAAATGTTTTTGGGACATTCAGAGCTTTCTGACACAGTTTTTAGGCCACCAACATTTTCTGGACTTTAGGGGGTCTAGGATGCCTGTAAACCACTTTTTTGGGCCTCCAAAGTTTTCTACATTTTTGCAGCCATAAGATGCATTTTAAGGCATTTTTTTGGGCTTCTAACATATTCTGAACTTTCAGCGGTGTAGGATGCGTTTTTCCTGCCATAAATATTTTTGGGAATTTCAGTGGTTAAGGATGCGGGTTAATGCCCATTTCAGGCTGCAAATGTTTTTGGGACATTCAGGGCTTTCTGACACAGTTTTTAGGCCACCAACATTTTCTGGACTTTAGGGGGTCTTGGATGCCTGTAAACCCCTTTTATGGGCCTCCAAAGTTTTCTACATTTTTGCAGCCATAAGATGCATTTTAAGGCATTTTTGGGCTTCTAACATATTCTGAACTTTCAGGGTGTAAGATGCATTTTTCGTACCATAAATATTTTTGGGAATTTCAGTGGTCTAGGATGCGGGTTAATGCCCATTTCAGGCTGCAAATGTTTTTGGGATATTCAGAGCTCTCTGACACCGTTTTTGGGCCACCAACATTTTCTGGACTTTAGGGGGTCTAGGATGCCTGTTTACCCCTTTTTTGGGCCTCCAAAGTATTCTACATTTTTGCAGCCCTAAGATGCATGTTATGGCCTTTTTTGGGCTGCTAACATATTCTGAACTTTCAGCGGTGTAGGATGCGTTTTTCCTGCCATAAATATTTTTGGGAATTTCACTGGTCTAGGATGCGGGTTAATGCCCATTTCAGGCTGCAAATGTTTGTGGGACATTCAGAGCTTTCTGACACAGTTTTTAGGCCACCAACATTTTCTGGACTTTAGGGGTCTAGGATGCCTGTAAAACCCTTTTTTGGACCTCCAAAGTTTTCAATATTTATGCAGCCTAAGATGCATTTTAAGGCCTTTTTTGGGCTGCTAACATATTCTGAACTTTCAGCGGTGTAGGATGCATTTTTAAGTGCCATGAATATTTTTGGTAATTTCAGTGGTCTAGGATGCGGTTTAATGCCCATTTCAGGCTACAAATTTTTTTGGGACATTCAGAGCTTTCTGACACAGTTTTTAGGCCACCAACATTTTCTGGACTTTAGGGGGTCTAGGATGCCTGTAAACCACTTTTTTGGGCCTCCAAAGTTTTCTACATTTTTGCAGCCATAAGATGCATTTTAAGGCATTTTTTTGGGCTTCTAACATATTCTGAACTTTCAGCGGTGTAGGATGCATTTTTCGTACCATAAATATTTTTGGGAATTTCAGTGGTCTAGGATACGTGTTAATGCCCCTTATGGGCTACACATCTTTTGGGGCTATTCAGAGCTCTCTGACACCGTTTTTTGGCCACCAACATTTTCTGGACTTTAGGGGGTCTACGATGACTGTAAACCCCTTTTTTGTGCCTCCAAAGTTTTCAACATTTTTGCAGCCTAAGATGCATTTTAAGGCCTTTTTTGGGCTGCTATCATATTCTGAACTTTCAGTGGTGCAGGATGCATGTTATTTCCATAAATATTTTTGGGAATTTCAGTGGTCTAGGATGCGGGTTACTGCCCATTTCAGGCTGCAAATGTTTTTGGGATATTCAGAGCTCTCTGACACCGTTTTTGGGCAACCAACATTTTCTGGACTTTAGGGGGTCTAGGATGACTGTAAACCCCTTTTTTGGGCCTCTAAAGTTTTCAACATTTTTGCAGCCTAAGATGCATATTAAGGCCTTTTTTGGGCTGTTAACATATTGTGAACTTTCAGTGGTGTAGGATGCGTTTTCCTGCCATGAATATTTTTGGGAATTTCAGTGGTCTAGGATGTGGGTTAATGCCCATTTCAGGCTGCAAATGTTTTTGGGACATTCAGAGCTTTCTGACACAGTTTTTAGGCCACCAACATTTTCTGGACTTTAGGGGGTCTAGGATGCATGTAAACCCCTTTTTTGGGCCTCCAAAGTTTTCTACATTTTTGCAGCCATAAGATGCATTTTAAGGCATTTTTTGGGCTTCTAACATATTCTGAACTTTCAGAGTGTAAGATGCATTTTTCGTGCCATACATATTTTTGGGAATTTCAATGGTCTAGGATGAGTGTTAATGCCCCTTATAGGCTACAAATGTTTTGGGGATATTCAGAGCTCTCTGACACCGTTTTTTGGCCACCACCATTTTCTGGACTTTAGGGGGTCTACGATGCCTGTAAACCCCTTTTTTGGACCTCCAAAGTTTTCAATATTTTTGCAGCCTAAGATGCATTTTAAGGCCTTTTTTGGGCTGCTAACATATTCTGAACTTTCAGCGGTGTAGGATGCATTTTTCGTGCAATGAATATTTTTGGGAATTTCAGTGGTCTAGGATGCGGTTTAATGCCCATTTCAGGCTGCAAATATTTTTGGGACATTCAGAGCTTTCTGACACAGTTTTTAGGCCACTAACATTTTCTGGACTTTAGGGGGTCTAGGATGCCTGTAAACCCCTTTTTTGGGCCTCCAAAGTTTTCAACATTTTTGCAGCCTAAGATGCATTTTAAGGACTTTTTTGGGCTGCTATCATATTCTGAACTTTCAGCGGTGCAGGATGCATTTTTTGTGCACAAAATATTTTTGGGAATTTCAGTGGTCTAGGATGAGGGTTAATGCCCATTTCAGGCTGCAAATGTTTTTGGGACATTCAGAGCTCTCTGACACAGTTTTTGGGCCACCAACCTTTTCTGGACTTTAGGGGTCTAGGATGCATTTAAATCCCTTTTTTGGGCCTCCAAAGTTTTCTACATTTTTACAGCCATAAGATGCATTTTAAGGCATTTTTTGGGCTTCTAACATATTCTGAACTTTCAGAGTGTAAGATGCATTTTTCGTGCCATACATATTTTTGGGAATTTCAATGGTCTAGGATACGTGTTAATGCCCCTTATGGGCTACACATCTTTTGGGGCTATTCAGAGCTCTCTGACACCGTTTTTTGGCCACCAACATTTTCTGGACTTTAGGGCGTCTAGGATGCCTGTAAACCCCTTTTTTGGGCCTCCAAAGTTTTCAACATTTTTGCAGCCTAAGATGCATTTTAAGGCCTTTTTTTGGGCTGCTAACATATTCTGAACTTTCAGCGGTGCAGGATGCATTTTTTGTGCCAAAAATATTTTTGGGAATTTCAGTGGTCTAGGATGAGGGTTAATGCCCATTTCAGGCTGCACATGTTTTTGGGACATTCAGAGCTCTCTGACACAGTTTTTGGGCCACCAACTTTTTCTGGACTTTAGGGGGTCTAGGATGACTGTAAACCCCTTTTTTGGGCCTCTAAAGTTTTCAACATTTTTGCAGCCTAAAATGCATATTAAGGCCTTTTTTGGGCTGCTAACATATTCTGAACTTTCAGTGGTGTACGATGCATTTTTCGTGCCATAATTAATTTTTGGATTTTCAGTGCTCTAGGATGCGGGTTAAAGCCCCTTTCAGGCTGCAAATGTTTTTGAGACATTCAGAGCTCTCTGACCCTGTTTTTGGGCCATCAACATTTTCTGGACTTCAGGGGGTCTAGGATGCCTGTAAACCCCTTTTTTGGGCCTCCAAAGTTTTCTGCATGTTTGCAACCCTAAAATGCATTTTAAGGCATTTTTTGGGCTGCTAACATATTCTGAACTTTCAGGATGTAAGGTGCATTTTTTGTGCCAAAACAATTTTTGGGGATTTCAGTGGTCTAGGATGCAGGTTAATGCCCCTTATAGGCTACAAATGTTTTTGGGACATTCAGAGCTCTCTGACAGTTTTTTGGGACACCAACATTTTCTGGACTTTAGGGGGTCTAGGATGCCTGTAAACCCCCTTTTTTGGGCCTCCAAAGTTTTCTACATTTTTGCAGCCCTAAGATGCATTTTAAGGCATTTTTGGGGCTGCTAACATATTCTGAACTTTCAGGGTGTAAGATGCATTTTTTGTGCCAAAACAATTTTTGGGGATTTCAGTGGTCTAGGATGCAGGTTAATGCCCCTTATAGGCTACAAATGTTTTTGGGACATTCAGAGCTCTCTGACAGTTTTTTTTGGGACACCAAGATTTTCTGGACTTTAGGGGGTCTAGGATGCCTGTAAACCCCCTTTTTTGGGCCTCCAAAGTTTTCAACATGTTTGCAGCCTAAGATGCATTTTAAGGCCTTTTTTGGGCTGCTATCATATTCTGAACTTTCAGTGGTGCAGGATGCATGTTATTTCCATAAATATTTTTGGGAATTTCAGTGGTCTAGGATGCGGGTTAATGCCCATTTCAGGCTGCAAATGTTTTTGGGATATTCAGAGCTCCCTGACACCATTTTTGGGCAACCAACATTTTCTGGACTTTAGGGGGTCTAGGATGCCTGTAAACCCCTTTTTTGGGCCTCCAAAGTTTTCAACATTTTTGTAGCCTAAGATGGATTTTAAGGCCTTTTTTTGGCTGCTATCATATTCTGAACTTTCAGGGGTGTATGATGCATTTTTTCGTGCACAAAATATTTTTGGGGATTTCAGTGGTCTAGGATGCGGGTTAATGCCCATTTCAGGTTGCAAATGCTTTTTGGACATTCAGAGCTTTCTGACACAGTTTCAAGGCCACCAACATTTTCTGGACTTTAAGGGGTCTACGATGCCTGTAAACCCCTTTTTTGGACCTCCAAAGTTTTCAACATTTTTGCAGCCTAAGAAGCATTTTAAGGCCTTTTTTGGGCTGCTAACATATTCTGAACTTTCAGCGGTGTAGGATTCTTTTTTCGTGCCATAAATATTTTTGGGAATTTCAGTGGTCTAGGATGAGGGTTAATGCCCATTTCAGGCTGCAAATGGTTTTGGGATATTCAGAGCTCTCTGACACCGTTTTTGGGCCAACAACATTTTCTGGACTTTAGGGGGTCTAGGATGCCTGTAAACCCCTTTTTTGGGCCTCCAAAGTTTTCAACATTTGTGCAGCCTAAGATGCATTTTAAGGCCTTTTTGAGCTGCTAACATATTTTGAAATTTCAGGGTTTAGGATGCTTTTTTCGTGCACAAAATATTTTTGGGATTTTCAGTGCTCTAGGATGCGGGTTAATGCCCCTTTCAGGCTGCAAATGTTTTTGAGACATTCAGAGCTCTCTGACCCTGTTTTTGGGCCACCAACATTTTCTGGACTTTAAGGGGTCTAAGATGCCTTTAAACCCCTTTTTTGGGCCTCCAAAGTTTTCTGCATGTTTGCAGCCCTAAAATGCATTTTAAGGCATTTTTTGGGCTGCTAAAATATTCTGAACTTTCAGGATGTAAGATGCATTTTTTGTGCCAAAACAATTTATGGGAATTTAAGTGGTCTAGGATGCGGGTTAATGCCCATTTCAGGCTGCAAATGTTTTTGGGACATTCAGAGCTCTCTGACACAGTTTTTGGGCCACCAACATTTCTGGACTTTAGGGGGTCTAGGATGCCTGTAAACCCCTTTTTATGTGCCTCTAAAGTTTTCAACATTTTTGCAGCCTAAGATGCATATTAAGGCCTTTTTTGGGCTGCTAACATATTCTGAAATTTCAGTGGTGTAGGATGCATTTTTCGTGCCATGAATATTTTTGGGAATTTCAGTGGTCTAGGATGCGGGTTAATGCCCATTTCAGGCTGCAAATGTTTTTGGGATATTCAGAGCTCTCTGACACCGTTTTTGGGCCACTAACATTTTCTGGACTTTAGGGGGCCTAGGATGCCTGTAAACCCCTTTTTTGGGCCTCCAAAGTTTTCTACATTTTTGCAGCCCTAAGATGCATGTTATGGCCTTTTTTGGGCTGCTAACATATTCTGAACTTTCAGCGGTGTAGGATGCGTTTTTCCTGCCATAAATATTTTTGGGAATTTCACTGGTCTAGGATGAGGGTTAATGCCCATTTCAGGCTGCAAATGTTTTTGGGACATTCAGAGCTTTCTGACACAGTTTCTAGGCCACCAACATTTTCTGGACTTTAGGGGTCTAGGATGCCTGTAAAACCCTTTTTTGGACCTCCAAAGTTTTCAATATTTTTGCAGCCTAAGATACATTTTAAGGCCTTTTTTGGGCTGCTAACATATTCTGAACTTTCAGCGGTGTAGGATGCATTTTTAAGTGCCATGAATATTTTTGGTAATTTCAGTGGTCTAGGATGCGGTTTAATGCCCATTTCAGGCTGCACATTTTTTTGGGACATTCAGAGCTTTCTGACACAGTTTTTAGGCCACCAGCATTTTCTGGACTTTAGGGGGTCTAGGATGCCTGTAAACCCCTTTTTTGGACCTCCAAAGTTTTCAACATTTTTGCAGCCTAAGATGCATTTTAAGGCCTTTTTTGGGCTGCTAACATATTCTGAAATTTCAGTGGTGTAGGATGCATTTTTCGTGCCATAAATATTTTTGGGAATTTCAGTGGTCTAGGATGCGAGTTAATGCCCATTTCAGGCTGCAAATGTTTTTGGGATATTCAGAGCTCTCTGACACCGCTTTTGGGCCACCAACATTTTCTGGACTTTAGGGGGTCTAGGATGCCTGTAAACCCCTTTTTTGGGCCTCCAAAGTTTTCTACATTTTTGCAGCCCTAAGATGCATGTTATGGCCTTTTTTGGGCTGCTAACATATTCTGAACTTTCAGCGGTGTAGGATGCGTTTTTCCTGCCATAAATATTTTTGGGAATTTCACTGGTCTAGGATGCGGGTTAATGCCCATTTCAGGCTGCAAATGTTTTTGGGACATTCAGAGCTTTCTGACACAGTTTTTAGGCCACCAACATTTTCTGGACTTTAGGGGTCTAGGATGCCTGTAAAACCCTTTTTTGGACCTCCAAAGTTTTCAATATTTATGCAGCCTAAGATGCATTTTAAGGCCTTTTTTGGGCTGCTAACATATTCTGAACTTTCAGCGGTGTAGGATGCATTTTTAAGTGCCATGAATATTTTTGGTAATTTCAGTGGTCTAGGATGCGGTTTAATGCCCATTTCAGGCTGCAAATTTTTTTGGGACATTCAGAGCTTTCTGACACAGTTTTTAGGCCACCAACATTTTCTGGACTTTAGGGGGTCTAGGATGCCTGTAAACCCCGTTTTTGGACCTCCAAAGTTTTCTACATTTTTGCAGCCTAAGATGCATTTTAAGGCCTTTTTTGGGCTGCTATCATATTCTGAACTTTCAGTGGTGCAGGATGCATGTTATTTCCATAAATACTTTTGGGAATTTCAGTGGTCTAGGATGCGGGTTATTGCCCATTTCAGGCTGCAAATGTTTTTGGGACATTCAGAGCTTTCTGACACAGTTTTTAGGCCACCAACATTTTCTGGACTTTAGGGGGTCTAGGATGCCTGTAAACCACTTTTTTGGGCCTCCAAAGTTTTCTACATTTTTGCAGCCATAAGATGCATTTTAAGGCATTTTTTTGGGCTTCTAACATATTCTGAACTTTCAGCGGTGTAGGATGCATTTTTCCTGCCATAAATATTTTTGGGAATTTCAGTGGTTAAGGATGCGGGTTAATGCCCATTTCAGGCTGCAAATGTTTTTGGGACATTCAGGGCTTTCTGACACAGTTTTTAGGCCACCAACATTTTCTGGACTTTAGGGGGTCTTGGATGCCTGTAAACCCCTTTTATGGGCCTCCAAAGTTTTCTACATTTTTGCAGCCATAAAATGCATTTTAAGGCATTTTTGGGCTTCTAACATATTCTGAACTTTCAGGGTGTAAGATGCATTTTTCGTACCATAAATATTTTTGGGAATTTCAGTGGTCTAGGATGCGGGTTAATGCCCATTTCAGGCTGCAAATGTTTTTGGGATATTCAGAGCTCTCTGACACCGTTTTTGGGCCACCAACATTTTCTGGACTTTAGGGGGTCTAGGATGCCTGTAAACCCCTTTTTTGGGCCTCCAAAGTATTCTACATTTTTGCAGCCCTAAGATGCATGTTATGGCCTTTTTTGGGCTGCTAACATATTCTGAACTTTCAGCGGTGTAGGATGCGTTTTTCCTGCCATAAATATTTTTGGGAATTTCACTGGTCTAGGATGCGGGTTAATGCCCATTTCAGGCTGCAAATGTTTTTGGGACATTCAGAGCTTTCTGACACAGTTTTTAGGCCACCAACATTTTCTGGACTTTAGGGGTATAGGATGCCTGTAAAACCCTTTTTTGGACCTCCAAAGTTTTCAATATTTATGCAGCCTAAGATGCATTTTAAGGCTTTTTTTGGGCTGCTAACATATTCTGATCTTTCAGCGGTGTAGGATGCATTTTTAAGTGCCATGAATATTTTTGGTAATTTCAGTGGTCTAGGATGCGGTTTAATGCCCATTTCAGGCTACAAATTTTTTTGGGACATTCAGAGCTTTCTGACACAGTTTTTAGGCCACCAACATTTTCTGGACTTTAGGGGGTCTAGGATGCCTGTAAACCACTTTTTTGGGCCTCCAAAGTTTTCTACATTTTTGCAGCCATAAGATGCATTTTAAGGCATTTCTTTGGGCTTCTAACATATTCTGAACTTTCAGCGGTGTAGGATGCGTTTTTCCTGCCATAAATATTTTTGGGAAAATCAGTGGTCTAGGATACGTGTTAATGCCCCTTATGGGCTACACATCTTTTGGGGCTATTCAGAGCTCTCTGACACCGTTTTTTAGCCACCAACATTTTCTGGACTTTAGGGGGTCTACGATGACTGTAAACCCCTTTTTTGTGCCTCTAAAGTTTTCAACATTTTTGCAGCCTAAGATGCATTTTAAGGCCTTTTTTGGGCTGCTATCATATTCTGAACTTTCAGTGGTGCAGGATGCATGTTATTTCCATAAATATTTTTGGGAATTTCAGTGGTCTAGGATGCGGGTTACTGCCCATTTCAGGCTGCAAATGTTTTTGGGATATTCAGAGCTCTCTGACACCGTTTTTGGGCAACCAACATTTTCTGGACTTTAGGGGGTCTAGGATGACTGTAAACCCCTTTTTTGGGCCTCTAAAGTTTTCAACATTTTTGCAGCCTAAGATGCATATTAAGGCCTTTTTTGGGCTGTTAACATATTCTGAACTTTCAGTGGTGTAGGATGCGTTTTCCTGCCATGAATATTTTTGGGAATTTCAGTGGTCTAGGATGTGGGTTAATGCCCATTTCAGGCTGCAAATGTTTTTGGGACATTCAGAGCTTTCTGACACAGTTTTTAGGCCACCAACATTTTCTGGACTTTAGGGGGTCTAGGATGCATGTAAACCCCTTTTTTGGGCCTCCAAAGTTTTCTACATTTTTGCAGCCATAAGATGCATTTTAAGGCATTTTTTGGGCTTCTAACATATTCTGAACTTTCAGAGTGTAAGATGCATTTGTCGTGCCATACATATTTTTGGGAATTTCAATGGTCTAGGATGTGTGTTAATGCCCCTTATAGGCTACAAATGTTTTGGGGATATTCAGAGCTCTCTGACACCGTTTTTTGGCCACCACCATTTTCTGGACTTTAGGGGGTCTACGATGCCTGTAAACCCCTTTTTTGGACCTCCAAAGTTTTCAATATTTTTGCAGCCTAAGATGCATTTTAAGGCCTTTTTTGGGCTGCTAACATATTCTGAACTTTCAGCGGTGTAGGATGCATTTTTCGTGCAATGAATATTTTTGGGAATTTCAGTGGTCTAGGATGCGGTTTAATGCCCATTTCAGGCTGCAAATATTTTTGGGACATTCAGAGCTTTCTGACACAGTTTTTAGGCCACCAACATTTTCTGGACTTTAGGGGGTCTAGGATGCCTGTAAACCCCTTTTTTGGGCCTCCAAAGTTTTCAACATTTTTGCAGCCTAAGATGCATTTTAAGGACTTTTTTGGGCTGCTATCATATTCTGAACTTTCAGCGGTGCAGGATGCATTTTTTGTGCACAAAATATTTTTGGGAATTTCAGTGGTCTAGGATGAGGGTTAATGCCCATTTCAGGCTGCAAATATTTTTGGGACATTCAGAGCTCTCTGACACAGTTTTTGGGCCACCAACCTTTTCTGGACTTTAGGGGTCTAGGATGCATTTAAATCCCTTTTTTGGGCCTCCAAAGTTTTCTACATTTTTACAGCCATAAGATGCATTTTAAGGCATTTTTTGGGCTTCTAACATATTCTGAACTTTCAGAGTGTAAAATGCATTTTTCGTGCCATACATATTTTTGGGAATTTCAATGGTCTAGGATACGTGTTAATGCCCCTTATGGGCTACACATCTTTTGGGGCTATTCAGAGCTCTCTGACACCGTTTTTTGGCCACCAACATTTTCTGGACTTTAGGGGGTCTACGATGACTGTAAACCCCTTTTTTGTGCCTCCAAAGTTTTCAACATTTTTGGAGCCTAAGATGCATTTTAAGGCCTTTTTTGGGCTGCTATCATATTCTGAACTTTCAGTGGTGCAGGATGCATTTTTTCGTGCACAAAATATTTTTGGGGATTTCAGTGGTCTAGGATGCGGGTTAATGCCCATTTCAGGCTGCAAATGCTTTTGGGACATTCAGAGATTTCTGACACAGTTTCAAGGCCACCAACATTTTCTGGACTTTAGGGGGTCTACGATGACTGTAAACCCCTTTTTTGTGCCTCCAAAGTTTTCAACATTTTTGCAGCCTAAGATGCATTTTAAGGCCTTTTTTGGGCTGCTATCATATTCTGAACTTTCAGTGGTGCAGGATGCATGTTATTTCCATAAATATTTTTGGGAATTTCAGTGGTCTAGGATGCGGGTTACTGCCCATTTCAGGCTGCAAATGTTTTTGGGATATTCAGAGCTCTCTGACACCGTTTTTGGGCAACCAACATTTTCTGGACTTTAGGGGGTCTAGGATGAATGTAAAGCCCTTTTTTGGGCCTCTAAAGTTTTCAACATTTTTGCAGCCTAAGATGCATATTAAGGCCTTTTTTGGGCTGTTAACATATTCTGAACTTTCAGTGGTGTAGGATGCGTTTTCCTGCCATGAATATTTTTGGGAATTTCAGTGGTCTAGGATGTGGGTTAATGCCCATTTCAGGCTGCAAATGTTTTTGGGACATTCAGAGCTTTCTGACACAGTTTTTAGGCCACCAACATTTTCTGGACTTTAGGGGGTCTAGGATGCATGTAAACCCCTTTTTTGGGCCTCCAAAGTTTTCTACATTTTTGCAGCCATAAAATGCATTTTAAGGCATTTTTTGGGCTTCTAACATATTCTGAACTTTCAGAGTGTAAGATGCATTTTTCGTGCTATACATATTTTTGGGAATTTCAATGGTCTAGGATGCGTGTTAATGCCCCTTATAGGCTACAAATGTTTTGGGGATATTCAGAGCTCTCTGACACCGTTTTCTGGCCACCAACATTTTCTGGACTTTAGGGGGTCTAGGATGCCTGTAAACCCCTTTTTTGGGCCTCCAAAGTTTTCTACATTTTTGCAGCCCTAAGATGCATGTTATGGCCTTTTTTGGGCTGCTAACATATTCTGAACTTTCAGCGGTGTAGGATGCATTTTTCGTGCCATAAATATTTTTGGGAATTTCAGTGGTCTAGGATGCGGGTTAATGCCCATTTCAGGCTGCAGATGTTTTTGGGACATTCCGAGCTTTCTGGCACAGTTTCTAGGCCACCAACATTTTCTGGACTTTAGGGGGTCTAGGATGACTGTAAACCCCTTTTTTGGGCCTCCAAAGTTTTCTACATTTTTGCAGCCATGAGATGCATTTTAAGGCATTTTTTGGGCTTCTAACATATTCTGAACTTTCAGAGTGTAAGATGCATTTTTCGTGCCATACATATTTTTGGGAATTTCAATGGTCTAGGATACGTGTTAATGCCCCTTATGGGCTACACATCTTTTGGGGCTATTCAGAGCTCTCTGACACCGTTTTTTGGCCACCAACATTTTCTGGACTTTAGGGCGTCTAGGATGCCTGTAAACCCCTTTTTTGGGCCTCCAAAGTTTTCAACATTTTTGCAGCCTAAGATGCATTTTAAGGCCTTTTTTTGGGCTGCTAACATATTCTGAACTTTCAGCGGTGCAGGATGCATTTTTTGTGCCAAAAATATTTTTGGGAATTTCAGTGGTCTAGGATGAGGGTTAATGCCCATTTCAGGCTGCACATGTTTTTGGGACATTCAGAGCTCTCTGACACAGTTTTTGGGCCACCAACTTTTTCTGGACTTTAGGGGGTCTAGGATGACTGTAAACCCCTTTTTTGGGCCTCTAAAGTTTTCAACATTTTTGCAGCCTAAAATGCATATTAAGGCCTTTTTTGGGCTGCTAACATATTCTGAACTTTCAGTGGTGTACGATGCATTTTTCGTGCCATAATTAATTTTTGGATTTTCAGTGCTCTAGGATGCGGGTTAAAGCCCCTTTCAGGCTGCAAATGTTTTTGAGACATTCAGAGCTCTCTGACCCTGTTTTTGGGCCATCAACATTTTCTGGACTTCAGGGGGTCTAGGATGCCTGTAAACCCCTTTTTTGGGCCTCCAAAGTTTTCTGCATGTTTGCAACCCTAAAATGCATTTTAAGGCATTTTTTGGGCTGCTAACATATTCTGAACTTTCAGGATGTAAGGTGCATTTTTTGTGCCAAAACAATTTTTGGGGATTTCAGTGGTCTAGGATGCAGGTTAATGCCCCTTATAGGCTACAAATGTTTTTGGGACATTCAGAGCTCTCTGACAGTTTTTTGGGACACCAACATTTTCTGGACTTTAGGGGGTCTAGGATGCCTGTAAACCCCCTTTTTTGGGCCTCCAAAGTTTTCTACATTTTTGCAGCCCTAAGATGCATTTTAAGGCATTTTTGGGGCTGCTAACATATTCTGAACTTTCAGGGTGTAAGATGCATTTTTTGTGCCAAAACAATTTTTGGGGATTTCAGTGGTCTAGGATGCAGGTTAATGCCCCTTATAGGCTACAAATGTTTTTGGGACATTCAGAGCTCTCTGACAGTTTTTTTTGGGACACCAAGATTTTCTGGACTTTAGGGGGTCTAGGATGCCTGTAAACCCCCTTTTTTGGGCCTCCAAAGTTTTCAACATGTTTGCAGCCTAAGATGCATTTTAAGGCCTTTTTTGGGCTGCTATCATATTCTGAACTTTCAGTGGTGCAGGATGCATGTTATTTCCATAAATATTTTTGGGAATTTCAGTGGTCTAGGATGCGGGTTAATGCCCATTTCAGGCTGCAAATGTTTTTGGGATATTCAGAGCTCCCTGACACCATTTTTGGGCAACCAACATTTTCTGGACTTTAGGGGGTCTAGGATGCCTGTAAACCCCTTTTTTGGGCCTCCAAAGTTTTCAACATTTTTGTAGCCTAAGATGGATTTTAAGGCCTTTTTTTGGCTGCTATCATATTCTGAACTTTCAGGGGTGTATGATGCATTTTTTCGTGCACAAAATATTTTTGGGGATTTCAGTGGTCTAGGATGCGGGTTAATGCCCATTTCAGGTTGCAAATGCTTTTTGGACATTCAGAGCTTTCTGACACAGTTTCAAGGCCACCAACATTTTCTGGACTTTAAGGGGTCTACGATGCCTGTAAACCCCTTTTTTGGACCTCCAAAGTTTTCAACATTTTTGCAGCCTAAGAAGCATTTTAAGGCCTTTTTTGGGCTGCTAACATATTCTGAACTTTCAGCGGTGTAGGATTCTTTTTTCGTGCCATAAATATTTTTGGGAATTTCAGTGGTCTAGGATGAGGGTTAATGCCCATTTCAGGCTGCAAATGGTTTTGGGATATTCAGAGCTCTCTGACACCGTTTTTGGGCCAACAACATTTTCTGGACTTTAGGGGGTCTAGGATGCCTGTAAACCCCTTTTTTGGGCCTCCAAAGTTTTCAACATTTGTGCAGCCTAAGATGCATTTTAAGGCCTTTTTGAGCTGCTAACATATTTTGAAATTTCAGGGTTTAGGATGCTTTTTTCGTGCACAAAATATTTTTGGGATTTTCAGTGCTCTAGGATGCGGGTTAATGCCCCTTTCAGGCTGCAAATGTTTTTGAGACATTCAGAGCTCTCTGACCCTGTTTTTGGGCCACCAACATTTTCTGGACTTTAAGGGGTCTAAGATGCCTTTAAACCCCTTTTTTGGGCCTCCAAAGTTTTCTGCATGTTTGCAGCCCTAAAATGCATTTTAAGGCATTTTTTGGGCTGCTAAAATATTCTGAACTTTCAGGATGTAAGATGCATTTTTTGTGCCAAAACAATTTATGGGAATTTAAGTGGTCTAGGATGCGGGTTAATGCCCATTTCAGGCTGCAAATGTTTTTGGGACATTCAGAGCTCTCTGACACAGTTTTTGGGCCACCAACATTTCTGGACTTTAGGGGGTCTAGGATGCCTGTAAACCCCTTTTTATGTGCCTCTAAAGTTTTCAACATTTTTGCAGCCTAAGATGCATATTAAGGCCTTTTTTGGGCTGCTAACATATTCTGAAATTTCAGTGGTGTAGGATGCATTTTTCGTGCCATGAATATTTTTGGGAATTTCAGTGGTCTAGGATGCGGGTTAATGCCCATTTCAGGCTGCAAATGTTTTTGGGATATTCAGAGCTCTCTGACACCGTTTTTGGGCCACTAACATTTTCTGGACTTTAGGGGGCCTAGGATGCCTGTAAACCCCTTTTTTGGGCCTCCAAAGTTTTCTACATTTTTGCAGCCCTAAGATGCATGTTATGGCCTTTTTTGGGCTGCTAACATATTCTGAACTTTCAGCGGTGTAGGATGCGTTTTTCCTGCCATAAATATTTTTGGGAATTTCACTGGTCTAGGATGAGGGTTAATGCCCATTTCAGGCTGCAAATGTTTTTGGGACATTCAGAGCTTTCTGACACAGTTTCTAGGCCACCAACATTTTCTGGACTTTAGGGGTCTAGGATGCCTGTAAAACCCTTTTTTGGACCTCCAAAGTTTTCAATATTTTTGCAGCCTAAGATACATTTTAAGGCCTTTTTTGGGCTGCTAACATATTCTGAACTTTCAGCGGTGTAGGATGCATTTTTAAGTGCCATGAATATTTTTGGTAATTTCAGTGGTCTAGGATGCGGTTTAATGCCCATTTCAGGCTGCACATTTTTTTGGGACATTCAGAGCTTTCTGACACAGTTTTTAGGCCACCAGCATTTTCTGGACTTTAGGGGGTCTAGGATGCCTGTAAACCCCTTTTTTGGACCTCCAAAGTTTTCAACATTTTTGCAGCCTAAGATGCATTTTAAGGCCTTTTTTGGGCTGCTAACATATTCTGAAATTTCAGTGGTGTAGGATGCATTTTTCGTGCCATAAATATTTTTGGGAATTTCAGTGGTCTAGGATGCGAGTTAATGCCCATTTCAGGCTGCAAATGTTTTTGGGATATTCAGAGCTCTCTGACACCGCTTTTGGGCCACCAACATTTTCTGGACTTTAGGGGGTCTAGGATGCCTGTAAACCCCTTTTTTGGGCCTCCAAAGTTTTCTACATTTTTGCAGCCCTAAGATGCATGTTATGGCCTTTTTTGGGCTGCTAACATATTCTGAACTTTCAGCGGTGTAGGATGCGTTTTTCCTGCCATAAATATTTTTGGGAATTTCACTGGTCTAGGATGCGGGTTAATGCCCATTTCAGGCTGCAAATGTTTTTGGGACATTCAGAGCTTTCTGACACAGTTTTTAGGCCACCAACATTTTCTGGACTTTAGGGGTCTAGGATGCCTGTAAAACCCTTTTTTGGACCTCCAAAGTTTTCAATATTTATGCAGCCTAAGATGCATTTTAAGGCCTTTTTTGGGCTGCTAACATATTCTGAACTTTCAGCGGTGTAGGATGCATTTTTAAGTGCCATGAATATTTTTGGTAATTTCAGTGGTCTAGGATGCGGTTTAATGCCCATTTCAGGCTGCAAATTTTTTTGGGACATTCAGAGCTTTCTGACACAGTTTTTAGGCCACCAACATTTTCTGGACTTTAGGGGGTCTAGGATGCCTGTAAACCCCGTTTTTGGACCTCCAAAGTTTTCTACATTTTTGCAGCCTAAGATGCATTTTAAGGCCTTTTTTGGGCTGCTATCATATTCTGAACTTTCAGTGGTGCAGGATGCATGTTATTTCCATAAATACTTTTGGGAATTTCAGTGGTCTAGGATGCGGGTTATTGCCCATTTCAGGCTGCAAATGTTTTTGGGACATTCAGAGCTTTCTGACACAGTTTTTAGGCCACCAACATTTTCTGGACTTTAGGGGGTCTAGGATGCCTGTAAACCACTTTTTTGGGCCTCCAAAGTTTTCTACATTTTTGCAGCCATAAGATGCATTTTAAGGCATTTTTTTGGGCTTCTAACATATTCTGAACTTTCAGCGGTGTAGGATGCATTTTTCCTGCCATAAATATTTTTGGGAATTTCAGTGGTTAAGGATGCGGGTTAATGCCCATTTCAGGCTGCAAATGTTTTTGGGACATTCAGGGCTTTCTGACACAGTTTTTAGGCCACCAACATTTTCTGGACTTTAGGGGGTCTTGGATGCCTGTAAACCCCTTTTATGGGCCTCCAAAGTTTTCTACATTTTTGCAGCCATAAAATGCATTTTAAGGCATTTTTGGGCTTCTAACATATTCTGAACTTTCAGGGTGTAAGATGCATTTTTCGTACCATAAATATTTTTGGGAATTTCAGTGGTCTAGGATGCGGGTTAATGCCCATTTCAGGCTGCAAATGTTTTTGGGATATTCAGAGCTCTCTGACACCGTTTTTGGGCCACCAACATTTTCTGGACTTTAGGGGGTCTAGGATGCCTGTAAACCCCTTTTTTGGGCCTCCAAAGTATTCTACATTTTTGCAGCCCTAAGATGCATGTTATGGCCTTTTTTGGGCTGCTAACATATTCTGAACTTTCAGCGGTGTAGGATGCGTTTTTCCTGCCATAAATATTTTTGGGAATTTCACTGGTCTAGGATGCGGGTTAATGCCCATTTCAGGCTGCAAATGTTTTTGGGACATTCAGAGCTTTCTGACACAGTTTTTAGGCCACCAACATTTTCTGGACTTTAGGGGTATAGGATGCCTGTAAAACCCTTTTTTGGACCTCCAAAGTTTTCAATATTTATGCAGCCTAAGATGCATTTTAAGGCTTTTTTTGGGCTGCTAACATATTCTGATCTTTCAGCGGTGTAGGATGCATTTTTAAGTGCCATGAATATTTTTGGTAATTTCAGTGGTCTAGGATGCGGTTTAATGCCCATTTCAGGCTACAAATTTTTTTGGGACATTCAGAGCTTTCTGACACAGTTTTTAGGCCACCAACATTTTCTGGACTTTAGGGGGTCTAGGATGCCTGTAAACCACTTTTTTGGGCCTCCAAAGTTTTCTACATTTTTGCAGCCATAAGATGCATTTTAAGGCATTTCTTTGGGCTTCTAACATATTCTGAACTTTCAGCGGTGTAGGATGCGTTTTTCCTGCCATAAATATTTTTGGGAAAATCAGTGGTCTAGGATACGTGTTAATGCCCCTTATGGGCTACACATCTTTTGGGGCTATTCAGAGCTCTCTGACACCGTTTTTTAGCCACCAACATTTTCTGGACTTTAGGGGGTCTACGATGACTGTAAACCCCTTTTTTGTGCCTCTAAAGTTTTCAACATTTTTGCAGCCTAAGATGCATTTTAAGGCCTTTTTTGGGCTGCTATCATATTCTGAACTTTCAGTGGTGCAGGATGCATGTTATTTCCATAAATATTTTTGGGAATTTCAGTGGTCTAGGATGCGGGTTACTGCCCATTTCAGGCTGCAAATGTTTTTGGGATATTCAGAGCTCTCTGACACCGTTTTTGGGCAACCAACATTTTCTGGACTTTAGGGGGTCTAGGATGACTGTAAACCCCTTTTTTGGGCCTCTAAAGTTTTCAACATTTTTGCAGCCTAAGATGCATATTAAGGCCTTTTTTGGGCTGTTAACATATTCTGAACTTTCAGTGGTGTAGGATGCGTTTTCCTGCCATGAATATTTTTGGGAATTTCAGTGGTCTAGGATGTGGGTTAATGCCCATTTCAGGCTGCAAATGTTTTTGGGACATTCAGAGCTTTCTGACACAGTTTTTAGGCCACCAACATTTTCTGGACTTTAGGGGGTCTAGGATGCATGTAAACCCCTTTTTTGGGCCTCCAAAGTTTTCTACATTTTTGCAGCCATAAGATGCATTTTAAGGCATTTTTTGGGCTTCTAACATATTCTGAACTTTCAGAGTGTAAGATGCATTTGTCGTGCCATACATATTTTTGGGAATTTCAATGGTCTAGGATGTGTGTTAATGCCCCTTATAGGCTACAAATGTTTTGGGGATATTCAGAGCTCTCTGACACCGTTTTTTGGCCACCACCATTTTCTGGACTTTAGGGGGTCTACGATGCCTGTAAACCCCTTTTTTGGACCTCCAAAGTTTTCAATATTTTTGCAGCCTAAGATGCATTTTAAGGCCTTTTTTGGGCTGCTAACATATTCTGAACTTTCAGCGGTGTAGGATGCATTTTTCGTGCAATGAATATTTTTGGGAATTTCAGTGGTCTAGGATGCGGTTTAATGCCCATTTCAGGCTGCAAATATTTTTGGGACATTCAGAGCTTTCTGACACAGTTTTTAGGCCACCAACATTTTCTGGACTTTAGGGGGTCTAGGATGCCTGTAAACCCCTTTTTTGGGCCTCCAAAGTTTTCAACATTTTTGCAGCCTAAGATGCATTTTAAGGACTTTTTTGGGCTGCTATCATATTCTGAACTTTCAGCGGTGCAGGATGCATTTTTTGTGCACAAAATATTTTTGGGAATTTCAGTGGTCTAGGATGAGGGTTAATGCCCATTTCAGGCTGCAAATATTTTTGGGACATTCAGAGCTCTCTGACACAGTTTTTGGGCCACCAACCTTTTCTGGACTTTAGGGGTCTAGGATGCATTTAAATCCCTTTTTTGGGCCTCCAAAGTTTTCTACATTTTTACAGCCATAAGATGCATTTTAAGGCATTTTTTGGGCTTCTAACATATTCTGAACTTTCAGAGTGTAAAATGCATTTTTCGTGCCATACATATTTTTGGGAATTTCAATGGTCTAGGATACGTGTTAATGCCCCTTATGGGCTACACATCTTTTGGGGCTATTCAGAGCTCTCTGACACCGTTTTTTGGCCACCAACATTTTCTGGACTTTAGGGGGTCTACGATGACTGTAAACCCCTTTTTTGTGCCTCCAAAGTTTTCAACATTTTTGGAGCCTAAGATGCATTTTAAGGCCTTTTTTGGGCTGCTATCATATTCTGAACTTTCAGTGGTGCAGGATGCATTTTTTCGTGCACAAAATATTTTTGGGGATTTCAGTGGTCTAGGATGCGGGTTAATGCCCATTTCAGGCTGCAAATGCTTTTGGGACATTCAGAGATTTCTGACACAGTTTCAAGGCCACCAACATTTTCTGGACTTTAGGGGGTCTACGATGACTGTAAACCCCTTTTTTGTGCCTCCAAAGTTTTCAACATTTTTGCAGCCTAAGATGCATTTTAAGGCCTTTTTTGGGCTGCTATCATATTCTGAACTTTCAGTGGTGCAGGATGCATGTTATTTCCATAAATATTTTTGGGAATTTCAGTGGTCTAGGATGCGGGTTACTGCCCATTTCAGGCTGCAAATGTTTTTGGGATATTCAGAGCTCTCTGACACCGTTTTTGGGCAACCAACATTTTCTGGACTTTAGGGGGTCTAGGATGAATGTAAAGCCCTTTTTTGGGCCTCTAAAGTTTTCAACATTTTTGCAGCCTAAGATGCATATTAAGGCCTTTTTTGGGCTGTTAACATATTCTGAACTTTCAGTGGTGTAGGATGCGTTTTCCTGCCATGAATATTTTTGGGAATTTCAGTGGTCTAGGATGTGGGTTAATGCCCATTTCAGGCTGCAAATGTTTTTGGGACATTCAGAGCTTTCTGACACAGTTTTTAGGCCACCAACATTTTCTGGACTTTAGGGGGTCTAGGATGCATGTAAACCCCTTTTTTGGGCCTCCAAAGTTTTCTACATTTTTGCAGCCATAAAATGCATTTTAAGGCATTTTTTGGGCTTCTAACATATTCTGAACTTTCAGAGTGTAAGATGCATTTTTCGTGCTATACATATTTTTGGGAATTTCAATGGTCTAGGATGCGTGTTAATGCCCCTTATAGGCTACAAATGTTTTGGGGATATTCAGAGCTCTCTGACACCGTTTTCTGGCCACCAACATTTTCTGGACTTTAGGGGGTCTAGGATGCCTGTAAACCCCTTTTTTGGGCCTCCAAAGTTTTCTACATTTTTGCAGCCCTAAGATGCATGTTATGGCCTTTTTTGGGCTGCTAACATATTCTGAACTTTCAGCGGTGTAGGATGCATTTTTCGTGCCATAAATATTTTTGGGAATTTCAGTGGTCTAGGATGCGGGTTAATGCCCATTTCAGGCTGCAGATGTTTTTGGGACATTCCGAGCTTTCTGGCACAGTTTCTAGGCCACCAACATTTTCTGGACTTTAGGGGGTCTAGGATGACTGTAAACCCCTTTTTTGGGCCTCCAAAGTTTTCTACATTTTTGCAGCCATGAGATGCATTTTAAGGCATTTTTTGGGCTTCTAACATATTCTGAACTTTCAGAGTGTAAGATGCATTTTTCGTGCCATACATATTTTTGGGAATTTCAATGGTCTAGGATGCGTGTTAATGCCCCTTATAGGCTACAAATGTTTTGGGGATATTCAGAGCTCTCTGACGCCGTTTTATGGCCACCAACATTTTCTGGACTTTAGGGGGTCTAGGATGCCTGTAAACCCCTTTTTTGGGCCTCCAAAGTTTTCAACATTTTTGCAGCCTAAGATGCATTTTAAGGCCTTTTTTGGGCTGCTATCATATTCTGAACTTTCAGCGGTGCAGGATGCATTTTTCGTGCACAAAATATTTTTGGGAATTTCAGTGGTCTAGGATGAGGGTTAATGCCCATTTCAGGCTGCAAATGTTTTTGGGACATTCAAAGCTCTCTGACACAGTTTTTGGGCCACCAACTTTTTCTGGACTTTAGGGGGTCTAGGATGACTGTAAACCCCTTTTTTGGGCCTCCAAAGTTTTCAACATTTTTGCAGCCTAAGATGATTTTTAGGCCTTTTTTGGGCTGCTACCATATTCTGAACTTTCAGTGGTGCAGGATGCATGTTATTTCCATAAATACTTTTGGGAATTTCAGTGGTCTAGGATGCGGGTTAATGCCCATTTCAGGCTGCAAATGTTTTTGGGACATTCCAAGCTTTCTGACACAGTTTCTAGACCACCAACATTTTCTGGACTTTAGGGGGTCTAGGATGACTGTAAACCCCTTTTTTGGGACTCCAAAGTTTTCAACATTTTTGCAGCCTAAAATGATTTTTAGGCCTTTTTTGGGCTGCTATCATATTCTGAACGTTCAGTGGTGCAGGATGCATGTTATTTCCCTAAATACTTTTGGGAATTTCAGTTTTCTAGGATGCGGGTTAATGCCCATTTCAGGCTGCAAATGTTTTTGGGACATTCCGAGCTTTCTGACACAGTTTTTAGGCCACCAACATTTTCTGGACTTTAGGGGGTCTAGGATGCCTGTAAACCCCTTTTTTCGGCCTCCAAAGTTTTCTACATTTTTGCAGCCATAAGATTCATTTTAAGGCATTTTTCTGGGCTTCTAACATATTCTGAACTTTCAGCGGTGCAGGATGCATTTTTCGTGCCATAAATATTTTTGGGAATTTCAGTGGTCTAGGATGCGGGTTAATGCCCATTTCAGGCTGCAAATGTTTTTGGGATATTCAGAGCTCTCTGACACCATTTTTGGGCCACCAACATTTTCTGGACTTTAGGGGGTCTAGGATGCCTGTAAACCCCTTTTTTGGGCCTCCAAAGTTTTCTACATTTTTGCAGCCCTAAGATGCATGTTATGGCCTTTTTTGGGCTGCTAACATATTCTGAACTTTCAGCGGTGTAGGATGCATTTTTCGTGCCATAAATATTTTTGGGAATTTCAGTGGTCTAGGATACGTGTTAATGCCCCTTATGGGCTACAAATGTTTTTGGGATATTCAGAGCTCTCTGACACCATTTTTGGGCCACCAACATTTTCTGGACTTTAGGGGGTCTAGGATACCTGTAAACCCCTTTTTTGGGCCTCCAAAGTTTTCTACATTTTTGCAGCCATATGATGCATTTTAAGGCATTTTTCTGGGCTTCTAACATATTCTGAACTTTCAGGGGTGTAGGATGTATTTTTTGTGCCATAAATATTTTTGGGAATTTCAATGGTCTAGGATGCGTGTTAATGCCCCTTATAGGCTACAAATGTTTTGGGGATATTCAGAGCTCTCTGACGCCGTTTTATGGCCACCAACATTTTCTGGACTTTAGGGGGTCTAGGATGCCTGTAAACCCCTTTTTTGGGCCTCCAAAGTTTTCAACATTTTTGCAGCCTAAGATGCATTTTAAGGCCTTTTTTGGGCTGCTATCATATTCTGAACTTTCAGCGGTGCAGGATGCATTTTTCGTGCACAAAATATTTTTGGGAATTTCAGTGGTCTAGGATGAGGGTTAATGCCCATTTCAGGCTGCAAATGTTTTTGGGACATTCAAAGCTCTCTGACACAGTTTTTGGGCCACCAACTTTTTCTGGACTTTAGGGGGTCTAGGATGACTGTAAACCCCTTTTTTGGGCCTCCAAAGTTTTCAACATTTTTGCAGCCTAAGATGATTTTTAGGCCTTTTTTGGGCTGCTACCATATTCTGAACTTTCAGTGGTGCAGGATGCATGTTATTTCCATAAATACTTTTGGGAATTTCAGTGGTCTAGGATGCGGGTTAATGCCCATTTCAGGCTGCAAATGTTTTTGGGACATTCCAAGCTTTCTGACACAGTTTCTAGACCACCAACATTTTCTGGACTTTAGGGGGTCTAGGATGACTGTAAACCCCTTTTTTGGGACTCCAAAGTTTTCAACATTTTTGCAGCCTAAAATGATTTTTAGGCCTTTTTTGGGCTGCTATCATATTCTGAACGTTCAGTGGTGCAGGATGCATGTTATTTCCCTAAATACTTTTGGGAATTTCAGTGGTCTAGGATGCGGGTTAATGCCCATTTCAGGCTGCAGATGTTTTTGGGACATTCCGAGCTTTCTGACACAGTTTCTAGGCCACCAACATTTTCTGGACTTTAGGGGATCTAGGATGACTGTAAACCCCTTTTTTGGGCCTCCAAAGTTCTCAACATTTTTGCAGCCTAAGATGCATTTTAAGGCCTTTTTTGGGCTGCTATCATATTCTGAACTTTCAGGGGTGTAGGATGCATTTTTCGTGCCATAAATATTTTTGGGAATTTCAGTGGTCTAGAATGCGGGTTAATGCCCATTTCAGGCTGCAAATGTTTTTGGGATATTCAGAGCTCTCTGACACCGTTTTTGGGCAACCAACATTTTCTGGACTTTAGAGGGTCTAGGATGCCTGTAAACCCCTTTTTTGGGCCTCCAAAGTTTTCTACATTTTTGCAGCCCTAAGATGCATGTTATGGCCTTTTTTGGGCTGCTAACATATTCTGAACTTTCAGCGGTGTAGGATGCGTTTTTCCTGCCATAAATATTTTTGGGAATTTCAGTGGTTAAGGATGCGGGTTAATGCCCTTTTCAGGCTGCAAATGTTTTTGGGACATTCAGGGCTTTCTGACACAGTTTTTAGGCCACCAACATTTTCTGGACTTTAGGGGGTCTAGAATGCCTGTAAACCCCTTTTATGGGCCTCCAAAGTTTTCTACATTTTTGCAGCCATAAGATGCATTTTAAGGCATTTTTTGGGCTTCTAACATATTCTGAACTTTCAGGGTGTAAGATGCATTTTTCGTACCATAAATATTTTTGGGAATTTCAGTGGTCTAGGATACGTGTTAATGCCCCTTATGGGCTACAAATGTTTTGGGGCTATTCAGAGCTCTCTGACACCGTTTTTTGGCCACCAACATTTTCTGGACTTTAGGGGGTCTAGGATGAATGTAAACCCCTTTTTTGGGCCTTCAAAGTTTTCAACATTTTTGCAGCCTAAAATGGATTTTAAGGCCTTTTTTGGGCTGCTATCATATTCTGAACTTTCAGGGGTGTAGGATGCATTTTTTCGTGCACAAAATATTTTTGGGGATTTCAGTGGTCTAGGATGCGGGTTAATGCCCATTTCAGGCTGCAAATGCTTTTGGGAAATTCAGAGCTTTCTGACACAGTTTCAAGGCCACCAACATTTTCTGGACTTTAAGAGGTCTACGATGACTGTAAACCCCTTTTTTGTGCCTCCAAAGTTTTCAACATTTTTGCAGCCTAAGATGCATTTTAAAGCCTTTTTTGGGCTGCTAACATATTCTGAACTTTCAGTGGTGTAGGATGCATTTTTCGTGCCATATATATTTTTGGGAATTTCAGTGCTCTAGGGAGCCGGTTAATGCCCATTTCAGGCTGCAAATGTTTTTGGGACATTCAGAGCTTTCTGACACAGTTTTTAGGCCACCAACATTTTCTGGACTTTAGGGGGTCTAGGATGACTGTAAACCCCTTTTTTGGGCCTCTAAAGTTTTCAATATTTTTGCAGCCTAAGATGCATATTAAGGCCTTTTTTGGGCTGCTAACATATTCTGAACTTTCAGTGGTGTAGGATGCGTTTTCCTGCCATGAATATTTTTGGGAATTTCAGTGGTCTAGGATGCGGGTTAATGCCCATTTCAGGCTGCAAATGTTTTTGGGACATTCAGAGCTTTCTGACACAGTTTTTAGGCCACCAACATTTTCTGGACTTAAGGGGGTCTAGGATGCATGTAAACCCCTTTTTTGGGCCTCCAAAGTTTTCTACATTTTTGCAGCCATAAGATGCATTTTAAGGCATTTTTTGGGCTTCTAACATATTCTGAACTTTCAGAGTGTAAGATGCATTTTTCGTGCCATACATATTTTTGGGAATTTCAATGGTCTAGGATGCGTGTTGATGCCCCTTATAGGCTACAAATGTTTTGGGGATATTCAGAGCTCTCTGACACCGTTTTTTGGCCACCAACATTTTCTGGACTTTAGGGGGTCTAGGATGCCTGTAAACCCCATTTTTGGGCCTCCAAAGTTTTCAACATTTTTGCAGCCTAAGATGCATTTTAAGGCCTTTTTTGGGCTGCTATCATATTCTGAACTTTCAGCGGTGCAGGATGCATTTTTCGTGCACAAAATATTTTTGGGAATTTCAGTGGTCTAGGATGAGGGTTAATGCCCATTTCAGGCTGCAAATGTTTTTGGGACATTCAGAGCTTTCTGACACAGTTTTTGGGCCACCAACTTTTTCTGGACTTTAGGGGGTCTAGGATGCATGTAAACCTCTTTTTTGGGCCTCCAAAGTTTTCTACATTTTTGCAGCCATAAGATGCATTTTAAGGCATTTTTTGGGCTTCTAACATATTCTGAACTTTCAGAGTGTAAGATGCATTTTTCGTGCCATACATATTTTTGGGAATTTCAATGGTCTAGGATGCGTGTTAATGCCCCTTATAGGCTACAAATGTTTTGGGGATATTCAGAGCTCTCTGACACCGTTTTTTGGCCACCAACATTTTCTGGACTTTAGGGGGTCTACGATGCCTGTAAACCCCTTTTTGGGACCTCCAAAGTTTTCAATATTTTTGCAGCCTAAGATGCATTTTAAGGCCTTTTTTGGGCTGCTAACATATTCTGAACTTTCAGCGGTGTAGGATGCATTTTTCGTACAATGAATATTTTTGGGAATTTCAGTGGTCTAAGATGCGGTTTAATGCCCATTTCAGGCTGCAAATATTTTTGGGACATTCAGAGCTTTCTGACAGTTTTTAGGCCACCAACATTTTCTGGACTTTAGGGGGTCTAGGATGCCTGTAAACCCCTTTTTTGGGCCTCCAAAGTTTTCAACATTTTTGCAGCGTAAGATGCATTTTAAGGCCTTTTTTGGGCTGCTATCATATTCTGAACTTTCAGCGGTGCAGGATGCATTTTTCGTGCACAAAATATTTTTGGGAATTTCAGTGGTCTAGGATGAGGGTTAATGCCCATTTCAGGCTGCAAATGTTTTTGGGACATTCAGAGCTTTCTGACACAGTTTTTGGGCCACCAACTTTTTCTGGACTTTAGGGGGTCTAGGATGACTGTAAACCCCTTTCTTGGGCCTCCAAAGTTTTCTACATTTTTGCAGCCATAAGATGCATTTTAAGGCATTTTTTGGGCTTCTAACATATTCTGAACTTTCAGAGTGTAAGATGCATTTTTCGTGCCATACATATTTTTGGGAATTTCAATGGTCTAGGATGCGTGTTAATGCCCCTTATAGGCTACAAATGTTTTGGGGATATTCAGAGCTCTCTGACACCGTTTTTTGGCCACCAACATTTTCTGGACTTTAGGGGGTCTACGATGCCTGTAAACCCCTTTTTTGGACCTCCAAAGTTTTCAATATTTTTGCAGCCTAAGATGCATTTTAAGGCCTTTTTTGGGCTGCTAACATATTCTGAACTTTCAGCGGTGTAGGATGCATTTTTCGTACAATGAATATTTTTGGGAATTTCAGTGGTCTAGGATGCGGTTTAATGCCCATTTCAGGCTGCAAATATTTTTGGGACATTCAGAGCTTTCTGACAGTTTTTAGGCCACCAACATTTTCTGGACTTTAGGGGGTCTAGGATGCCTGTAAACCCCTTTTTTGGGCCTCCAAAGTTTTCAACATTTTTGCAGCGTAAGATGCATTTTAAGGCCTTTTTTGGGCTGCTATCATATTCTGAACTTTCAGCGGTGCAGGATGCATTTTTCGTGCACAAAATATTTTTGGGAATTTCAGTGGTCAAGGATGAGGGTTAATGCCCATTTCAGGCTGCAAATGTTTTTGGGACATTCAGAGCTTTCTGACACAGTTTTTGGGCCACCAACTTTTTCTGGACTTTAGGGGGTCTAGGATGCATGTAAACCCCTTTTTTGGGCCTCCAAAGTTTTCTACATTTTTGCAGCCATAAGATGCATTTTAAGGCATTTTTTGGGCTTCTAACATATTCTGAACTTTCAGAGTGTAAGATGCATTTTTCGTGCCATACATATTTTTGGGAATTTCAATGGTCTAGGATGCGTGTTAATGCCCCTTATAGGCTACAAATGTTTTGGGGATATTCAGAGCTCTCTGACACCGTTTTTTGGCCACCAACATTTTCTGGACTTTAGGGGGTCTACGATGCCTGTAAACCCCTTTTTTGGACCTCCAAAGTTTTCAATATTTTTGCAGCCTAAGATGCATTTTAAGGCCTTTTTTGGGCTGCTAACATATTCTGAACTTTCAGCGGTGTAGGATGCATTTTTCGTACAATGAATATTTTTGGGAATTTCAGTGGTCTAGGATGCGGTTTAATGCCCATTTCAGGCTGCAAATATTTTTGGGACATTCAGAGCTTTCTGACAGTTTTTAGGCCACCAACATTTTCTGGACTTTAGGGGGTCTAGGATGCCTGTAAACCCCTTTTTTGGGCCTCCAAAGTTTTCAACATTTTTGCAGCGTAAGATGCATTTTAAGGCCTTTTTTGGGCTGCTATCATATTCTGAACTTTCAGCGGTGCAGGATGCATTTTTCGTGCACAAAATATTTTTGGGAATTTCAGTGGTCTAGAATGAGGGTTAATGCCCATTTCAGGCTGCAAATGTTTTTGGGACATTCAGAGCTCTCTGACACAGTTTTTGGGCCACCAACTTTTTCTGGACTTTAGGGGGTCTAGGATGACTGTAAACCCCTTTTTTGGGCCTCCAAAGTTTTCAACATTTTTGCAGCCTAAGATGATTTTTAGGCCTTTTTTGGGCTGCTATCATATTCTGAACTTTCAGTGGTGCAGGATGCATGTTATTTCCATAAATACTTTTGGGAATTTCAGTGGTCTAGGATGCGGGTTAATGCCCATTTCAGGCTGCAAATGTTTTTGGGACATTCCAAGCTTTCTGACACAGTTTCTAGACCACCAACATTTTCTGGACTTTAGGGGGTCTAGGATGACTGTAAACCCCTTTTTTGGGCCTCCAAAGTTTTCAACATTTTTGCAGCCTAAAATGATTTTTAGGCCTTTTTTGGGCTGCTATCATATTCTGAACTTTCAGTGGTGCAGGATGCATGTTATTTCCATAAATACTTTTGGGAATTTCAGTGGTCTAGGATGCGGGTTAATGCCCATTTCAGGCTGCAAATGTTTTTGGGACATTCCAAGCTTTCTGACACAGTTTCTAGACCACCAATATTTTCTGGACTTTAGGGGGTCCAGGATGCCTGTAAACCCCTTTTTTGGGCCTCCAAAGTTTTCTACATTTTTGCAGCCATAAGATGCATTTTAAGGCATTTTTCTGGGCTTCTAACATATTCTGAACTTTCAGCGGTGCAGGATGCATTTTTCGTGCCATAAATATTTTTGGGAATTTCAGTGGTCTAGGATGCGGGTTAATGCCCATTTCAGGCTGCAAATGTTTTTGGGATATTCAGAGCTCTCTGACACCATTTTTGGGCCACCAACATTTTCTGGACTTTAGGGGGTCTAGGATGCCTGTAAACCCCTTTTTTGGGCCTCCAAAGTTTTCTACATTTTTGCAGCCCTAAGATGCATGTTATGGCCTTTTTTGGGCTGCTAACATATTCTGAACTTTCAGCGGTGTAGGATGCATTTTTCGTGCCATAAATATTTTTGGGAATTTCAGTGGTCTAGGATACGTGTTAATGCCCCTTATGGGCTACAAATGTTTTGGGGCTATTCAGAGCTCTCTGACACCGTTTTTTGGCCACCAACATTTTCTGGGCTTTAGGGGGTCTAGGATGCCTGTAAACCCTTTTTTTGGGCCTCCAAAGTTTTCAACATTTTTGCAGCCTAAGATGGATTTTAAGGCCTTTTTTGGGCTGCTATCATATTCTGAACTTTCAGGGGTGTAGGATGCATTTTTTCGTGCACAAAATATTTTTGGGGATTTCAGTGGTCTAGGATGCGGGTTAATGCCCATTTCAGGCTGCAAATGCTTTTGGGACATTCAGAGCTTTCTGACACAGTTTCAAGGCCACCAACATTTTCTGGACTTTAGGGGGTCTACGATGACTGTAAACCCCTTTTTTGTGCCTCCAAAGTTTTCAACATTTTTGCAGCCTAAGATGCATTTTAAGGCCTTTTTTGGGCTGCTATCATATTCTGAACTTTCAGTGGTGCAGGATACATGTTATTTCCATAAATATTTTTGGGAATTTCAGTGGTCTAGGATGCGGGTTACTGCCCATTTCAGGCTGCAAATGTTTTTGGGATATTCAGAGCTCTCTGACACCGTTTTTGGGCAACCAACATTTTCTGGACTTTAGGGGGTCTAGGATGACTGTAAACCCCTTTTTTGGGCCTCTAAAGTTTTCAACATTTTTGCAGCCTAAGATGCATATTAAGACCTTTTTTGGGCTGCTAACATATTCTGAACTTTCAGTGGTGTAGGATGCGTTTTCCTGCCATGAATATTTTTGGGAATTTCAGTGGTCTAGGATGCGGGTTAATGCCCATTTCAGGCTGCAAATGTTTTTGGGACATTCAGAGCTTTCTGACACAGTTTTTAGGCCACCAACATTTTCTGGACTTTAGGGGGTCTAGGATGCATGTAAACCCCTTTTTTGGGCCTCCAAAGTTTTCTACATTTTTGCAGCCATAAGATGCATTTTAAGGCATTTTTTGGGCTTCTAACATATTCTGAACTTTCAGAGTGTAAGATGCATTTTTCGTGCCATACATATTTTTGGGAATTTCAATGGTCTAGGATGCGTGTTAATGCCCCTTATAGGCTACAAATGTTTTGGGGATATTCAGAGCTCTCTGACACCCGTTTTTTGGCCACCAACATTTTCTGGACTTTAGGGGGTCTACGATGCCTGTAAACCCCTTTTTTGGACCTCCAAAGTTTTCAATATTTTTGCAGCCTAAGATGCATTTTAAGGCCTTTTTTGGGCTGCTAACATATTCTGAACTTTCAGCGGTGTAGGATTCTTTTTTCGTGCCATAAATATTTTTGGGAATTTCAGTGGTCTAGGATGAGGGTTAATGCCCATTTCAGGCTGCAAATGTTTTTGGGATATTCAGAGCTCTCTGACACCGTTTTTGGGCCAACAACATTTTCTGGACTTTAGGGGGTCTAGGATGCCTGTAAACCCCTTTTTTGGGCCTCCAAAGTTTTCAACATTTGTGCAGCCTAAGATGCATTTTAAGGCCTTTTTGAGCTGCTAACATATTTTGAAATTTCAGGGTTTAGGATGCTTTTTTCGTGCACAAAATATTTTTGGGATTTTCAGTGCTCTAGGATGCGGGTTAATGCCCCTTTCAGGCTGCAAATGTTTTTGAGACATTCAGAGCTCTCTGACCCTGTTTTTGGGCCACCAACATTTTCTGGACTTTAAGGGGTCTAAGATGCCTTTAAACCCCTTTTTTGGGCCTCCAAAGTTTTCTGCATGTTTGCAGCCCTAAAATGCATTTTAAGGCATTTTTTGGGCTGCTAAAATATTCTGAACTTTCAGGATGTAAGATGCATTTTTTGTGCCAAAACAATTTATGGGAATTTAAGTGGTCTAGGATGCGGGTTAATGCCCATTTCAGGCTGCAAATGTTTTTGGGACATTCAGAGCTCTCTGACACAGTTTTTGGGCCACCAACATTTCTGGACTTTAGGGGGTCTAGGATGCCTGTAAACCCCTTTTTTGTGCCTCTAAAGTTTTCAACATTTTTGCAGCCTAAGATGCATATTAAGGCCTTTTTTGGGCTGCTAACATATTCTGAAATTTCAGTGGTGTAGGATGCATTTTTCGTGCCATAAATATTTTTGGGAATTTCAGTGGTCTAGGATGCGGGTTAATGCCCATTTCAGGCTGCAAATGTTTTTGGGATATTCAGAGCTCTCTGACACCGTTTTTGGGCCACCAACATTTTCTGGACTTTAGGGGGTCTAGGATGCCTGTAAACCCCTTTTTTGGGCCTCCAAAGTTTTCTACATTTTTGCAGCCCTAAGATGCATGTTATGGCCTTTTTTGGGCTGCTAACATATTCTGAACTTTCAGCGGTGTAGGATGCGTTTTTCCTGCCATAAATATTTTTGGGAATTTCACTGGTCTAGGATGCGGGTTAATGCCCATTTCAGGCTGCAAATGTTTTTGGGACATTCAGAGCTTTCTGACACAGTTTCTAGGCCACCAACATTTTCTGGACTTTAGGGGTCTAGGATGCCTGTAAAACCCTTTTTTGGACCTCCAAAGTTTTCAATATTTTTGCAGCCTAAGATGCATTTTAAGGCCTTTTTTGGGCTGCTAACATATTCTGAACTTTCAGCGGTGTAGGATGCATTTTTAAGTGCCATGAATATTTTTGGTAATTTCAGTGGTCTAGGATGCGGTTTAATGCCCATTTCAGGCTGCAAATTTTTTTGGGACATTCAGAGCTTTCTGACACAGTTTTTAGGCCACCAACATTTTCTGGACTTTAGGGGGTCTAGGATGCCTGTAAACCCCTTTTTTGAACCTCCAAAGTTTTCAACATTTTTGCAGCCTAAGATGCATTTTAAGGCCTTTTTTGGGCTGCTAACATATTCTGAAATTTCAGTGGTGTAGGATGCATTTTTCGTGCCATAAATATTTTTGGGAATTTCAGTGGTCTAGGATGCGGGTTAATGCCCATTTCAGGCTGCAAATGTTTTTGGGACATTCAGAGCTTTCTGACACAGTTTTTAGGCCACCAACATTTTCTGGACTTTAGGGGGTCTAGGATGCCTGTAAACCCCTTTTTTGGACCTCCAAAGTTTTCTACATTTTTGCAGCCTAAGATGCATTTTAAGGCCTTTTTTGGGCTGCTATCATATTCTGAACTTTCAGTGGTGCAGGATGCATGTTATTTCCATAAATACTTTTGGGAATTTCAGTGGTCTAGGATGCGGGTTATTGCCCATTTCAGGCTGCAAATGTTTTTGGGACATTCAGAGCTTTCTGACACAGTTTTTAGACCACCAACATTTTCTGGACTTTAGGGGGTCTAGGATGCCTGTAAACCACTTTTTTGGGCCTCCAAAGTTTTCTACATTTTTGCAGCCATAAGATGCATTTTAAGGCATTTTTTTGGGCTTCTAACATATTCTGAACTTTCAGCGGTGTAGGATGCGTTTTTCCTGCCATAAATATTTTTGGGAATTTCAGTGGTTAAGGATGCGGGTTAATGCCCATTTCAGGCTGCAAATGTTTTTGGGACATTCAGGGCTTTCTGACACAGTTTTTAGGCCACCAACATTTTCTGGACTTTAGGGGGTCTTGGATGCCTGTAAACCCCTTTTATGGGCCTCCAAAGTTTTCTACATTTTTGCAGCCATAAGATGCATTTTAAGGCATTTTTGGGCTTCTAACATATTCTGAACTTTCAGGGTGTAAGATGCATTTTTCGTACCATAAATATTTTTGGGAATTTCAGTGGTCTAGGATGCGGGTTAATGCCCATTTCAGGCTGCAAATGTTTTTGGGATATTCAGAGCTCTCTGACACCGTTTTTGGGCCACCAACATTTTCTGGACTTTAGGGGGTCTAGGATGCCTGTAAACCCCTTTTTTGGGCCTCCAAAGTATTCTACATTTTTGCAGCCCTAAGATGCATGTTATGGCCTTTTTTGGGCTGCTAACATATTCTGAACTTTCAGCGGTGTAGGATGCGTTTTTCCTGCCATAAATATTTTTGGGAATTTCACTGGTCTAGGATGCGGGTTAATGCCCATTTCAGGCTGCAAATGTTTTTGGGACATTCAGAGCTTTCTGACACAGTTTTTAGGCCACCAACATTTTCTGGACTTTAAGGGGTCTAAGATGCCTTTAAACCCCTTTTTTGGACCTCCAAAGTTTTCAATATTTATGCAGCCTAAGATACATTTTAAGGCCTTTTTTGGGCTGCTAACATATTCTGAACTTTCAGCGGTGTAGGATGCATTTTTAAGTGCCATGAATATTTTTGGTAATTTCAGTGGTCTAGGATGCGGTTTAATGCCCATTTCAGGCTACAAATTTTTTTGGGACATTCAGAGCTTTCTGACACAGTTTTTAGGCCACCAACATTTTCTGGACTTTAGGGGGTCTAGGATGCCTGTAAACCACTTTTTTGGGCCTCCAAAGTTTTCTACATTTTTGCAGCCATAAGATGCATTTTAAGGCATTTTTTTGGGCTTCTAACATATTCTGAACTTTCAGCGGTGTAGGATGCGTTTTTCCTGCCATAAATATTTTTGGGAATTTCAGTGGTTAAGGATGCGGGTTAATGCCCAATTCAGGCTGCAAATGTTTTTGGGACATTCAGGGCTTTCTGACACAGTTTTTAGGCCACCAACATTTTCTGGACTTTAGGGGGTCTTGGATGCCTGTAAACCCCTTTTATGGGCCTCCAAAGTTTTCTACATTTTTGCAGCCATAAGATGCATTTTAAGGCATTTTTGGGCTTCTAACATATTCTGAACTTTCAGGGTGTAAGATGCATTTTTCGTACCATAAATATTTTTGGGAATTTCAGTGGTCTAGGATACGTGTTAATGCCCCTTATGGGCTACACATCTTTTGGGGCTATTCAGAGCTCTCTGACACCGTTTTTTGGCCACCAACATTTTCTGGACTTTAGGGGGTCTACGATGACTGTAAACCCCTTTTTTGTGCCTCCAAAGTTTTCAACATTTTTGCAGCCTAAGATGCATTTTAAGGCCTTTTTTGGGCTGCTATCATATTCTGAACTTTCAGTGGTGCAGGATGCATGTTATTTCCATAAATATTTTTGGGAATTTCAGTGGTCTAGGATGCGGGTTACTGCCCATTTCAGGCTGCAAATGTTTTTGGGATATTCAGAGCTCTCTGAC
The DNA here is from genome assembly GCF_040938575.1 of Ambystoma mexicanum. Taxonomy (NCBI): domain Eukaryota; kingdom Metazoa; phylum Chordata; class Amphibia; order Caudata; family Ambystomatidae; genus Ambystoma; species Ambystoma mexicanum. The sequence continues at coordinate 181,989,159 of NC_090936.1, forward strand.
ACCGTTTTTGGGCAACCAACATTTTCTGGACTTTAGGGGGTCTAGGATGACTGTAAACCCCTTTTTTGGGCCTCTAAAGTTTTCAACATTTTTGCAGCCTAAGATGCATATTAAGGCCTTTTTTGGGCTGTTAACATATTCTGAACTTTCAGTGGTGTAGGATGCGTTTTCCTGCCATGAATATTTTTGGGAATTTCAGTGGTCTAGGATGTGGGTTAATGCCCATTTCAGGCTGCAAATGTTTTTGGGACATTCAGAGCTTTCTGACACAGTTTTTAGGCCACCAACATTTTCTGGACTTTAGGGGGTCTAGGATGCATGTAAACCCCTTTTTTGGGCCTCCAAAGTTTTCTACATTTTTGCAGCCATAAGATGCATTTTAAGGCATTTTTTGGGCTTCTAACATATTCTGAACTTTCAGAGTGTAAGATGCATTTTTCGTGCCATACATATTTTTGGGAATTTCAATGGTCTAGGATGCGTGTTAATGCCCCTTATAGGCTACAAATGTTTTGGGGATATTCAGAGCTCTCTGACACCGTTTTTTGGCCACCACCATTTTCTGGACTTTAGGGGGTCTACGATGCCTGTAAACCCCTTTTTTGGACCTCCAAAGTTTTCAATATTTTTGCAGCCTAAGATGCATTTTAAGGCCTTTTTTGGGCTGCTAACATATTCTGAACTTTCAGCGGTGTAGGATGCATTTTTCGTGCAATGAATATTTTTGGGAATTTCAGTGGTCTAGGATGCGGTTTAATGCCCATTTCAGGCTGCAAATATTTTTGGGACATTCAGAGCTTTCTGACAGTTTTTAGGCCACCAACATTTTCTGGACTTTAGGGGGTCTAGGATGCCTGTAAACCCCTTTTTTGGGCCTCCAAAGTTTTCAACATTTTTGCAGCGTAAGATGCATTTTAAGGCCTTTTTTGGGCTGCTATCATATTCTGAACTTTCAGCGGTGCAGGATGCATTTTTCGTGCACAAAATATTTTTGGGAATTTCAGTGGTCTAGAATGAGGGTTAATGCCCATTTCAGGCTGCAAATGTTTTTGGGACATTCAGAGCTCTCTGACACAGTTTTTGGGCCACCAACTTTTTCTGGACTTTAGGGGGTCTAGGATGACTGTAAACCCCTTTTTTGGGCCTCCAAAGTTTTCAACATTTTTGCAGCCTAAGATGATTTTTAGGCCTTTTTTGGGCTGCTATCATATTCTGAACTTTCAGTGGTGCAGGATGCATGTTATTTCCATAAATACTTTTGGGAATTTCAGTGGTCTAGGATGCGGGTTAATGCCCATTTCAGGCTGCAAATGTTTTTGGGATATTCAGAGCTCTCTGACACCATTTTTGGGCCACCAACATTTTCTGGACTTTAGGGGGTCTAGGATGCCTGTAAACCCCTTTTTTGGGCCTCCAAAGTTTTCTACATTTTTGCAGCCCTAAGATGCATGTTATGGCCTTTTTTGGGCTGCTAACATATTCTGAAATTTCAGTGGTGTAGGATGCATTTTTCGTGCCATAAATATTTTTGGGAATTTCAGTGGTCTAGGATGCGGGTTAATGCCCATTTCAGGCTGCAAATGTTTTTGGGACATTCAGAGCTTTCTGACACAGTTTTTAGGCCACCAACATTTTCTGGACTTTAGGGGGTCTAGGATGCCTGTAAACCCCTTTTTTGGACCTCCAAAGTTTTCTACATTTTTGCAGCCTAAGATGCATTTTAAGGCCTTTTTTGGGCTGCTATCATATTCTGAACTTTCAGTGGTGCAGGATGCATGTTATTTCCATAAATACTTTTGGGAATTTCAGTGGTCTAGGATGCGGGTTATTGCCCATTTCAGGCTGCAAATGTTTTTGGGACATTCAGAGCTTTCTGACACAGTTTTTAGACCACCAACATTTTCTGGACTTTAGGGGGTCTAGGATGCCTGTAAACCACTTTTTTGGGCCTCCAAAGTTTTCTACATTTTTGCAGCCATAAGATGCATTTTAAGGCATTTTTTTGGGCTTCTAACATATTCTGAACTTTCAGCGGTGTAGGATGCGTTTTTCCTGCCATAAATATTTTTGGGAATTTCACTGGTCTAGGATGCGGGTTAATGCCCATTTCAGGCTGCAAATGTTTTTGGGATATTCAGAGCTCTCTGACACCGTTTTTGGGCCCCAACATTTTCTGGACTTTAGGGGGTCTAGGATGCCTGTAAACCCCTTTTTTGGGCCTCCAAAGTATTCTACATTTTTGCAGCCCTAAGATGCATGTTATGGCCTTTTTTGGGCTGCTAACATATTCTGAACTTTCAGCGGTGTAGGATGCGTTTTTCCTGCCATAAATATTTTTGGGAATTTCACTGGTCTAGGATGCGGGTTAATGCCCATTTCAGGCTGCAAATGTTTTTGGGACATTCAGAGCTTTCTGACACAGTTTTTAGGCCACCAACATTTTCTGGACTTTAAGGGGTCTAAGATGCCTTTAAACCCCTTTTTTGGACCTCCAAAGTTTTCAATATTTATGCAGCCTAAGATACATTTTAAGGCCTTTTTTGGGCTGCTAACATATTCTGAACTTTCAGCGGTGTAGGATGCATTTTTAAGTGCCATGAATATTTTTGGTAATTTCAGTGGTCTAGGATGCGGTTTAATGCCCATTTCAGGCTACAAATTTTTTTGGGACATTCAGAGCTTTCTGACACAGTTTTTAGGCCACCAACATTTTCTGGACTTTAGGGGGTCTAGGATGCCTGTAAACCACTTTTTTGGGCCTCCAAAGTTTTCTACATTTTTGCAGCCATAAGATGCATTTTAAGGCATTTTTTTGGGCTTCTAACATATTCTGAACTTTCAGCGGTGTAGGATGCGTTTTTCCTGCCATAAATATTTTTGGGAATTTCAGTGGTTAAGGATGCGGGTTAATGCCCAATTCAGGCTGCAAATGTTTTTGGGACATTCAGGGCTTTCTGACACAGTTTTTAGGCCACCAACATTTTCTGGACTTTAGGGGGTCTTGGATGCCTGTAAACCCCTTTTATGGGCCTCCAAAGTTTTCTACATTTTTGCAGCCATAAGATGCATTTTAAGGCATTTTTGGGCTTCTAACATATTCTGAACTTTCAGGGTGTAAGATGCATTTTTCGTACCATAAATATTTTTGGGAATTTCAGTGGTCTAGGATACGTGTTAATGCCCCTTATGGGCTACACATCTTTTGGGGCTATTCAGAGCTCTCTGACACCGTTTTTTGGCCACCAACATTTTCTGGACTTTAGGGGGTCTACGATGACTGTAAACCCCTTTTTTGTGCCTCCAAAGTTTTCAACATTTTTGCAGCCTAAGATGCATTTTAAGGCCTTTTTTGGGCTGCTATCATATTCTGAACTTTCAGTGGTGCAGGATGCATGTTATTTCCATAAATATTTTTGGGAATTTCAGTGGTCTAGGATGCGGGTTACTGCCCATTTCAGGCTGCAAATGTTTTTGGGATATTCAGAGCTCTCTGACACCGTTTTTGGGCAACCAACATTTTCTGGACTTTAGGGGGTCTAGGATGACTGTAAACCCCTTTTTTGGGCCTCTAAAGTTTTCAACATTTTTGCAGCCTAAGATGCATATTAAGGCCTTTTTTGGGCTGTTAACATATTCTGAACTTTCAGTGGTGTAGGATGCGTTTTCCTGCCATGAATATTTTTGGGAATTTCAGTGGTCTAGGATGTGGGTTAATGCCCATTTCAGGCTGCAAATGTTTTTGGGACATTCAGAGCTTTCTGACACAGTTTTTAGGCCACCAACATTTTCTGGACTTTAGGGGGTCTAGGATGCATGTAAACCCCTTTTTTGGGCCTCCAAAGTTTTCTACATTTTTGCAGCCATAAGATGCATTTTAAGGCATTTTTTGGGCTTCTAACATATTCTGAACTTTCAGAGTGTAAGATGCATTTTTCGTGCCATACATATTTTTGGGAATTTCAATGGTCTAGGATGCGTGTTAATGCCCCTTATAGGCTACAAATGTTTTGGGGATATTCAGAGCTCTCTGACACCGTTTTTTGGCCACCACCATTTTCTGGACTTTAGGGGGTCTACGATGCCTGTAAACCCCTTTTTTGGACCTCCAAAGTTTTCAATATTTTTGCAGCCTAAGATGCATTTTAAGGCCTTTTTTGGGCTGCTAACATATTCTGAACTTTCAGCGGTGTAGGATGCATTTTTCGTGCAATGAATATTTTTGGGAATTTCAGTGGTCTAGGATGCGGTTTAATGCCCATTTCAGGCTGCAAATATTTTTGGGACATTCAGAGCTTTCTGACAGTTTTTAGGCCACCAACATTTTCTGGACTTTAGGGGGTCTAGGATGCCTGTAAACCCCTTTTTTGGGCCTCCAAAGTTTTCAACATTTTTGCAGCGTAAGATGCATTTTAAGGCCTTTTTTGGGCTGCTATCATATTCTGAACTTTCAGCGGTGCAGGATGCATTTTTCGTGCACAAAATATTTTTGGGAATTTCAGTGGTCTAGAATGAGGGTTAATGCCCATTTCAGGCTGCAAATGTTTTTGGGACATTCAGAGCTCTCTGACACAGTTTTTGGGCCACCAACTTTTTCTGGACTTTAGGGGGTCTAGGATGACTGTAAACCCCTTTTTTGGGCCTCCAAAGTTTTCAACATTTTTGCAGCCTAAGATGATTTTTAGGCCTTTTTTGGGCTGCTATCATATTCTGAACTTTCAGTGGTGCAGGATGCATGTTATTTCCATAAATACTTTTGGGAATTTCAGTGGTCTAGGATGCGGGTTAATGCCCATTTCAGGCTGCAAATGTTTTTGGGATATTCAGAGCTCTCTGACACCATTTTTGGGCCACCAACATTTTCTGGACTTTAGGGGGTCTAGGATGCCTGTAAACCCCTTTTTTGGGCCTCCAAAGTTTTCTACATTTTTGCAGCCCTAAGATGCATGTTATGGCCTTTTTTGGGCTGCTAACATATTCTGAACTTTCAGCGGTGTAGGATGCATTTTTCGTGCCATAAATATTTTTGGGAATTTCAGTGGTCTAGGATACGTGTTAATGCCCCTTATGGGCTACAAATGTTTTGGGGCTATTCAGAGCTCTCTGACACCGTTTTTTGGCCACCAACATTTTCTGGACTTTAGGGGGTCTAGGATGCCTGTAAACCCTTTTTTTGGGCCTCCAAAGTTTTCAACATTTTTGCAGCCTAAGATGGATTTTAAGGCCTTTTTTGGGCTGCTATCATATTCTGAACTTTCAGGGGTGTAGGATGCATTTTTTCGTGCACAAAATATTTTTGGGGATTTCAGTGGTCTAGGATGCGGGTTAATGCCCATTTCAGGCTGCAAATGCTTTTGGGACATTCAGAGCTTTCTGACACAGTTTCAAGGCCACCAACATTTTCTGGACTTTAGGGGGTCTACGATGACTGTAAACCCCTTTTTTGTGCCTCCAAAGTTTTCAACATTTTTGCAGCCTAAGATGCATTTTAAGGCCTTTTTTGGGCTGCTATCATATTCTGAACTTTCAGTGGTGCAGGATACATGTTATTTCCATAAATATTTTTGGGAATTTCAGTGGTCTAGGATGCGGGTTACTGCCCATTTCAGGCTGCAAATGTTTTTGGGATATTCAGAGCTCTCTGACACCGTTTTTGGGCAACCAACATTTTCTGGACTTTAGGGGGTCTAGGATGACTGTAAACCCCTTTTTTGGGCCTCTAAAGTTTTCAACATTTTTGCAGCCTAAGATGCATATTAAGACCTTTTTTGGGCTGCTAACATATTCTGAACTTTCAGTGGTGTAGGATGCGTTTTCCTGCCATGAATATTTTTGGGAATTTCAGTGGTCTAGGATGCGGGTTAATGCCCATTTCAGGCTGCAAATGTTTTTGGGACATTCAGAGCTTTCTGACACAGTTTTTAGGCCACCAACATTTTCTGGACTTTAGGGGGTCTAGGATGCATGTAAACCCCTTTTTTGGGCCTCCAAAGTTTTCTACATTTTTGCAGCCATAAGATGCATTTTAAGGCATTTTTTGGGCTTCTAACATATTCTGAACTTTCAGAGTGTAAGATGCATTTTTCGTGCCATACATATTTTTGGGAATTTCAATGGTCTAGGATGCGTGTTAATGCCCCTTATAGGCTACAAATGTTTTGGGGATATTCAGAGCTCTCTGACACCCGTTTTTTGGCCACCAACATTTTCTGGACTTTAGGGGGTCTACGATGCCTGTAAACCCCTTTTTTGGACCTCCAAAGTTTTCAATATTTTTGCAGCCTAAGATGCATTTTAAGGCCTTTTTTGGGCTGCTAACATATTCTGAACTTTCAGCGGTGTAGGATTCTTTTTTCGTGCCATAAATATTTTTGGGAATTTCAGTGGTCTAGGATGAGGGTTAATGCCCATTTCAGGCTGCAAATGTTTTTGGGATATTCAGAGCTCTCTGACACCGTTTTTGGGCCAACAACATTTTCTGGACTTTAGGGGGTCTAGGATGCCTGTAAACCCCTTTTTTGGGCCTCCAAAGTTTTCAACATTTGTGCAGCCTAAGATGCATTTTAAGGCCTTTTTGAGCTGCTAACATATTTTGAAATTTCAGGGTTTAGGATGCTTTTTTCGTGCACAAAATATTTTTGGGATTTTCAGTGCTCTAGGATGCGGGTTAATGCCCCTTTCAGGCTGCAAATGTTTTTGAGACATTCAGAGCTCTCTGACCCTGTTTTTGGGCCACCAACATTTTCTGGACTTTAAGGGGTCTAAGATGCCTTTAAACCCCTTTTTTGGGCCTCCAAAGTTTTCTGCATGTTTGCAGCCCTAAAATGCATTTTAAGGCATTTTTTGGGCTGCTAAAATATTCTGAACTTTCAGGATGTAAGATGCATTTTTTGTGCCAAAACAATTTATGGGAATTTAAGTGGTCTAGGATGCGGGTTAATGCCCATTTCAGGCTGCAAATGTTTTTGGGACATTCAGAGCTCTCTGACACAGTTTTTGGGCCACCAACATTTCTGGACTTTAGGGGGTCTAGGATGCCTGTAAACCCCTTTTTTGTGCCTCTAAAGTTTTCAACATTTTTGCAGCCTAAGATGCATATTAAGGCCTTTTTTGGGCTGCTAACATATTCTGAAATTTCAGTGGTGTAGGATGCATTTTTCGTGCCATAAATATTTTTGGGAATTTCAGTGGTCTAGGATGCGGGTTAATGCCAATTTCAGGCTGCAAATGTTTTTGGGATATTCAGAGCTCTCTGACACCGTTTTTGGGCCACCAACATTTTCTGGACTTTAGGGGGTCTAGGATGCCTGTAAACCCCTTTTTTGGGCCTCCAAAGTTTTCTACATTTTTGCAGCCCTAAGATGCATGTTATGGCCTTTTTTGGGCTGCTAACATATTCTGAACTTTCAGCGGTGTAGGATGCGTTTTTCCTGCCATAAATATTTTTGGGAATTTCACTGGTCTAGGATGCGGGTTAATGCCCATTTCAGGCTGCAAATGTTTTTGGGACATTCAGAGCTTTCTGACACAGTTTCTAGGCCACCAACATTTTCTGGACTTTAGGGGTCTAGGATGCCTGTAAAACCCTTTTTTGGACCTCCAAAGTTTTCAATATTTTTGCAGCCTAAGATGCATTTTAAGGCCTTTTTTGGGCTGCTAACATATTCTGAACTTTCAGCGGTGTAGGATGCATTTTTAAGTGCCATGAATATTTTTGGTAATTTCAGTGGTCTAGGATGCGGTTTAATGCCCATTTCAGGCTGCAAATTTTTTTGGGACATTCAGAGCTTTCTGACACAGTTTTTAGGCCACCAACATTTTCTGGACTTTAGGGGGTCTAGGATGCCTGTAAACCCCTTTTTTGGACCTCCAAAGTTTTCAACATTTTTGCAGCCTAAGATGCATTTTAAGGCCTTTTTTGGGCTGCTAACATATTCTGAAATTTCAGTGGTGTAGGATGCATTTTTCGTGCCATAAATATTTTTGGGAATTTCAGTGGTCTAGGATGCGGGTTAATGCCCATTTCAGGCTGCAAATGTTTTTGGGACATTCAGAGCTTTCTGACACAGTTTTTAGGCCACCAACATTTTCTGGACTTTAGGGGGTCTAGGATGCCTGTAAACCCCTTTTTTGGACCTCCAAAGTTTTCTACATTTTTGCAGCCTAAGATGCATTTTAAGGCCTTTTTTGGGCTGCTATCATATTCTGAACTTTCAGTGGTGCAGGATGCATGTTATTTCCATAAATACTTTTGGGAATTTCAGTGGTCTAGGATGCGGGTTATTGCCCATTTCAGGCTGCAAATGTTTTTGGGACATTCAGAGCTTTCTGACACAGTTTTTAGACCACCAACATTTTCTGGACTTTAGGGGGTCTAGGATGCCTGTAAACCACTTTTTTGGGCCTCCAAAGTTTTCTACATTTTTGCAGCCATAAGATGCATTTTAAGGCATTTTTTTGGGCTTCTAACATATTCTGAACTTTCAGCGGTGTAGGATGCGTTTTTCCTGCCATAAATATTTTTGGGAATTTCAGTGGTTAAGGATGCGGGTTAATGCCCATTTCAGGCTGCAAATGTTTTTGGGACATTCAGGGCTTTCTGACACAGTTTTTAGGCCACCAACATTTTCTGGACTTTAGGGGGTCTTGGATGCCTGTAAACCCCTTTTATGGGCCTCCAAAGTTTTCTACATTTTTGCAGCCATAAGATGCATTTTAAGGCATTTTTGGGCTTCTAACATATTCTGAACTTTCAGGGTGTAAGATGCATTTTTCGTACCATAAATATTTTTGGGAATTTCAGTGGTCTAGGATGCGGGTTAATGCCCATTTCAGGCTGCAAATGTTTTTGGGATATTCAGAGCTCTCTGACACCGTTTTTGGGCCACCAACATTTTCTGGACTTTAGGGGGTCTAGGATGCCTGTAAACCCCTTTTTTGGGCCTCCAAAGTATTCTACATTTTTGCAGCCCTAAGATGCATGTTATGGCCTTTTTTGGGCTGCTAACATATTCTGAACTTTCAGCGGTGTAGGATGCGTTTTTCCTGCCATAAATATTTTTGGGAATTTCACTGGTCTAGGATGCGGGTTAATGCCCATTTCAGGCTGCAAATGTTTTTGGGACATTCAGAGCTTTCTGACACAGTTTTTAGGCCACCAACATTTTCTGGACTTTAGGGGTATAGGATGCCTGTAAAACCCTTTTTTGGACCTCCAAAGTTTTCAATATTTATGCAGCCTAAGATGCATTTTAAGGCCTTTTTTGGGCTGCTAACATATTCTGAACTTTCAGCGGTGTAGGATGCATTTTTAAGTGCCATGAATATTTTTGGTAATTTCAGTGGTCTAGGATGCGGTTTAATGCCCATTTCAGGCTACAAATTTTTTTGGGACATTCAGAGCTTTCTGACACAGTTTTTAGGCCACCAACATTTTCTGGACTTTAGGGGGTCTAGGATGCCTGTAAACCACTTTTTTGGGCCTCCAAAGTTTTCTACATTTTTGCAGCCATAAGATGCATTTTAAGGCATTTTTTTGGGCTTCTAACATATTCTGAACTTTCAGCGGTGTAGGATGCGTTTTTCCTGCCATAAATATTTTTGGGAATTTCAGTGGTTAAGGATGCGGGTTAATGCCCAATTCAGGCTGCAAATGTTTTTGGGACATTCAGGGCTTTCTGACACAGTTTTTAGGCCACCAACATTTTCTGGACTTTAGGGGGTCTTGGATGCCTGTAAACCCCTTCTATGGGCCTCCAAAGTTTTCTACATTTTTGCAGCCATAAGATGCATTTTAAGGCATTTTTGGGCTTCTAACATATTCTGAACTTTCAGGGTGTAAGATGCATTTTTCGTACCATAAATATTTTTGGGAATTTCAGTGGTCTAGGATACGTGTTAATGCCCCTTATGGGCTACACATCTTTTGGGGCTATTCAGAGCTCTCTGACACCGTTTTTTGGCCACCAACATTTTCTGGACTTTAGGGGGTCTACGATGACTGTAAACCCCTTTTTTGTGCCTCCAAAGTTTTCAACATTTTTGCAGCCTAAGATGCATTTTAAGGCCTTTTTTGGGCTGCTATCATATTCTGAACTTTCAGTGGTGCAGGATGCATGTTATTTCCATAAATATTTTTGGGAATTTCAGTGGTCTAGGATGCAAGTTACTGCCCATTTCAGGCTGCAAATGTTTTTGGGATATTCAGAGCTCTCTGACACCGTTTTTGGGCAACCAACATTTTCTGGACTTTAGGGGGTCTAGGATGACTGTAAACCCCTTTTTTGGGCCTCTAAAGTTTTCAACATTTTTGCAGCCTAAGATGCATATTAAGGCCTTTTTTGGGCTGTTAACATATTCTGAACTTTCAGTGGTGTAGGATGCGTTTTCCTGCCATGAATATTTTTGGGAATTTCAGTGGTCTAGGATGTGGGTTAATGCCCATTTCAGGCTGCAAATGTTTTTGGGACATTCAGAGCTTTCTGACACAGTTTTTAGGCCACCAACATTTTCTGGACTTTAGGGGGTCTAGGATGCATGTAAACCCCTTTTTTGGGCCTCCAAAGTTTTCTACATTTTTGCAGCCATAAGATGCATTTTAAGGCATTTTTTGGGCTTCTAACATATTCTGAACTTTCAGAGTGTAAGATGCATTTTTCGTGCCATACATATTTTTGGGAATTTCAATGGTCTAGGATGCGTGTTAATGCCCCTTATAGGCTACAAATGTTTTGGGGATATTCAGAGCTCTCTGACACCGTTTTTTGGCCACCACCATTTTCTGGACTTTAGGGGGTCTACGATGCCTGTAAACCCCTTTTTTGGACCTCCAAAGTTTTCAATATTTTTGCAGCCTAAGATGCATTTTAAGGCCTTTTTTGGGCTGCTAACATATTCTGAACTTTCAGCGGTGTAGGATGCATTTTTCGTGCAATGAATATTTTTGGGAATTTCAGTGGTCTAGGATGCGGTTTAATGCCCATTTCAGGCTGCAAATATTTTTGGGACATTCAGAGCTTTCTGACACAGTTTTTAGGCCACCAACATTTTCTGGACTTTAGGGGGTCTAGGATGCCTGTAAACCCCTTTTTTGGGCCTCCAAAGTTTTCAACATTTTTGCAGCCTAAGATGCATTTTAAGGACTTTTTTGGGCTGCTATCATATTCTAAACTTTCAGCGGTGCAGTATACATTTTTCGTGCACAAAATATTTTTGGGAATTTCAGTGGTCTAGGATGAGGGTTAATGCCCATTTCAGGCTGCAAATGTTTTTGGGACATTCAGAGCTCTCTGACACAGTTTTTGGGCCACCAACCTTTTCTGGACTTTAGGGGTCTAGGATGCATTTAAATCCCTATTTTGGGCCTCCAAAGTTTTCTACATTTTTACAGCCATAAGATGCATTTTAAGGCATTTTTTGGGCTTCTAACATATTCTGAACTTTCAGAGTGTAAGATGCATTTTTCGTGCCATACATATTTTTGGGAATTTCAATGGTCTAGGATACGTGTTAATGCCCCTTATGGGCTACACATCTTTTGGGGCTATTCAGAGCTCTCTGACACCATTTTTTGGCCACCAACATTTTCTGGACTTTAGGGGGTCTACGATGACTGTAAACCCCTTTTTTGTGCCTCCAAAGTTTTCAACATTTTTGCAGCCTAAGATGCATTTTAAGGCCTTTTTTGGGCTGCTATCATATTCTGAACTTTCAGTGGTGCAGGATGCATTTTTTCGTGCACAAAATATTTTTGGGGATTTCAGTGGTCTAGGATCCGGGTTAATGCCCATTTCAGGCTGCAAATGCTTTTGGGACATTCAGAGATTTCTGACACAGTTTCAAGGCCACCAACATTTTCTGGACTTTAGGGGGTCTACGATGACTGTAAACCCCTTTTTTGTGCCTCCAAAGTTTTCAACATTTTTGCAGCCTAAGATGCATTTTAAGGCCTTTTTTGGGCTGCTATCATATTCTGAACTTTCAGTGGTGCAGGATGCATGTTATTTCCATAAATATTTTTGGGAATTTCAGTGGTCTAGGATGCGGGTTACTGCCCATTTCAGGCTGCAAATGTTTTTGGGATATTCAGAGCTCTCTGACACCGTTTTTGGGCAACCAACATTTTCTGGACTTTAGGGGGTCTAGGATGACTGTAAACCCCTTTTTTGGGCCTCTAAAGTTTTCAACATTTTTGCAGCCTAAGATGCATATTAAGGCCTTTTTTGGGCTGTTAACATATTCTGAACTTTCAGTGGTGTAGGATGCGTTTTCCTGCCATGAATATTTTTGGGAATTTCAGTGGTCTAGGATGTGGGTTAATGCCCATTTCAGGCTGCAAATGTTTTTGGGACATTCAGAGCTTTCTGACACAGTTTTTAGGCCACCAACATTTTCTGGACTTTAGGGGGTCTAGGATGCATGTAAACCCCTTTTTTGGGCCTCCAAAGTTTTCTACATTTTTGCAGCCATAAGATGCATTTTAAGGCATTTTTTGGGCTTCTAACATATTCTGAACTTTCAGAGTGTAAGATGCATTTTTCGTGCCATACATATTTTTGGGAATTTCAATGGTCTAGGATGCGTGTTAATGCCCCTTATAGGCTACAAATGTTTTGGGGATATTCAGAGCTCTCTGACACCGTTTTTTGGCCACCACCATTTTCTGGACTTTAGGGGGTCTACGATGCCTGTAAACCCCTTTTTTGGACCTCCAAAGTTTTCAATATTTTTGCAGCCTAAGATGCATTTTAAGGCCTTTTTTGGGCTGCTAACATATTCTGAACTTTCAGCGGTGTAGGATGCATTTTTCGTGCAATGAATATTTTTGGGAATTTCAGTGGTCTAGGATGCGGTTTAATGCCCATTTCAGGCTGCAAATATTTTTGGGACATTCAGAGCTTTCTGACAGTTTTTAGGCCACCAACATTTTCTGGACTTTAGGGGGTCTAGGATGCCTGTAAACCCCTTTTTTGGGCCTCCAAAGTTTTCAACATTTTTGCAGCGTAAGATGCATTTTAAGGCCTTTTTTGGGCTGCTATCATATTCTGAACTTTCAGCGGTGCAGGATGCATTTTTCGTGCACAAAATATTTTTGGGAATTTCAGTGGTCTAGAATGAGGGTTAATGCCCATTTCAGGCTGCAAATGTTTTTGGGACATTCAGAGCTCTCTGACACAGTTTTTGGGCCACCAACTTTTTCTGGACTTTAGGGGGTCTAGGATGACTGTAAACCCCTTTTTTGGGCCTCCAAAGTTTTCAACATTTTTGCAGCCTAAGATGATTTTTAGGCCTTTTTTGGGCTGCTATCATATTCTGAACTTTCAGTGGTGCAGGATGCATGTTATTTCCATAAATACTTTTGGGAATTTCAGTGGTCTAGGATGCGGGTTAATGCCCATTTCAGGCTGCAAATGTTTTTGGGATATTCAGAGCTCTCTGACACCATTTTTGGGCCACCAACATTTTCTGGACTTTAGGGGGTCTAGGATGCCTGTAAACCCCTTTTTTGGGCCTCCAAAGTTTTCTACATTTTTGCAGCCCTAAGATGCATGTTATGGCCTTTTTTGGGCTGCTAACATATTCTGAACTTTCAGCGGTGTAGGATGCATTTTTCGTGCCATAAATATTTTTGGGAATTTCAGTGGTCTAGGATACGTGTTAATGCCCCTTATGGGCTACAAATGTTTTGGGGCTATTCAGAGCTCTCTGACACCGTTTTTTGGCCACCAACATTTTCTGGACTTTAGGGGGTCTAGGATGCCTGTAAACCCTTTTTTTGGGCCTCCAAAGTTTTCAACATTTTTGCAGCCTAAGATGGATTTTAAGGCCTTTTTTGGGCTGCTATCATATTCTGAACTTTCAGGGGTGTAGGATGCATTTTTTCGTGCACAAAATATTTTTGGGGATTTCAGTGGTCTAGGATGCGGGTTAATGCCCATTTCAGGCTGCAAATGCTTTTGGGACATTCAGAGCTTTCTGACACAGTTTCAAGGCCACCAACATTTTCTGGACTTTAGGGGGTCTACGATGACTGTAAACCCCTTTTTTGTGCCTCCAAAGTTTTCAACATTTTTGCAGCCTAAGATGCATTTTAAGGCCTTTTTTGGGCTGCTATCATATTCTGAACTTTCAGTGGTGCAGGATACATGTTATTTCCATAAATATTTTTGGGAATTTCAGTGGTCTAGGATGCGGGTTACTGCCCATTTCAGGCTGCAAATGTTTTTGGGATATTCAGAGCTCTCTGACACCGTTTTTGGGCAACCAACATTTTCTGGACTTTAGGGGGTCTAGGATGACTGTAAACCCCTTTTTTGGGCCTCTAAAGTTTTCAACATTTTTGCAGCCTAAGATGCATATTAAGACCTTTTTTGGGCTGCTAACATATTCTGAACTTTCAGTGGTGTAGGATGCGTTTTCCTGCCATGAATATTTTTGGGAATTTCAGTGGTCTAGGATGCGGGTTAATGCCCATTTCAGGCTGCAAATGTTTTTGGGACATTCAGAGCTTTCTGACACAGTTTTTAGGCCACCAACATTTTCTGGACTTTAGGGGGTCTAGGATGCATGTAAACCCCTTTTTTGGGCCTCCAAAGTTTTCTACATTTTTGCAGCCATAAGATGCATTTTAAGGCATTTTTTGGGCTTCTAACATATTCTGAACTTTCAGAGTGTAAGATGCATTTTTCGTGCCATACATATTTTTGGGAATTTCAATGGTCTAGGATGCGTGTTAATGCCCCTTATAGGCTACAAATGTTTTGGGGATATTCAGAGCTCTCTGACACCCGTTTTTTGGCCACCAACATTTTCTGGACTTTAGGGGGTCTACGATGCCTGTAAACCCCTTTTTTGGACCTCCAAAGTTTTCAATATTTTTGCAGCCTAAGATGCATTTTAAGGCCTTTTTTGGGCTGCTAACATATTCTGAACTTTCAGCGGTGTAGGATTCTTTTTTCGTGCCATAAATATTTTTGGGAATTTCAGTGGTCTAGGATGAGGGTTAATGCCCATTTCAGGCTGCAAATGTTTTTGGGATATTCAGAGCTCTCTGACACCGTTTTTGGGCCAACAACATTTTCTGGACTTTAGGGGGTCTAGGATGCCTGTAAACCCCTTTTTTGGGCCTCCAAAGTTTTCAACATTTGTGCAGCCTAAGATGCATTTTAAGGCCTTTTTGAGCTGCTAACATATTTTGAAATTTCAGGGTTTAGGATGCTTTTTTCGTGCACAAAATATTTTTGGGATTTTCAGTGCTCTAGGATGCGGGTTAATGCCCCTTTCAGGCTGCAAATGTTTTTGAGACATTCAGAGCTCTCTGACCCTGTTTTTGGGCCACCAACATTTTCTGGACTTTAAGGGGTCTAAGATGCCTTTAAACCCCTTTTTTGGGCCTCCAAAGTTTTCTGCATGTTTGCAGCCCTAAAATGCATTTTAAGGCATTTTTTGGGCTGCTAAAATATTCTGAACTTTCAGGATGTAAGATGCATTTTTTGTGCCAAAACAATTTATGGGAATTTAAGTGGTCTAGGATGCGGGTTAATGCCCATTTCAGGCTGCAAATGTTTTTGGGACATTCAGAGCTCTCTGACACAGTTTTTGGGCCACCAACATTTCTGGACTTTAGGGGGTCTAGGATGCCTGTAAACCCCTTTTTTGTGCCTCTAAAGTTTTCAACATTTTTGCAGCCTAAGATGCATATTAAGGCCTTTTTTGGGCTGCTAACATATTCTGAAATTTCAGTGGTGTAGGATGCATTTTTCGTGCCATAAATATTTTTGGGAATTTCAGTGGTCTAGGATGCGGGTTAATGCCAATTTCAGGCTGCAAATGTTTTTGGGATATTCAGAGCTCTCTGACACCGTTTTTGGGCCACCAACATTTTCTGGACTTTAGGGGGTCTAGGATGCCTGTAAACCCCTTTTTTGGGCCTCCAAAGTTTTCTACATTTTTGCAGCCCTAAGATGCATGTTATGGCCTTTTTTGGGCTGCTAACATATTCTGAACTTTCAGCGGTGTAGGATGCGTTTTTCCTGCCATAAATATTTTTGGGAATTTCACTGGTCTAGGATGCGGGTTAATGCCCATTTCAGGCTGCAAATGTTTTTGGGACATTCAGAGCTTTCTGACACAGTTTCTAGGCCACCAACATTTTCTGGACTTTAGGGGTCTAGGATGCCTGTAAAACCCTTTTTTGGACCTCCAAAGTTTTCAATATTTTTGCAGCCTAAGATGCATTTTAAGGCCTTTTTTGGGCTGCTAACATATTCTGAACTTTCAGCGGTGTAGGATGCATTTTTAAGTGCCATGAATATTTTTGGTAATTTCAGTGGTCTAGGATGCGGTTTAATGCCCATTTCAGGCTGCAAATTTTTTTGGGACATTCAGAGCTTTCTGACACAGTTTTTAGGCCACCAACATTTTCTGGACTTTAGGGGGTCTAGGATGCCTGTAAACCCCTTTTTTGGACCTCCAAAGTTTTCAACATTTTTGCAGCCTAAGATGCATTTTAAGGCCTTTTTTGGGCTGCTAACATATTCTGAAATTTCAGTGGTGTAGGATGCATTTTTCGTGCCATAAATATTTTTGGGAATTTCAGTGGTCTAGGATGCGGGTTAATGCCCATTTCAGGCTGCAAATGTTTTTGGGACATTCAGAGCTTTCTGACACAGTTTTTAGGCCACCAACATTTTCTGGACTTTAGGGGGTCTAGGATGCCTGTAAACCCCTTTTTTGGACCTCCAAAGTTTTCTACATTTTTGCAGCCTAAGATGCATTTTAAGGCCTTTTTTGGGCTGCTATCATATTCTGAACTTTCAGTGGTGCAGGATGCATGTTATTTCCATAAATACTTTTGGGAATTTCAGTGGTCTAGGATGCGGGTTATTGCCCATTTCAGGCTGCAAATGTTTTTGGGACATTCAGAGCTTTCTGACACAGTTTTTAGACCACCAACATTTTCTGGACTTTAGGGGGTCTAGGATGCCTGTAAACCACTTTTTTGGGCCTCCAAAGTTTTCTACATTTTTGCAGCCATAAGATGCATTTTAAGGCATTTTTTTGGGCTTCTAACATATTCTGAACTTTCAGCGGTGTAGGATGCGTTTTTCCTGCCATAAATATTTTTGGGAATTTCAGTGGTTAAGGATGCGGGTTAATGCCCATTTCAGGCTGCAAATGTTTTTGGGACATTCAGGGCTTTCTGACACAGTTTTTAGGCCACCAACATTTTCTGGACTTTAGGGGGTCTTGGATGCCTGTAAACCCCTTTTATGGGCCTCCAAAGTTTTCTACATTTTTGCAGCCATAAGATGCATTTTAAGGCATTTTTGGGCTTCTAACATATTCTGAACTTTCAGGGTGTAAGATGCATTTTTCGTACCATAAATATTTTTGGGAATTTCAGTGGTCTAGGATGCGGGTTAATGCCCATTTCAGGCTGCAAATGTTTTTGGGATATTCAGAGCTCTCTGACACCGTTTTTGGGCCACCAACATTTTCTGGACTTTAGGGGGTCTAGGATGCCTGTAAACCCCTTTTTTGGGCCTCCAAAGTATTCTACATTTTTGCAGCCCTAAGATGCATGTTATGGCCTTTTTTGGGCTGCTAACATATTCTGAACTTTCAGCGGTGTAGGATGCGTTTTTCCTGCCATAAATATTTTTGGGAATTTCACTGGTCTAGGATGCGGGTTAATGCCCATTTCAGGCTGCAAATGTTTTTGGGACATTCAGAGCTTTCTGACACAGTTTTTAGGCCACCAACATTTTCTGGACTTTAGGGGTATAGGATGCCTGTAAAACCCTTTTTTGGACCTCCAAAGTTTTCAATATTTATGCAGCCTAAGATGCATTTTAAGGCCTTTTTTGGGCTGCTAACATATTCTGAACTTTCAGCGGTGTAGGATGCATTTTTAAGTGCCATGAATATTTTTGGTAATTTCAGTGGTCTAGGATGCGGTTTAATGCCCATTTCAGGCTACAAATTTTTTTGGGACATTCAGAGCTTTCTGACACAGTTTTTAGGCCACCAACATTTTCTGGACTTTAGGGGGTCTAGGATGCCTGTAAACCACTTTTTTGGGCCTCCAAAGTTTTCTACATTTTTGCAGCCATAAGATGCATTTTAAGGCATTTTTTTGGGCTTCTAACATATTCTGAACTTTCAGCGGTGTAGGATGCGTTTTTCCTGCCATAAATATTTTTGGGAATTTCAGTGGTTAAGGATGCGGGTTAATGCCCAATTCAGGCTGCAAATGTTTTTGGGACATTCAGGGCTTTCTGACACAGTTTTTAGGCCACCAACATTTTCTGGACTTTAGGGGGTCTTGGATGCCTGTAAACCCCTTCTATGGGCCTCCAAAGTTTTCTACATTTTTGCAGCCATAAGATGCATTTTAAGGCATTTTTGGGCTTCTAACATATTCTGAACTTTCAGGGTGTAAGATGCATTTTTCGTACCATAAATATTTTTGGGAATTTCAGTGGTCTAGGATACGTGTTAATGCCCCTTATGGGCTACACATCTTTTGGGGCTATTCAGAGCTCTCTGACACCGTTTTTTGGCCACCAACATTTTCTGGACTTTAGGGGGTCTACGATGACTGTAAACCCCTTTTTTGTGCCTCCAAAGTTTTCAACATTTTTGCAGCCTAAGATGCATTTTAAGGCCTTTTTTGGGCTGCTATCATATTCTGAACTTTCAGTGGTGCAGGATGCATGTTATTTCCATAAATATTTTTGGGAATTTCAGTGGTCTAGGATGCGGGTTACTGCCCATTTCAGGCTGCAAATGTTTTTGGGATATTCAGAGCTCTCTGACACCGTTTTTGGGCAACCAACATTTTCTGGACTTTAGGGGGTCTAGGATGACTGTAAACCCCTTTTTTGGGCCTCTAAAGTTTTCAACATTTTTGCAGCCTAAGATGCATATTAAGGCCTTTTTTGGGCTGTTAACATATTCTGAACTTTCAGTGGTGTAGGATGCGTTTTCCTGCCATGAATATTTTTGGGAATTTCAGTGGTCTAGGATGTGGGTTAATGCCCATTTCAGGCTGCAAATGTTTTTGGGACATTCAGAGCTTTCTGACACAGTTTTTAGGCCACCAACATTTTCTGGACTTTAGGGGGTCTAGGATGCATGTAAACCCCTTTTTTGGGCCTCCAAAGTTTTCTACATTTTTGCAGCCATAAGATGCATTTTAAGGCATTTTTTGGGCTTCTAACATATTCTGAACTTTCAGAGTGTAAGATGCATTTTTCGTGCCATACATATTTTTGGGAATTTCAATGGTCTAGGATGCGTGTTAATGCCCCTTATAGGCTACAAATGTTTTGGGGATATTCAGAGCTCTCTGACACCGTTTTTTGGCCACCACCATTTTCTGGACTTTAGGGGGTCTACGATGCCTGTAAACCCCTTTTTTGGACCTCCAAAGTTTTCAATATTTTTGCAGCCTAAGATGCATTTTAAGGCCTTTTTTGGGCTGCTAACATATTCTGAACTTTCAGCGGTGTAGGATGCATTTTTCGTGCAATGAATATTTTTGGGAATTTCAGTGGTCTAGGATGCGGTTTAATGCCCATTTCAGGCTGCAAATATTTTTGGGACATTCAGAGCTTTCTGACACAGTTTTTAGGCCACCAACATTTTCTGGACTTTAGGGGGTCTAGGATGCCTGTAAACCCCTTTTTTGGGCCTCCAAAGTTTTCAACATTTTTGCAGCCTAAGATGCATTTTAAGGACTTTTTTGGGCTGCTATCATATTCTAAACTTTCAGCGGTGCAGTATACATTTTTCGTGCACAAAATATTTTTGGGAATTTCAGTGGTCTAGGATGAGGGTTAATGCCCATTTCAGGCTGCAAATGTTTTTGGGACATTCAGAGCTCTCTGACACAGTTTTTGGGCCACCAACCTTTTCTGGACTTTAGGGGTCTAGGATGCATTTAAATCCCTATTTTGGGCCTCCAAAGTTTTCTACATTTTTACAGCCATAAGATGCATTTTAAGGCATTTTTTGGGCTTCTAACATATTCTGAACTTTCAGAGTGTAAGATGCATTTTTCGTGCCATACATATTTTTGGGAATTTCAATGGTCTAGGATACGTGTTAATGCCCCTTATGGGCTACACATCTTTTGGGGCTATTCAGAGCTCTCTGACACCGTTTTTTGGCCACCAACATTTTCTGGACTTTAGGGGGTCTACGATGACTGTAAACCCCTTTTTTGTGCCTCCAAAGTTTTCAACATTTTTGCAGCCTAAGATGCATTTTAAGGCCTTTTTTGGGCTGCTATCATATTCTGAACTTTCAGTGGTGCAGGATGCATTTTTTCGTGCACAAAATATTTTTGGGGATTTCAGTGGTCTAGGATCCGGGTTAATGCCCATTTCAGGCTGCAAATGCTTTTGGGACATTCAGAGATTTCTGACACAGTTTCAAGGCCACCAACATTTTCTGGACTTTAGGGGGTCTACGATGACTGTAAACCCCTTTTTTGTGCCTCCAAAGTTTTCAACATTTTTGCAGCCTAAGATGCATTTTAAGGCCTTTTTTGGGCTGCTATCATATTCTGAACTTTCAGTGGTGCAGGATGCATGTTATTTCCATAAATATTTTTGGGAATTTCAGTGGTCTAGGATGCGGGTTACTGCCCATTTCAGGCTGCAAATGTTTTTGGGATATTCAGAGCTCTCTGACACCGTTTTTGGGCAACCAACATTTTCTGGACTTTAGGGGGTCTAGGATGACTGTAAACCCCTTTTTTGGGCCTCTAAAGTTTTCAACATTTTTGCAGCCTAAGATGCATATTAAGGCCTTTTTTGGGCTGTTAACATATTCTGAACTTTCAGTGGTGTAGGATGCATTTTCCTGCCATGAATATTTTTGGGAATTTCAGTGGTCTAGGATGTGGGTTAATGCCCATTTCAGGCTGCAAATGTTTTTGGGACATTCAGAGCTTTCTGACACAGTTTTTAGGCCACCAACATTTTCTGGACTTTAGGGGGTCTAGGATGCATGTAAACCCCTTTTTTGGGCCTCCAAAGATTTCTACATTTTTGCAGCCATAAGATGCATTTTAAGGCATTTTTTGGGCTTCTAACATATTCTGAACTTTCAGAGTGTAAGATGCATTTTTCGTGCCATACATATTTTTGGGAATTTCAATGGTCTAGGATGCGTGTTAATGCCCCTTATAGGCTACAAATGTTTTGGGGATATTCAGAGCTCTCTGACACCGTTTTTTGGCCACCACCATTTTCTGGACTTTAGGGGGTCTACGATGCCTGTAAACCCCTTTTTTGGACCTCCAAAGTTTTCAATATTTTTGCAGCCTAAGATGCATTTTAAGGCCTTTTTTGGGCTGCTAACATATTCTGAACTTTCAGCGGTGTAGGATGCATTTTTCGTGCAATGAATATTTTTGGGAATTTCAGTGGTCTAGGATGCGGTTTAATGCCCATTTCAGGCTGCAAATATTTTTGGGACATTCAGAGCTTTCTGACACAGTTTTTAGGCCACCAACATTTTCTGGACTTTAGGGGGTCTAGGATGCCTGTAAACCCCTTTTTTGGGCCTCCAAAGTTTTCAACATTTTTGCAGCCTAAGATGCATTTTAAGGACTTTTTTGGGCTGCTATCATATTCTGAACTTTCAGCGGTGCAGGATGCATTTTTCGTGCACAAAATATTTTTGGGAATTTCAGTGGTCTAGGATGAGGGTTAATGCCCATTTCAGGCTGCAAATGTTTTTGGGACATTCAGAGCTCTCTGACACAGTTTTTGGGCCACCAACCTTTTCTGGACTTTAGGGGTCTAGGATGCATTTAAATCCCTTTTTTGGGCCTCCAAAGTTTTCTACATTTTTACAGCCATAAGATGCATTTTAAGGCATTTTTGGGGCTTCTAACATATTCTGAACTTTCAGAGTGTAAGATGCATTTTTCGTGCCATACATATTTTTGGGAATTTCAATGGTCTAGGATGCGTGTTAATGCCCCTTATAGGCTACAAATGTTTTGGGGGTATTCAGAGCTCTCTGACACCGTTTTTTGGCCACCAACATTTTCTGGACTTAAGGGGGTCTACGATGCCTGTACATCCCTTTTTTGGGCCTCCAAAGTTTTCAACATTTTTGCAGCCTAAGATGCATTTTAAGGACTTTTTTGGGCTGCTATCATATTCTGAACTTTCAGCGGTGCAGGATGCATTTTTCGTGCACAAAATATTTTTGGGAATTTCAGTGGTCTAGGATGAGGGTTAATGCCCATTTCAGGCTGCAAATGTTTTTGGGACATTCAGAGCTCTCTGACACAGTTTCTGGGCCACCAACTTTTTCTGGACTTCAGGGGGTCTAGGATGCATTTAAATCCCTTTTTTGGGCGTCCAAAGTTTTCTACATTTTTGCAGCCATAAGATGCATTTTAATGCATTTTTTGGGCTTCTAACATATTCTGAACTTTCAGAGTGTAAAATGCATTTTTCGTGCCATACATATTTTTGGGAATTTCAATGGTCTAGGATGCGTGTTAATGCCCCTTATAGGCTACAAATGTTTTGGGGATATTCAGAGCTCTCTGACACCGTTTTTTGGCCACCAACATTTTCTGGACTTAAGGGGGTCTACGATGCCTGTAAACCCCTTTTTTGGACCTCCAAAGTTTTCAATATTTTTGCAGCCTAAGATGCATTTTAAGGCCTTTTTTGGGCTGCTAATATATTCTGAACTTTCAGCGGTGTAGGATGCATTTTTCGTGCAATTAATATTTTTGGGAATTTCAGTGGTCTAGGATGCGGTTTAATGCCCATTTCAGGGTGCAAATATTTTTGGGACATTCAGAGCTTTCTGACACAGTTTTTAGGCCACCAACATTTTCTGGACTTTAGGGGGTCTAGGATGCCTGTAAACCCCTTTTTTGGGCCTCCAAAGTTTTCAACATTTTTGCAGCCTAAGATGCATTTTAAGGCCTTTTTTGGGCTGCTATCATATTCTGAACTTTCAGTGGTGCAGGATGCATGTTATTTCCATAAATACTTTTGGGAATTTCAGTGGTCTAGGATGCGGGTTAAAACCCATTTCAGGCTGCAAATGTTTTTGGGACATTCCAAGCTTTCTGACACAGTTTCTAGACCTTCAACATTTTCCGGACTTTAGGGGGTCTAGGATGACTGTAAAACCCTTTTTTGGGCCTCCAAAGTTTTCAACATTTTTGCAGCCTAAGATGATTTTTAGGCCTTTTTTGGGTTGCTATCATATTCTGAACTTTCAGTGGTGCAGGATGCATGTTATTTCCATAAATACTTTTGGGAATTTCAGTGGTCTAGGATGCGGGTTAATGCCCATTTCAGGCTGCAAATGTTTTTGGGACATTCCGAGCTTTCTGACACAGTTTTTAGGCCACCAACATTTTCTGGACTTTAGGGGGTCTAGGATGCCTGTAAACCCCTTTTTTGGGCCTCCAAAGTTTTCTACATTTTTGCAGCCATAAGATGCATTTTAAGGCATTTTTCTGGGCTTCTAACATATTCCGAACTTTCAGCGGTGCAGGATGCATTTTTCGTGCCATAAATATTTTTGGGAATTTCAGTGGTCTAGGATGCGGGTTAATGCCCATTTCAGGCTGCAAATGTTTTTGGGATATTCAGAGCTCTCTGACACCATTTTTGGGCCACCAACATTTTCTGGACTTTAGGGGGTCTAGGATACCTGTAAACCCCTTTTTTGGGCCTCCAAAGTTTTCTACATTTTTGCAGCCATAAGATGCATTTTAAGGCATTTTTCTGGGCTTCTAACATATTCTGAACTTTCAGGGGTGTAGGATGCATTTTTCGTGCCATAAATATTTTTGGGAATTTCAGTGGTCTAGGATGCGGGTTAATGCCCATTTCAGGCTGCAGATGTTTTTGGGAAATTCCGAGCTTTCTGACACAGTTTCTAGGCCACCAACATTTTCTGGACTTTAGGGGGTCTAGGATGACTGTAAACCCCTTTTTTGGGCCTCCAAAGTTTTCAACATTTTTGCAGCCATAAGATGCATTTTAAGGCATTTTTCTGGGCTTCTAACATATTCTGAACTTTCAGGGGTGTAGGATGCGTTTTTCCTGCCATAAATATTTTTGGGAATTTCAGTGGTTAAGGATGCGGGTTAATGCCCATTTCAGGCTGCAAATGTTTTTGGGACATTCAGGGCTTTCTGACACAGTTTTTAGGCCACCAACATTTTCTGGACTTTAGGGGGTCTAGGATGCCTGTAAACCCCTTTTATGGGCCTCCAAAGTTTTCTGCATTTTTGCAGCCATAAGATGCATTTTAAGGCATTTTTTGGGCGTCTAACATATTCTGAACTTTCAGGGTGTAAGATGCATTTTTCGTACCATAAATATTTTTGGGAATTTCAGTGGTCTAGGATGCGGGTTAATGCCCATTTCAGGCTGCAAATGTTTTTGGGACATTCAGAGCTTTCTGACACAGTTTTTAGGCCGCCAACATTTTCTGGACTTTAGGGGGTCTAGGATGCATGTAAACCCCTTTTTTGGGCCTCCAAAGTTTTCTACATTTTTGCAGCCATAAGATGCATTTTAAGGCATTTTTTGGGCTTCTAACATATTCTGAACTTTCAGAGTGTAAGATGCACTTTTCGTGCTATACATATTTTTGGGAATTTCAATGGTCTAGGATGCGTGTTAATGCCCCTTATAGGCTACAAATGTTTTGGGGATATTCAGAGCTCTCTGACACCGTTTTCTGGCCACCAACATTTTCTGGACTTTAGGGGGTCTAGGATGCTTGTAAACCCCTTTTTTGGGCCTCCAAAGTTTTCTACATTTTTGCAGCCCTAAGATGCATGTTATGGCCTTTTTTGGGCTGCTAACATATTCTGAACTTTCAGCGGTGTAGGATGCATTTTTCGTGCCATAAATATTTTTGGGAATTTCAGTGGTCTAGGATGCGGGTTAATGCCCATTTCAGGCTGCAGATGTTTTTGGGACATTCCGAGCTTTCTGGCACAGTTTCTAGGCCACCAACATTTTCTGGACTTTAGGGGGTCTAGGATGACTGTAAACCCCTTTTTTGGGCCTCCAAAGTTTTCTACATTTTTGCAGCCATGAGATGCATTTTAAGGCATTTTTTGGGCTTCTAACATATTCTGAACTTTCAGAGTGTAAGATGCATTTTTCGTGCCATACATATTTTTGGGAATTCCAATGGTCTAGGATGCGTGTTAATGCCCCTTATAGGCTACAAATGTTTTGGGGATATTCAGAGCTCTCTGACGCCTTTTTATGGCCACCAACATTTTCTGGATTTTAGGGGGTCTAGGATGCCTGTAAACCCCTTTTTTGGGCCTCCAAAGTTTTCAACATTTTTGCAGCCTAAGATGCATTTTAAGGCCTTTTTTGGGCTGCTATCATATTCTGAACTTTCAGCGGTGCAGGATGCATTTTTCGTGCACAAAATATTTTTGGGAATTTCAGTGGTCTAGGATGAGGGTTAATGCCCATTTCAGGCTGCAAATGTTTTTGGGACATTCAAAGCTCTCTGACACAGTTTTTGGGCCACCAACTTTTTCTGGACTTTAGGGGGTCTAGGATGACTGTAAACCCCTTTTTTGGGCCTCCAAAGTTTTCAACATTTTTGCAGCCTAAGATGATTTTTAGGCCTTTTTTGGGCTGCTACCATATTCTGAACTTTCAGTGGTGCAGGATGCATGTTATTTCCATAAATACTTTTGGGAATTTCAGTGGTCTAGGATGCGGGTTAATGCCCATTTCAGACTGCAAATGTTTTTGGGACATTCCAAGCTTTCTGACACAGTTTCTAGACCACCAACATTTTCTGGACTTTAGGGGGTCTAGGATGACTGTAAACCCCTTTCTTGGGACTCCAAAGTTTTCAACATTTTTGCAGCCTAAAATGATTTTTAGGCCTTTTTTGGGCTGCTATCATATTCTGAACTTTCAGTGGTGCAGGATGCATGTTATTTCCCTAAATACTTTTGGGAATTTCAGTGGTCTAGGATGCGGGTTAATGCCCATTTCAGGCTGCAAATGTTTTTGGGACATTCCGAGCTTTCTGACACAGTTTTTAGGCCACCAACATTTTCTGGACTTTAGGGGGTCTAGGATGCCTGTAAACCCCTTTTTTCGGCCTCCAAAGTTTTCTACATTTTTGCAGCCATAAGATGCATTTTAAGGCATTTTTGGGGCTTCTAACATATTCTGAACTTTCAGAGTGTAAGATGCATTTTTCGTGCCATACATATTTTTGGGAATTTCAATGGTCTAGGATGCGTGTTAATGCCCCTTATAGGCTACAAATGTTTTGGGGGTATTCAGAGCTCTCTGACACCGTTTTTTGGCCACCAACATTTTCTGGACTTAAGGGGGTCTACGATGCCTGTACATCCCTTTTTTGGGCCTCCAAAGTTTTCAACATTTTTGCAGCCTAAGATGCATTTTAAGGACTTTTTTGGGCTGCTATCATATTCTGAACTTTCAGCGGTGCAGGATGCATTTTTCGTGCACAAAATATTTTTGGGAATTTCAGTGGTCTAGGATGAGGGTTAATGCCCATTTCAGGCTGCAAATGTTTTTGGGACATTCAGAGCTCTCTGACACAGTTTCTGGGCCACCAACTTTTTCTGGACTTCAGGGGGTCTAGGATGCATTTAAATCCCTTTTTTGGGCGTCCAAAGTTTTCTACATTTTTGCAGCCATAAGATGCATTTTAATGCATTTTTTGGGCTTCTAACATATTCTGAACTTTCAGAGTGTAAAATGCATTTTTCGTGCCATACATATTTTTGGGAATTTCAATGGTCTAGGATGCGTGTTAATGCCCCTTATAGGCTACAAATGTTTTGGGGATATTCAGAGCTCTCTGACACCGTTTTTTGGCCACCAACATTTTCTGGACTTAAGGGGGTCTACGATGCCTGTAAACCCCTTTTTTGGACCTCCAAAGTTTTCAATATTTTTGCAGCCTAAGATGCATTTTAAGGCCTTTTTTGGGCTGCTAATATATTCTGAACTTTCAGCGGTGTAGGATGCATTTTTCGTGCAATTAATATTTTTGGGAATTTCAGTGGTCTAGGATGCGGTTTAATGCCCATTTCAGGGTGCAAATATTTTTGGGACATTCAGAGCTTTCTGACACAGTTTTTAGGCCACCAACATTTTCTGGACTTTAGGGGGTCTAGGATGCCTGTAAACCCCTTTTTTGGGCCTCCAAAGTTTTCAACATTTTTGCAGCCTAAGATGCATTTTAAGGCCTTTTTTGGGCTGCTATCATATTCTGAACTTTCAGTGGTGCAGGATGCATGTTATTTCCATAAATACTTTTGGGAATTTCAGTGGTCTAGGATGCGGGTTAAAACCCATTTCAGGCTGCAAATGTTTTTGGGACATTCCAAGCTTTCTGACACAGTTTCTAGACCTTCAACATTTTCCGGACTTTAGGGGGTCTAGGATGACTGTAAAACCCTTTTTTGGGCCTCCAAAGTTTTCAACATTTTTGCAGCCTAAGATGATTTTTAGGCCTTTTTTGGGTTGCTATCATATTCTGAACTTTCAGTGGTGCAGGATGCATGTTATTTCCATAAATACTTTTGGGAATTTCAGTGGTCTAGGATGCGGGTTAATGCCCATTTCAGGCTGCAAATGTTTTTGGGACATTCCGAGCTTTCTGACACAGTTTTTAGGCCACCAACATTTTCTGGACTTTAGGGGGTCTAGGATGCCTGTAAACCCCTTTTTTGGGCCTCCAAAGTTTTCTACATTTTTGCAGCCATAAGATGCATTTTAAGGCATTTTTCTGGGCTTCTAACATATTCCGAACTTTCAGCGGTGCAGGATGCATTTTTCGTGCCATAAATATTTTTGGGAATTTCAGTGGTCTAGGATGCGGGTTAATGCCCATTTCAGGCTGCAAATGTTTTTGGGATATTCAGAGCTCTCTGACACCATTTTTGGGCCACCAACATTTTCTGGACTTTAGGGGGTCTAGGATACCTGTAAACCCCTTTTTTGGGCCTCCAAAGTTTTCTACATTTTTGCAGCCATAAGATGCATTTTAAGGCATTTTTCTGGGCTTCTAACATATTCTGAACTTTCAGGGGTGTAGGATGCATTTTTCGTGCCATAAATATTTTTGGGAATTTCAGTGGTCTAGGATGCGGGTTAATGCCCATTTCAGGCTGCAGATGTTTTTGGGAAATTCCGAGCTTTCTGACACAGTTTCTAGGCCACCAACATTTTCTGGACTTTAGGGGGTCTAGGATGACTGTAAACCCCTTTTTTGGGCCTCCAAAGTTTTCAACATTTTTGCAGCCATAAGATGCATTTTAAGGCATTTTTCTGGGCTTCTAACATATTCTGAACTTTCAGGGGTGTAGGATGCGTTTTTCCTGCCATAAATATTTTTGGGAATTTCAGTGGTTAAGGATGCGGGTTAATGCCCATTTCAGGCTGCAAATGTTTTTGGGACATTCAGGGCTTTCTGACACAGTTTTTAGGCCACCAACATTTTCTGGACTTTAGGGGGTCTAGGATGCCTGTAAACCCCTTTTATGGGCCTCCAAAGTTTTCTGCATTTTTGCAGCCATAAGATGCATTTTAAGGCATTTTTTGGGCGTCTAACATATTCTGAACTTTCAGGGTGTAAGATGCATTTTTCGTACCATAAATATTTTTGGGAATTTCAGTGGTCTAGGATGCGGGTTAATGCCCATTTCAGGCTGCAAATGTTTTTGGGACATTCAGAGCTTTCTGACACAGTTTTTAGGCCGCCAACATTTTCTGGACTTTAGGGGGTCTAGGATGCATGTAAACCCCTTTTTTGGGCCTCCAAAGTTTTCTACATTTTTGCAGCCATAAGATGCATTTTAAGGCATTTTTTGGGCTTCTAACATATTCTGAACTTTCAGAGTGTAAGATGCATTTTTCGTGCTATACATATTTTTGGGAATTTCAATGGTCTAGGATGCGTGTTAATGCCCCTTATAGGCTACAAATGTTTTGGGGATATTCAGAGCTCTCTGACACCGTTTTCTGGCCACCAACATTTTCTGGACTTTAGGGGGTCTAGGATGCTTGTAAACCCCTTTTTTGGGCCTCCAAAGTTTTCTACATTTTTGCAGCCCTAAGATGCATGTTATGGCCTTTTTTGGGCTGCTAACATATTCTGAACTTTCAGCGGTGTAGGATGCATTTTTCGTGCCATAAATATTTTTGGGAATTTCAGTGGTCTAGGATGCGGGTTAATGCCCATTTCAGGCTGCAGATGTTTTTGGGACATTCCGAGCTTTCTGGCACAGTTTCTAGGCCACCAACATTTTCTGGACTTTAGGGGGTCTAGGATGACTGTAAACCCCTTTTTTGGGCCTCCAAAGTTTTCTACATTTTTGCAGCCATGAGATGCATTTTAAGGCATTTTTTGGGCTTCTAACATATTCTGAACTTTCAGAGTGTAAGATGCATTTTTCGTGCCATACATATTTTTGGGAATTCCAATGGTCTAGGATGCGTGTTAATGCCCCTTATAGGCTACAAATGTTTTGGGGATATTCAGAGCTCTCTGACGCCTTTTTATGGCCACCAACATTTTCTGGATTTTAGGGGGTCTAGGATGCCTGTAAACCCCTTTTTTGGGCCTCCAAAGTTTTCAACATTTTTGCAGCCTAAGATGCATTTTAAGGCCTTTTTTGGGCTGCTATCATATTCTGAACTTTCAGCGGTGCAGGATGCATTTTTCGTGCACAAAATATTTTTGGGAATTTCAGTGGTCTAGGATGAGGGTTAATGCCCATTTCAGGCTGCAAATGTTTTTGGGACATTCAAAGCTCTCTGACACAGTTTTTGGGCCACCAACTTTTTCTGGACTTTAGGGGGTCTAGGATGACTGTAAACCCCTTTTTTGGGCCTCCAAAGTTTTCAACATTTTTGCAGCCTAAGATGATTTTTAGGCCTTTTTTGGGCTGCTACCATATTCTGAACTTTCAGTGGTGCAGGATGCATGTTATTTCCATAAATACTTTTGGGAATTTCAGTGGTCTAGGATGCGGGTTAATGCCCATTTCAGACTGCAAATGTTTTTGGGACATTCCAAGCTTTCTGACACAGTTTCTAGACCACCAACATTTTCTGGACTTTAGGGGGTCTAGGATGACTGTAAACCCCTTTCTTGGGACTCCAAAGTTTTCAACATTTTTGCAGCCTAAAATGATTTTTAGGCCTTTTTTGGGCTGCTATCATATTCTGAACTTTCAGTGGTGCAGGATGCATGTTATTTCCCTAAATACTTTTGGGAATTTCAGTGGTCTAGGATGCGGGTTAATGCCCATTTCAGGCTGCAAATGTTTTTGGGACATTCCGAGCTTTCTGACACAGTTTTTAGGCCACCAACATTTTCTGGACTTTAGGGGGTCTAGGATGCCTGTAAACCCCTTTTTTCGGCCTCCAAAGTTTTCTACATTTTTGCAGCCATAAGATTCATTTTAAGGCATTTTTCTGGGCTTCTAACATATTCTGAACTTTCAGCGGTGCAGGATGCATTTTTCGTGCCATAAATATTTTTGGGAATTTCAGTGGTCTAGGATGCGGGTTAATGCCCATTTCAGGCTGCAAATGTTTTTGGGATATTCAGAGCTCTCTGACACCATTTTTGGGCCACCAACATTTTCTGGACTTTAGGGGGTCTAGGATGCCTGTAAACCCCTTTTTTGGGCCTCCAAAGTTTTCTACATTTTTGCAGCCCTAAGATGCATGTTATGGCCTTTTTTGGGCTGCTAACATATTCTGAACTTTCAGCGGTGTAGGATGCATTTTTCGTGCCATAAATATTTTTGGGAATTTCAGTGGTCTAGGATATGTGTTAATGCCCCTTATGGGCTACAAATGTTTTTGGGATATTCAGAGCTCTCTGACACCATTTTTGGGCCACCAACATTTTCTGGACTTTAGGGGGTCTAGGATACCTGTAAACCCCTTTTTTGGGCCTCCAAAGTTTTCTACATTTTTGCAGCCATAAGATGCATTTTAAGGCATTTTTCTGGGCTTCTAACATATTCTGAACTTTCAGGGGTGTAGGATGTATTTTTTGTGCCATAAATATTTTTTAGGAATTTCAGTGGTCTAGGATGCGGGTTAATGCCCATTTCAGGCTGCAGATGTTTTTGGGACATTCCGAGCTTTCTGACACAGTTTCTAGGCCACCAACATTTTCTGGACTTTAGGGGGTCTAGGATGACTGTAAACCCTTTTTTGGGCCTCCAAAGTTTTCAACATTTTTGCAGCCTAAGATGCATTTTAAGGCCTTTTTTGGGCTGCTATCATATTCTGAACTTTCAGGGGTGTAGGATGCATTTTTCGTGCCATAAATATTTTTGGGAATTTCAGTGGTCTAGAATGCGGGTTAATGCCCATTTCAGGCTGCAAATGTTTTTGGGATATTCAGAGCTCTCTGACACCGTTTTTGGGCAACCAACATTTTCTGGACTTTAGAGGGTCTAGGATGCCTGTAAACCCCTTTTTTGGGCCTCCAAAGTTTTCTACATTTTTGCAGCCCTAAGATGCATGTTATGGCCTTTTTTGGGCTGCTAACATATTCTGAACTTTCAGCGGTGTAGGATGCGTTTTTCCTGCCATAAATATTTTTGGGAATTTCAGTGGTTAAGGATGCGGGTTAATGCCCTTTTCAGGCTGCAAATGTTTTTGGGACATTCAGGGCTTTCTGACACAGTTTTTAGGCCACCAACATTTTCTGGACTTTAGGGTGTCTAGAATGCCTGTAAACCCCTTTTATGGGCCTCCAAAGTTTTCTACATTTTTGCAGCCATAAGATGCATTTTAAGGCATTTTTTGGGCTTCTAACATATTCTGAACTTTCAGGGTGTAAGATGCATTTTTCGTACCATAAATATTTTTGGGAATTTCAGTGGTCTAGGATACGTGTTAATGCCCCTTATGGGCTACAAATGTTTTGGGGCTATTCAGAGCTCTCTGACACCGTTTTTTGGCCACCAACATTTTCTGGACTTTAGGGGGTCTAGGATGCCTGTAAACCCCTTTTTTGGGCCTCCAAAGTTTTCAACATTTTTGCAGCCTAAAATGGATTTTAAGGCCTTTTTTGGGCTGCTATCATATTCTGAACTTTCAGGGGTGTAGGATGCATTTTTTCGTGCACAAAATATTTTTGGGGATTTCAGTGGTCTAGGATGCGGGTTAATGCCCATTTCAGGCTGCAAATGCTTTTGGGACATTCAGAGCTTTCTGACACAGTTTCAAGGCCACCAACATTTTCTGGACTTTAGGGGGTCTACGATGACTGTAAACCCCTTTTTTGGGCCTCTAAAGTTTTCAATATTTTTGCAGCCTAAGATGCATATTAAGGCCTTTTTTGGGCTGCTAACATATTCTGAACTTTCAGTGGTGCAGGATGCATGTTATTTCCATAAATATTTTTGGGAATTTCAGTGGTCTAGGATGCGGGTTACTGCCCATTTCAGGCTGCAAATGTTTTTGGGATATTCAGAGCTCTCTGACACCGTTTTTGGGCAACCAACATTTTCTGGACATTAGGGGGTCTAGGATGACTGTAAACCCCTTTTTTGGGCCTCTAAAGTTTTCAATATTTTTGCAGCCTAAGATGCATATTAAGGCCTTTTTTGGGCTGCTAACATATTCTGAACTTTCAGTGGTGTAGGATGCGTTTTCCTGCCATGAATATTTTTGGGAATTTCAGTGGTCTAGGATGCGGGTTAATGCCCATTTCAGGCTGCAAATGTTTTTGGGACATTCAGAGCTTTCTGACACAGTTTTTAGGCCACCAACATTTTCTGGACTTTAGGGGGTCTAGGATGCATGTAAACCCCTTTTTTGGGCCTCCAAAGTTTTCTACATTTTTGCAGCCATAAGATGCATTTTAAGGCATTTTTTGGGCTTCTAACATATTCTGAACTTTCAGAGTGTAAGATGCATTTTTCGTGCCATACATATTTTTGGGAATTTCAATGGTCTAGGATGCGTGTTGATGCCCCTTATAGGCTACAAATGTTTTGGGGATATTCAGAGCTCTCTGACACCGTTTTTTGGCCACCAACATTTTCTGGACTTTAGGGGGTCTACGATGCCTGTAAACCCCTTTTTTGGACCTCCAAAGTTTTCAATATTTTTGCAGCCTAAGATGCATTTTAAGGCCTTTTTTGGGCTGCTAACATATTCTGAACTTTCAGCGGTGTAGGATGCATTTTTCGTGCAATGAATATTTTTGGGAATTTCAGTGGTCTAGGATGCGGTTTAATGCCCATTTCAGGCTGCAAATATTTTTGGGACATTCAGAGCTTTCTGACACAGTTTTGAGGCCACCAACATTTTCTGGACTTTAGGAGGTCTAGGATGCCTGTAAACCCCATTTTTGGGCCTCCAAAGTTTTCAACATTTTTGCAGCCTAAGATGCATTTTAAGGCCTTTTTTGGGCTGCTATCATATTCTGAACTTTCAGCGGTGCAGGATGCATTTTTCGTGCACAAAATATTTTTGGGAATTTCAGTGGTCTAGGATGAGGGTTAATGCCCATTTCAGGCTGCAAATGTTTTTGGGACATTCAGAGCTTTCTGACACAGTTTTTGGGCCACCAACTTTTTCTGGACTTTAGGGGGTCTAGGATGCATGTAAACCCCTTTTTTGGGCCTCCAAAGTTTTCTACATTTTTGCAGCCATAAGATGCATTTTAAGGCATTTTTTGGGCTTCTAACATATTCTGAACTTTCAGAGTGTAAGATGCATTTTTCGTGCCATACATATTTTTGGGAATTTCAATGGTCTAGGATGCGTGTTAATGCCCCTTATAGGCTACAAATGTTTTGGGGATATTCAGAGCTCTCTGACACCGTTTTTTGGCCACCAACATTTTCTGGACTTTAGGGGGTCTACGATGCCTGTAAACCCCTTTTTTGGACCTCCAAAGTTTTCAATATTTTTGCAGCCTAAGATGCATTTTAAGGCCTTTTTTGGGCTGCTAACATATTCTGAACTTTCAGCGGTGTAGGATGCATTTTTCGTACAATGAATATTTTTGGGAATTTCAGTGGTCTAGGATGCGGTTTAATGCCCATTTCAGGCTGCAAATATTTTTGGGACATTCAGAGCTTTCTGACAGTTTTTAGGCCACCAACATTTTCTGGACTTTAGGGGGTCTAGGATGCCTGTAAACCCCTTTTTTGGGCCTCCAAAGTTTTCAACATTTTTGCAGCGTAAGATGCATTTTAAGGCCTTTTTTGGGCTGCTATCATATTCTGAACTTTCAGCGGTGCAGGATGCATTTTTCGTGCACAAAATATTTTTGGGAATTTCAGTGGTCTAGGATGAGGGTTAATGCCCATTTCAGGCTGCAAATGTTTTTGGGACATTCAGAGCTCTCTGACACAGTTTTTGGGCCACCAACTTTTTCTGGACTTTAGGGGGTCTAGGATGACTGTAAACCCCTTTTTTGGGCCTCCAAAGTTTTCAACATTTTTGCAGCCTAAGATGATTTTTAGGCCTTTTTTGGGCTGCTATCATATTCTGAACTTTCAGTGGTGCAGGATGCATGTTATTTCCATAAATACTTTTGGGAATTTCAGTGGTCTAGGATGCGGGTTAATGCCCATTTCAGGCTGCAAATGTTTTTGGGACATTCCAAGCTTTCTGACACAGTTTCTAGACCACCAACATTTTCTGGACTTTAGGGGGTCTAGGATGCCTGTAAACCCCATTTTTGGGCCTCCAAAGTTTTCAACATTTTTGCAGCCTAAGATGCATTTTTAGGCCTTTTTTGGGCTGCTATCATATTCTGAACTTTCAGCGGTGCAGGATGCATTTTTCGTGCACAAAATATTTTTGGGAATTTCAGTGGTCTAGGATGAGGGTTAATGCCCATTTCAGGCTGCAAATGTTTTTGGGACATTCAGAGCTTTCTGACACAGTTTTTGGGCCACCAACTTTTTCTGGACTTTAGGGGGTCTAGGATGCATGTAAACCCCTTTTTTGGGCCTCCAAAGTTTTCTACATTTTTGCAGCCCTAAGATGCATGTTATGGCCTTTTTTGGGCTGCTAACATATTCTGAACTTTCAGCGGTGTAGGATGCATTTTTCGTGCCATAAATATTTTTGGGAATTTCAGTGGTCTAGGATACGTGTTAATGCCCCTTATGGGCTACAAATGTTTTGGGGCTATTCAGAGCTCTCTGACACCGTTTTTTGGCCACCAACATTTTCTGGACTTTAGGGGGTCTAGGATGCCTGTAAACCCTTTTTTTGGGCCTCCAAAGTTTTCAACATTTTTGCAGCCTAAGATGGATTTTAAGGCCTTTTTTGGGCTGCTATCATATTCTGAACTTTCAGGGGTGTAGGATGCATTTTTTCGTGCACAAAATATTTTTGGGGATTTCAGTGGTCTAGGATGCGGGTTAATGCCCATTTCAGGCTGCAAATGCTTTTGGGACATTCAGAGCTTTCTGACACAGTTTCAAGGCCACCAACATTTTCTGGACTTTAGGGGGTCTACGATGACTGTAAACCCCTTTTTTGTGCCTCCAAAGTTTTCAACATTTTTGCAGCCTAAGATGCATTTTAAGGCCTTTTTTGGGCTGCTATCATATTCTGAACTTTCAGTGGTGCAGGATACATGTTATTTCCATAAATATTTTTGGGAATTTCAGTGGTCTAGGATGCGGGTTACTGCCCATTTCAGGCTGCAAATGTTTTTGGGATATTCAGAGCTCTCTGACACCGTTTTTGGGCAACCAACATTTTCTGGACTTTAGGGGGTCTAGGATGACTGTAAACCCCTTTTTTGGGCCTCTAAAGTTTTCAACATTTTTGCAGCCTAAGATGCATATTAAGACCTTTTTTGGGCTGCTAACATATTCTGAACTTTCAGTGGTGTAGGATGCGTTTTCCTGCCATGAATATTTTTGGGAATTTCAGTGGTCTAGGATGCGGGTTAATGCCCATTTCAGGCTGCAAATGTTTTTGGGACATTCAGAGCTTTCTGACACAGTTTTTAGGCCACCAACATTTTCTGGACTTTAGGGGGTCTAGGATGCATGTAAACCCCTTTTTTGGGCCTCCAAAGTTTTCTACATTTTTGCAGCCATAAGATGCATTTTAAGGCATTTTTTGGGCTTCTAACATATTCTGAACTTTCAGAGTGTAAGATGCATTTTTCGTGCCATACATATTTTTGGGAATTTCAATGGTCTAGGATGCGTGTTAATGCCCCTTATAGGCTACAAATGTTTTGGGGATATTCAGAGCTCTCTGACACCCATTTTTTGGCCACCAACATTTTCTGGACTTTAGGGGGTCTACGATGCCTGTAAACCCCTTTTTTGGACCTCCAAAGTTTTCAATATTTTTGCAGCCTAAGATGCATTTTAAGGCCTTTTTTGGGCTGCTAACATATTCTGAACTTTCAGCGGTGTAGGATGCATTTTTCGTGCAATGAATATTTTTGGGAATTTCAGTGGTCTAGGATGCGGTTTAATGCCCATTTCAGGCTGCAAATATTTTTGGGACATTCAGAGCTTTCTGACACAGTTTTTAGGCCACCAACATTTTCTGGACTTTAGGGGGTCTAGGATGCCTGTAAACCCCTTTTTTGGGCCTCCAAAGTTTTCAACATTTTTGCAGCCTAAGATGCATTTTAAGGCCTTTTTTGGGCTGCTATCATATTCTGAACTTTCAGCGGTGCAGGATGCATTTTTCGTGCACAAAATATTTTTGGGAATTTCTGTGGTCTAGGATGAGGGTTAATGCCCATTTCAGGCTGCAAATGTTTTTGGGACATTCAGAGCTCTCTGACACAGTTTTTGGGCCACCAACTTTTTCTGGACTTTAGGGGGCCTAGGATGACTGTAAACCCCTTTTTTGGGCCTCTAAAGTTTTCAACATTTTTGCAGCCTAAAATGCATATTAAGGCCTTTTTTGGGCTGCTAACATATTCTGAACTTTCAGTGGTGTAGGATGCATTTTTTCGTGCACAAAATATTTTTGGGGATTTCAGTGGTCTAGGATGTGGGTTAATGCCCATTTCAGGCTGCAAATGCTTTTGGGACATTCAGAGCTTTCTGACACAGTTTCAAGGCCACCAACATTTTCCGGACTTTAGGGGGTCTAGGATGACTGTAAACCCCTTTTTTGGGCCTCCAAAGTTTTCAACATTTTTGCAGCCTAACATGATTTTTAGGCCTTTTTTGGGCTGCTATCATATTCTGAACTTTCAGTGGTGCAGGATGCATGTTATTTCCATAAATATTTTTGGGAATTTCAGTGGTCTAGGATGCAGGTTAATGCCCATTTCAGGCTGCTAATGTTTTTGGGACATTCAGAGCTTTCTGACACAGTTTTTAGGCCACCAACATTTTCTGGACTTTAGGGGGTCTAGGATGCATGTAAACCCCTTTTTTGGGCCTCCAAAGTTTTCAACATTTTTGCAGCCATAAGATGCATTTTAAGGCATTTTTTGGGCTTCTAACAAATTCTGAACTTTCAGAGTGTAAGATGCATTTTTCGTGCCATACATATTTCTGGGAATTTCAAAGGTCTAGGATGCGTGTTAATGCCCCTTATAGGCTACAAATGTTTTGGGGATATTCAGAGCTCTCTGACACCGTTTTTTGGCCACCAACATTTTCTGGACTTTAGGGGGTCTACGATGCCTGTAAACCCCTTTTTTGGACCTCCAAAGTTTTCAATATTTTTGCAGGCTAAGATGCATTTTAAGGCCTTTTTTGGGCTGCTAACATATTCTGAACTTTCAGCGGTGTAGGATGCATTTTTCGTGCAATGAATATTTTTGGGAATTTCAGTGGTCTAGGATGCGGTTTAATGCCCATTTCAGGCTGCAAATATTTTTGGGACATTCAGAGCTTTCTGACACAGTTTTTAGGCCACCAACATTTTCTGGACTTTAGGGGGTCTAGGATGACTGTAAACCCCTTTTTTGGGCCTCTAAAGTTTTCAACATTTTTGCAGCCTAAAATGCATATTAAGGCCTTTTTTGGGCTGCTAACATATTCTGAACTTTCAGTGGTGTAGGATGCATTTTTCTTGCCATGAATATTTTTGGGATTTTCAGTGGTCTAGGATGCGGGTTAATGCCCATTTCAGGCTGTAAATGTTTTTGGGAGATTCAGAGCTCTCTGACACAGTTTTTGGGCCACCAACATTTTCCTGACTTTAGGGGGTCTAGGATGACTGTAAACCCCTTTTTTGGGCCTCCAAAGTTTTCAACATTTTTGCAGCCTAAGATGATTTTTAGGCCTTTTTTGGGCTGCTATCATATTCTGAACTTTCAGTGGTGCAGGATGCATGTTATTTCCATAAATACTTTTGGGAATTTCAGTGGTCTAGGATGCGGGTTAATGCCCATTTCAGGCTGCAAATGTTTTTGGGACATTCCGAGCTTTCTGGCACAGTTTCTAGACCACCAACATTTTCTGGACTTTAGGGGGTCTAGGATGACTGTAAACCCCTTTTTTGGGCCTCCAAAGTTTTCAACATTTTTGCAGCCTAAGATGATTTTTAGGCCTTTTTTGGGCTGCTATCATATTCTGAACTTTCAGTGGTGCAGGATGCATGTTATTTCCATAAATACTTTTGGGAATTTCAGTGGTCTAGGATGCGG
Source organism: Ambystoma mexicanum (assembly GCF_040938575.1). NCBI lineage: Eukaryota > Metazoa > Chordata > Amphibia > Caudata > Ambystomatidae > Ambystoma > Ambystoma mexicanum. The sequence goes on from NC_090936.1 coordinate 182,027,820, forward strand.
GTTAATGCCCATTTCAGGCTGCAAATGTTTTTGGGACATTCCGAGCTTTCTGACACAGTTTTTAGGCCACCAACATTTTCTGGACTTTAGGGGGTCTAGGATGCCTGTAAACCCCTTTTTTGGGCCTCCAAAGTTTTCTACATTTTTGCAGCCATAAGATGCATTTTAAGGCATTTTTCTGGGCTTCTAACATATTCTGAACTTTCAGCGGTGCAGGATGCATTTTTCGTGCCATAAATATTTTTGGGAATTTCAGTGGTCTAGGATGCGGGTTAATGCCCATTTCAGGCTGCAAATGTTTTTGGGATATTCAGAGCTCTCTGACACCGTTTTTGGGCCACCAACATTTTCTGGACTTTAGGGGGTCTAGGATGCCTGTAAACCCCTTTTTTGGGCCTCCAAAGTTTTCAACATTTTTGCAGCCTAAGATGGATTTTAAGGCCTTTTTTTGGCTGCTATCATATTCTGAACTTTCATGGGTGTAGGATGCATTTTTTCATGCACAAAATATTTTTGGGGATTTCAGTGGTCTAGGATGCGGGTTAATGCCCATTTCAGGCTCCAAATGTTTTTGGGATATTCAGAGCTCTCTGACACCATTTTTGGGCCACCAACATTTTCTGGACTTTAGGGGGTCTAGGATGCCTGTAAACCCCTTTTTTGGGCCTCCAAAGTTTTCAACATTTGTGCAGCCTAAGATGCATTTTAAGTCCTTTTTTGAGCTGCTAACATATTCTGAAATTTCAGGGGTTAGGATGCATTTTTCGTGCACAAAATATTTTTGGGATTTTCAGTGCTCTAGGATGCGGGTTAATGCCCCTTTCCGGCTGCAAATGTTTTTGAGACATTCAGAGCTCTCTGACCCTGTTTTTGGGCCACCAACATTTTCTGGACTTTAGGGGTCTAGGATGCCTGTAAAGCCTTTTTTTGGACCTCCAAAGTTTTCAATATTTTTGCAGCCTAAGATGCATTTTAAGGCCTTTTTTGGGCTGCTAACATATTCTGAACTTTCAGCGGTGTAGGATGCATTTTTCGTGCCATAAATATTTTTGGGAAATTCAGTGGTCTAGGATGAGGGTTAATGCCCATTTCAGGCTGCAAATGTTTTTGGGACATTCAAAGCTCTCTGACACAGTTTTTGGGCCACCAACCTTTTCTGGACTTTAGGGGTCTAGGATGACTGTAAACCCCTTTTTTGGGCCTCTAAAGTTTTCAACATTTTTGCAGCCTAAGATGCATTTTAAGGCCTTTTTTTGGGCTGCTAACATATTCTGAACTTTCAGCGGTGTAGGATGCATTTTTCGTGCCATAAATATTTTTGGGAATTTCAGTGGTCTAGGATACGTGTTAATGCCCCTTCTGGGCTACAAATGTTTTTGGGATATTCAGAGCTCTCTGACACCGTTTTTGGGCATCCAACATTTTCTGGACTTTAGGGGGTCTAGGATGACTGTAAACCCCTTTTTTGGGCCTCTAAAGTTTTCAACATGTTTGCAGCCTAAGATGCATATTAAGGCCTTTTTTGGGCTGCTATCATATTCTGAACTTTCAGGGGTGTAGGATGCATTTGTCGTGAACAAAATATTTTTGGGAATTTCAGTGGTCTAGGATGCGGGTTAATGCCCATTTCAGGCTGCAAATGTTTTTGGACATTCCAAGCTTTCTGACACAGTTTCTAGGCCACCAACATTTTCTGGACTTTAGGGGGTCTAGGATGACTGTAAACCCCTTTTTTGGGCCTCCAAAGTTTTCAACATTTTTGCAGCCTAAGATGATTTTTAGGCCTTTTTTGGGCTGCTATCATATTCTGAACTTTCAGTGTTGCAGGATGCATGTTATTTCCATAAATACTTTTGGGAATTTCAGTGGTCTAGGATGCGGGTTAATGCCCATTTCAGGCTGCAAATGTTTTTGGGGCATTCCGAGCTTTCTGACACAGTTTTTAGGCCACCAACATTTTCTGGTCTTTAGGGGGTCTAGGATGCCTGTAAACCCCTTTTTTGGGCCTCCAAAGTTTTCTACATTTTTGCAGCCATAAGATGCATTTTAAGGCATTTTTCTGGGCTTCTAACATATTCTAAACTTTCAGCAGTGCAGGATGCATTTTTCGTGCCATAAATATTTTTGGGAATTTCAGTGGTCTAGGATGCGGGTTAATGCCCATTTCAGGCTGCAAATGTTTTTGGGATATTCAGAGCTCTCTGACACCGTTTTTGGGCCACCAACATTTTCTGGACTTTAGGGGGTCTAGGATGCCTGTAAACCCCTTTTTTGGGCCTCCAAAGTTTTCAACATTTTTGCAGCCTAAGATGCATTTTAAGGCCTTTTTTGGGCTGCTATCATATTCTGAACTTTCAGTGGTGCAGGATGCATGTTATTTCCATAAATATTTTTGGGAATTTCAGTGGCTAAGATGCGGGTTATTGCCCATTTCAGGCTGCAAATGTTTTTGGGATATTCAGAGCTCTCTGACACCGTTTTTGGGCCACCAACATTTTCTGGACTTTAGGGGGTCTAGGATGCCTTTAAACCCCATTTTTTGGGCCTCCAAAGTTTTCTACATTTTTGCAGCCCTAAGATGCATGTTATGGCCTTCTTTGGGCTGCTAACATATTCTGAACTTTCAGCGGTGTAGGATGCGTTTTTCCTGCCATAAATATTTTTGGGAATTTCAGTGGTTAAGGATGCGGGTTAATGCCTATTTCAGGCTGCAAATGCTTTTGGGACATTCAGAGCTTTCTGACACAGTTTCCAGGCCACCAACATTTTCTGGAATTTAGGGGGTCTACGATGACTGTAAACCCCTTTTTTGTGCCTCCAAAGTTTTCAACATTTTTGCAGCCTAAGATGCATTTTAAGGCCTTTTTTGGGCTGCTATCATATTCTGAACTTTCAGTGGTGCAGGATGCATGTTATTTCCATGAACATTTTTGGGAATTTCAGTGGTTAAGGATGCGGGTTAATGCCCATTTCAGGCTGCAAATGCTTTTGGGACATTCAGAGCTTTCTGACACAGTTTTTAGGCTACCAACATTTTCTGGACTTTAGGGGGTCTAGGATGCATGTAAACCCCTTTTTTTGGGCCTCCAAAGTTTTCTACATTTTTGCAGCCATAAGATGCATTTTAAGGCATTTTTTGGGCTTCTAACATATTCTGAACTTTCAGAGTGTAAGATGCATTTTTCGTGCCATACATATTTTTGGGAATTTCAATGGTCTAGGATGCGTGTTAATGCCCCTTATAGGCTACAAATGTTTTTGGGACATTCAGAGCTCTCTGACAGTTTTTTGGGACACTAACATTTTCTAGACTTTAGGGGGTCTAGGATGCCTGTAAACCCCCTTTTTTGGGCCTCCAAAGTTTTCTACATTTTTGCAGCCCTAAGATGCATTTTAAGGCATTTTTGGGGCTGCTAACATATTCTGAACTTTCAGGGTGTAAGATGCATTTTTCGTGCCAAAACTATTTTTGGGAATTTCAGTGGTCTAGGATGCAGGTTAATGCCCCTTATAGGCTACACATGTTTTTGGGACATTCAGAGCTCTCTGACAGTTTTTTGGGCCACCAACATTTTCTGGACTTTAGGGGGTCTAGGATGCCTGTAAACCCCTTTTTTTGGTCCTCCAAAGTTTTCAATATTTTTGCAGCCTAAGATGCATTTTAAGGCCTTTTTTGGGCTGCTAACATATTCTGAACTTTCAGCGGTGTAGGATGCATTTTTCATGCAATGAATATTTTTGGGAATTTCAGTGGCCTAGGATGCGGTTTAATGCCCATTTCAGGCTGCAAATATTTTTGGGACATTCAGAACTTTCTGACACAATTTTTAGGCCACCAACATTTTCTGGACTTTAGGGGGTCTAGGATGCCTGTAAACCCTTTTTTGGACCTCCAAATTTGTCAATATTTTTGCAGCCTAAGATGCATTTTAAGGCCTTTTTTGGGCTGCTAACATATTCTGAACTTTCAGCGGTGTAGGATGCATTTTTCGTGCCATGAATATTTTTGGGAATTTCAGTGGTCTAGGATGCGGGTTAATGCCCATTTCAGGCTGCAAATGTTTTTGGGATATTCAGAGCTCTCTGACACCGTTTTTGGGCAACCAACATTTTCTGGACTTTAGGGGGTCTAGGATGCCTGTAAACCCCTTTTTTGGGCCTCTAAAGTTTTCAACATTTTTGCAGCCTAAGATGATTTTTAGGCCTTTTTTGGGCTGCTATCACATTCTGAACTTTCAGTGGTGCAGGATGCATGTTATTTCCATAAATACTTTTGGGAATTTCAGTGGTCTAGGATGCGGGTTAATGCCCATTTCAGGCTGCAAATGTTTTTGGGACATTCCGAGCTTTCTGACACAGTTTTTAGGCCACCAACATTTTCTGGACTTTAGGGGGTCTAGGATGCCTGTAAACCCCTTTTTTGGGCCTCCAAAGTTTTCTACATTTTTGCAGCCATAAGATGCATTTTAAGGCATTTTTCTGGGCTTCTAACATATTCTGAACTTTCAGCGGTGCAGGATGCATTTTTTGTGCCATAAATATTTTTGGGAATTTCAGTGGTCTACGATGCGGGTTAATGCCCAGTTCAGGCTGCAAATGTTTTTGGGATATTCAGAGCTCTCTGACACCATTTTTGGGCCACCAACATTTTCTGGACTTTAGGGGGTCTAGGATGCATGTAAACCCCTTTTTTGGGCCTCCAAAGTTTTCTACATTTTTGCAGCCCTAAAATGCATGTTATGGCCTTTTTTGGGCTGCTAACATATTCTGAACTTTCAGCGGTGTAGGATGCATTTTTCGTGCCATAAATATTTTTGGGAATTTCAGTGGTCTATGATGCGGGTTAATGCCCATTTCAGGCTGCAGATGTTTTTGGGACATTCCAAGCTTTCTGACACAGTTTCTAGGCCACCAACATTTTCTGGACTTTAGGGGGTCTAGGATGACTGTAAACCCCTTTTTTGGGCCTCCAAAGTTTTCAACATTTTTGCAGCCTAAGATGCATTTTAAGGCCTTTTTTGGGCTGCTATCATATTCTGAACTTTCAGGGGTGTAGGATGCATTTTTTGTGCCATAAATATTTTTGGGAATTTCAGTGGTCTAGAATGCGGGCTAATGCCCATTTCAGGCTGCAAATGTTTTTGGGATATTCAGAGCTCTCTGACACCGTTTTTGGGCAACCAACATTTTCTGGACTTTAGGGGGTCTAGGATGCCTGTAAACCCCTTTTTTGGGCCTCCAAAGTTTTCAACATTTTTGCAGCCTAAGATGCATTTTAAGGCCTTTTTTGGGCTGCTATCATATTCTGAACTTTCAGTGGTGCAGGATGCATGTTATTTCCATGAACATTTTTGGGAATTTCAGTGGTCTAGGATGCGGGTTAATGCCCATTTCAGGCTGCAAATTTTTTTGGGACATTCAGAGCTTTCTGACACAGTTTTTAGGCCACCAACATTTTCTGGACTTTAGGGGGTCTAGGATGCATGTAAACCCCTTTTTTGGGCCTCCAAAGTTTTCTACATTTTTGCAGCCATAAGATGCATTTTAAGGCATTTTTTGGGCTGCTAACATATTCTGAACTTTCAGAGTGTAAGATGCATTTTTCGTGCCATACATATTTTTGGGAATTTCAATGGTCTAGGATGCGTGTTAATGCCCCTTATAGGCTACAAATGTTTTGGGGATATTCAGAGCTCTCTGACACCGTTTTTTGGCCACCAACATTTTCTGGACTTTAGGGGGTCTAGGATGCCTGTAAACCCCTTATTTGGGCCTCTAAAGTTTTCAACATTTTTGCAGCCTAAAATGCATATTAAGGCCTTTTTTGGGCTGCTAACATATTCTGAACTTTCAGTGGTGCAGGATGCATTTTTTGTGCCAAAAGAATTTTTGGGAATTTCAGTGGTCTAGGATGCAGGTTCATGCCCCTTATAGGCTACAAATGTGTTTGGGACATTCAGAGCTCTCTGACAGTTTTTTGGGACACCAACATTTTCTGGACTTTAGGGGGTCTAGGATGCCTGTAAACCCCCTTTTTTGGGCCTCCAAAGTTGTCTACATTTTTGCAGCCCTAAGATGCATTTTAAGGCATTTTTGGGGCTGCTAACATATTCTGAACTTTCAGGGTGTAAGATGCATTTTTCGTGCCAAAACTATTTTTGGGAATTTCAGTGGTCTAGGATGCAGGTTAATGCCCCTTATAGGCTACAAATGTTTTTGGGACATTCGGAGCTCTCTGACAGTTTTTTGGGCCACCAACATTTTCTGGACTTTAGGGGGTCTAGGATGCCTGTAAACCCCTTTTTTGGGCCTCCAAAGTTTTCAACATTTTTGCAGCCTAAGATGCATTTTAAGGCCTTTTTTGGGCTGCTAACATATTCTGAACTTTCAGCGGTGTAGGATGCATTTTTCGTGCAATGAATATTTTTGGGAATTTCAGTGGTCTAGGATGCAGTTTCATACCCATTTCAGGCTGCAAATATTTTTGGGACATTCAGAACTTTCTGACACAGTTTTTAGGCCACCAACATTTTCTGGACTTCAGGGGGTCTAGGATGCCTGTAAACCCCTGTTTTGGGCCTCTAAAATTTTCAACATTTTTGCAGCCTAAGAAGCTTTTTAAGGCCTTTTTTTGGGCTGCTAACATATTCTGAACTTTCAGCGGTGTAGGATGCATTTTTCGTGCCATAAATATGTTTGGGATTTTCAGTGCTCTAGGATGCGGGTTAATGCCCCTTTCAGGCTGCAAATGTTTTTGAGACATTCAGAGCTCTCTGACCCTGTTTTTAGGCCACCAACCTTTTCTGGACTTCAGGGGGTCTAGGATGCCTGTAAACCGCTTTTTTGGGCCTCCAAAGTTTTCTGCATGTTTGCAGCCCTAAAATGCATTTTAAGGCATTTTTTGGGCTGCTAACATATTCTGAACTTTCAGGATGTAAGATGCATTTTTTGTGCCAAAACAATTTTTGGGAATTTCAGTGGTCTAGGATGCAGGTTAATGCCCCTTATAGGCTACACATGTTTTTGGGACATTCAGAGTTCTCTGACAGTTTTTTGGGCCACCAACTTTTTCTGGACTTTAGGGGGTCTAGGATGACTGTAAACCCCTTTTTTGGACCTCCAAAGTTTTCAATATTTTTGCAGCCTAAGATGCATTTTAAGGCCTTTTTTGGGCTGCTAACATATTCTGAACTTTCAGCGGTGTAGGATGCATTTTTCGTGCAATGAATATTTTTGGGAATTTCAGTGGTCTAGGATGCGGTTTAATGCCCATTTCAGGCTGCAAATATTTTTGGGACATTCAGAACTTTCTGACACAATTTTTAGGCCACCAACATTTTCTGGACTTTAGGGGACCTAGGATGCCTGTAAACCCTTTTTTGGACCTCCAAATTTGTCAATATTTTTGCAGCATAAGATGCATTTTAAGGCCTTTTTTGGGCTGCTAACATATTCTGAACTTTCAGCGGTGTAGGAAGGATTTTTTCGGGCCATGAAAATTTTTGGGAATTTCAGTGGTCTAGGATGCGGTTTAATGCCCATTTCAGGCTGCAAATGTTTTTGGGATATTCAGAGCTCTCTGACACCGTTTTTGGGCAACCAACATTTTCTGGACTTTAGGGGGTCTAGGATGCCTGTAAACCCCTTTTTTGGGCCTCTAAAGTTTTCAACATGTTTGCAGCCTAAGATGCATATTAAGGCCTTTTTTGGGCTGCTATCATATTCTGAATGTTCAGTGGTGCAGGATGCATGTTATTTCCATAAATATTTTTGGGAATTTCAGTAGTCTAGGATGTGGGTTAATGCCCATTTCAGGCTGCAAATGTTTTTGGGATATTCAGAGCTCTCTGACACCGTTTTTGGGCCACCAACATTTTCTGGACTTTAGGGGGTCTAGGATGCCTGTAAACCCCTTTTTTGGGCCTCCAAAGTTTTCTACATTTTTACAGCCCTAAGGTGCATGTTATGGCCTTTTTTGGGCTGCTAACATATTCTGAACTTTCAGTGGTGTAGGATGCATTTTTCGTGCCATAAATATTTTTGGGAATTTCAGTGGTCTAGGATGCGGGTTAATGCCCATTTCAGGCTGCAAATGTTTTTGGGATATTCAGAGCTTTCTGACACAGTTTTTAGGCCACCAACATTTTCTGGACTTTAGGGGGTCTAGAATGCCTGTAAACCCCTTTTTTGGGCCTCCAAAGTTTTCTACATTTTTGCAGCCATAAGATGCATTTTAAGTCCTTTTTTGGGCTGCTAACATATTCTGAAATTTCAGGGGTTAGGATGCATTTTTCATGCACAAAATATTTTTGGGATTTTCAGTGCTCTAGGATGCGGGTTAATGCCCCTTTCCGGCTGCAAATGTTTTTGAGACATTCACAGCTCTCTGACCCTGTTTTTGGGCCACCAACATTTTCTGGACTTTAGGGGTCTAGGATGCCTGTAAAGCCTTTTTTTGGGCCTCCAAAGTTTTCAATATTTTTGCAGCCTAAGATGCATTTTAAGGCCTTTTTTGGGCTGCTAACATATTCTGAACTTTCAGCGGTGTAGGATGCATTTTTTCATGCACAAAATATTTTTGGGGATTTCAGTGGTCTAGGATGCGGGTTAATGCCCATTTCAGGCTGCACATGTTTTTGGGATATTCAGAGCTCTCTGACACCGTTTTTGGGCCACCAACATTTTCTTCTTTAGGGGGTCTAGGATGCCTGTGAACCCCTTTTTTGGGCCTCCAAAGTTTTCAACATTTTTGCAGCCTAAGATGCATTTTAAGGCCTTTTTTGGGCTGCTATCATATTCTGAACTTTCAGTGGTGCAGGATGCATGTTATTTCCATAAATATTTTTGGGAATTTCAGTGGCTAAAATGCGGGTTATTGCCCATTTCAGGCTGCAAATGTTTTTGGGATATTCAGAGCTCTCTGACACCGTTTTTGGGCCACCAACATTTTCTGGGCTTTAGGGGGTCTAGGATGCCTTTAAACCCCTTTTTCTGGGCCTCCAAAGTTTTCTACATTTTTGCAGCCCTAAGATGCATGTTATGGCCTTTTTTGGGCTGCTATCATATTCTGAACTTTCAGCGGTGTAGGATGCGTTTTTCCTGCCATAAATATTTTTGGGAATTTCAGTGGTTAAGGATGCGGGTTAATGCCCATTTCAGGCTGCAAATGTTTTTGGGACATTCAGGGCTTTCTGACACAGTTTTTAGGCCACCAACATTTTCTGGACTTTAGGGGTTCTAGGATGCCTGTAAACCCCTTTTATGAGCCTCCAAAGTTTTCTACATTTTTGCAGCCATAAGGTGCATTTTAAGGCATTTTTTGGGCTTCTAACATATTCTGAACTTTCAGGGTGTAAGATGCATTTTTCGTACCATAAATATTTTTGGGAATTTCAGTGGTCTAGGGTACGTGTTAATGCCCCTTATGGGCTACAAATGTTTTGGGGCTATTCAGAGCTCTCTGACACCGTTTTTTGGCCACCAACATTTTCTGGACTTTAGGGGCTCTAGGATGCCTGTAAACCCCTTTTTTGGGCCTCCAAAGTTTTCAACATTTTTGCAGCCTAAGATGGATTTTAAGGCCTTTTTTGGGCTGCTATCATATTCTGAACTTTCGGGGTGTAGGATGCATTTTTTCGTGCACAAAATATTTTGGGGGATTTCAGTGGTCTAGGATGCGGGTTAATGCCCATTTCAGGCTGCAAATGCTTTTGGGACATTCAGAGCTTTCTGACACAGTTTTTAGGCCACCAATATTTTCTGGACTTTAGGGGGTCTAGGATGCCTGTAAACCCCTGTTTTGGGCCTCCAAATTTTTCTACATTTTTGCAGCCATAAGATGCATTTTAAGGCATTTTTTGGGCTTTTAACATATTCTGAACTTTCAGGGTGTAAGATGCATTTTTCGTACCATAAATATTTTTGGGAATTTCAGTGGTCTAGGATACGTTTTAATGCCCCTTATGGGCTGCAAATGTTTTTGGGATATTCAGAGCTCTCTGACACCGTTTTTGGGCAACCAACATTTTCTGGACTTTAGGGGGTCTAGGATGCCTGTAAACCCCTTTTTTGGGCCTCCAAAGTTTTCTACATTTTTGCAGCCTAAGATGCATTTTACGGCCTTTTTTTGGACTGCTAACATATCCTGAACTTTCAGTGGTGCAGGATGCATGTTATTTCCATAAATATTTTTGGGAATTTCAGTGGTCTAGGATGCGGGTTAATGCCCATTTCAGGCTGCAAATGTTTTTGGGATATTCAGAGCTCTCTGACACCGTTTTTGGGCCACCAACATTTTCTGGACTTTAGGGGGTCTAGGATGCCTGTAAACCCCTTTTTTGGGCCTCCAAAGTTTTCAACATTTCTGCAGCCTAAGATGGATTTTAAGGCCTTTTTTTGGCTGCTATCATATTCTGAACTTTCAGGGGTGTAGGATGCATTTTTTCATGCACAAAATATTTTTGGGGATTTCAGTGGTCTAGGATGCGGGTTAATGCCCATTTCAGGCTGCAAATGTTTTTGGGATATTCAGAGCTCTCTGACACTGTTTTTGGCCCACCAACATTTTCTGGACTTTAGGGGGTCTAGGATGCCTGTAAACCCCTTTTTTGGGCCTCCAAAGTTTTGAACATTTTTGCAGCCTAAGATGCATTTTAAGGCCTTTTTTGGGCTGCTATCATATTCTGAACTTTCAGTGGTGCAGGATGCATGTTATTTCCATAAATATTTTTGGGAATTTCAGTGGCTAAGATGCGGGTTATTGCCCATTTCAGGCTGCAAATGTTTTTGGGATATTCAGAGCTCTCTGACACCGTTTTTGGGCCACCAACATTTTCTGTACTTTAGGGGGTCTAGGATGCCTTTAAACCCCTTTTTTTGGGCCTCCAAAGTTTTCTACATTTTTGCAGCCCTAAGATGCATGTTATGGCCTTTTTTGGGCTGCTAACATATTCTGAACTTTCAGCGATGTAGGATGCGTTTTTCCTGCCATAAATATTTTTGGGAATTTCAGTGGTTAAGGATGCGGGTTAATGCCCATTTCAGGCTGCAAATGCTTTTGGGACATTCAGAGCTTTCTGACACAGTTTCCAGGCCACCAACATTTTCTGGACTTTAGGGGGTCTACGATGACTGTAAACCCCTTTTTTGTGCCTCCAAAGTTTTCAACATTTTTGCAGCCTAAGATGCATTTTAAGGCATTTTTTGGGCTTCTAACATATTCTGAGCTTTCAGAGTGTAAGATGCATTTTTCGTGCCATACATATTTTTGGGAATTTCAATGGTCTAGGATGCGTGTTAATGCCCCTTATAGGCTACAAATGTTTTTGGGCTATTCAGAGCTCTCTGACACCGTTTTTTGGCCACCAACATTTTCTGGACTTTAGGGGGTCTAGGATGCCTGTAAACCCCTTTTTTGGGCCTCCATAGTTTTCAACATTTTTGCAGCCTACGATGCATTTTAAGGCCTTTTTTGGGCTGCTATCATATTCTGAACTTTCAGCGGTGCAGGATGCATTTTTCGTGCACAAAATATTTTTGGGAATTTCAGTGGTCTAGGATGAGGGTTAATGCCCATTTCAGGCTGCAAATGTTTTTGGGACATTCAGAGCTCTCTGACACAGTTTTTGGGCCACCAACTTTTTCTGGACTTTAGGGGGTCTAGGATGACTGTAAACCCCTTTTTGGGCCTCTAAAGTTTTCAACATTTTTGCAGCCTAAAATGCATATTAAGGCCTTTTTTGGGCTGCTATCATATTCTGAACTTTCAGTGGTGCAGGATGCATGTTATTTCCATAAATATTTTTGGGAATTTCAGTGGCTAAGATGCGGGTTATTGCCCATTTCAGGCTGCAAATGTTTTTGGGATATTCAGAGCTCTCTGACACCGTTTTTGGGCCACCAACATTTTCTGGACTTTAGGGGGTCTAGGATGCCTTTAAACCCCATTTTTTGGGCCTCCAAAGTTTTCTACATTTTTGCAGCCCTAAGATGCATGTTATGGCCTTCTTTGGGCTGCTAACATATTCTGAACTTTCAGCGGTGTAGGATGCGTTTTTCCTGCCATAAATATTTTTGGGAATTTCAGTGGTTAAGGATGCGGGTTAATGCCTATTTCAGGCTGCAAATGCTTTTGGGACATTCAGAGCTTTCTGACACAGTTTCCAGGCCACCAACATTTTCTGGAATTTAGGGGGTCTACGATGACTGTAAACCCCTTTTTTGTGCCTCCAAAGTTTTCAACATTTTTGCAGCCTAAGATGCATTTTAAGGCCTTTTTTGGGCTGCTATCATATTCTGAACTTTCAGTGGTGCAGGATGCATGTTATTTCCATGAACATTTTTGGGAATTTCAGTGGTTAAGGATGCGGGTTAATGCCCATTTCAGGCTGCAAATGCTTTTGGGACATTCAGAGCTTTCTGACACAGTTTTTAGGCCACCAACATTTTCTGGACTTTAGGGGGTCTAGGATGCATGTAAACCCCTTTTTTTGGGCCTCCAAAGTTTTCTACATTTTTGCAGCCATAAGATGCATTTTAAGGCATTTTTTGGGCTTCTAACATATTCTGAACTTTCAGAGTGTAAGATGCATTTTTCGTGCCATACATATTTTTGGGAATTTCAATGGTCTAGGATGCGTGTTAATGCCCCTTATAGGCTACAAATGTTTTTGGGACATTCAGAGCTCTCTGACAGTTTTTTGGGACACTAACATTTTCTAGACTTTAGGGGGTCTAGGATGCCTGTAAACCCCCTTTTTTGGGCCTCCAAAGTTTTCTACATTTTTGCAGCCCTAAGATGCATTTTAAGGCATTTTTGGGGCTGCTAACATATTCTGAACTTTCAGGGTGTAAGATGCATTTTTCGTGCCAAAACTATTTTTGGGAATTTCAGTGGTCTAGGATGCAGGTTAATGCCCCTTATAGGCTACACATGTTTTTGGGACATTCAGAGCTCTCTGACAGTTTTTTGGGCCACCAACATTTTCTGGACTTTAGGGGGTCTAGGATGCCTGTAAACCCCTTTTTTTGGTCCTCCAAAGTTTTCAATATTTTTGCAGCCTAAGATGCATTTTAAGGCCTTTTTTGGGCTGCTAACATATTCTGAACTTTCAGCGGTGTAGGATGCATTTTTCATGCAATGAATTTTTTTGGGAATTTCAGTGGCCTAGGATGCGGTTTAATGCCCATTTCAGGCTGCAAATATTTTTGGGACATTCAGAACTTTCTGACACAATTTTTAGGCCACCAACATTTTCTGGACTTTAGGGGGTCTAGGATGCCTGTAAACCCTTTTTTGGACCTCCAAATTTGTCAATATTTTTGCAGCCTAAGATGCATTTTAAGGCCTTTTTTGGGCTGCTAACATATTCTGAACTTTCAGCGGTGTAGGATGCATTTTTCGTGCCATGAATATTTTTGGGAATTTCAGTGGTCTAGGATGCGGGTTAATGCCCATTTCAGGCTGCAAATGTTTTTGGGATATTCAGAGCTCTCTGACACCGTTTTTGGGCAACCAACATTTTCTGGACTTTAGGGGGTCTAGGATGCCTGTAAACCCCTTTTTTGGGCCTCTAAAGTTTTCAACATTTTTGCAGCCTAAGATGATTTTTAGGCCTTTTTTGGGCTGCTATCACATTCTGAACTTTCAGTGGTGCAGGATGCATGTTATTTCCATAAATACTTTTGGGAATTTCAGTGGTCTAGGATGCGGGTTAATGCCCATTTCAGGCTGCAAATGTTTTTGGGACATTCCGAGCTTTCTGACACAGTTTTTAGGCCACCAACATTTTCTGGACTTTAGGGGGTCTAGGATGCCTGTAAACCCCTTTTTTGGGCCTCCAAAGTTTTCTACATTTTTGCAGCCATAAGATGCATTTTAAGGCATTTTTCTGGGCTTCTAACATATTCTGAACTTTCAGCGGTGCAGGATGCATTTTTTGTGCCATAAATATTTTTGGGAATTTCAGTGGTCTACGATGCGGGTTAATACCCAGTTCAGGCTGCAAATGTTTTTGGGATATTCAGAGCTCTCTGACACCATTTTTGGGCCACCAACATTTTCTGGACTTTAGGGGGTCTAGGATGCATGTAAACCCCTTTTTTGGGCCTCCAAAGTTTTCTACATTTTTGCAGCCCTAAAATGCATGTTATGGCCTTTTTTGGGCTGCTAACATATTCTGAACTTTCAGCGGTGTAGGATGCATTTTTCGTGCCATAAATATTTTTGGGAATTTCAGTGGTCTATGATGCGGGTTAATGCCCATTTCAGGCTGCAGATGTTTTTGGGACATTCCAAGCTTTCTGACACAGTTTCTAGGCCACCAACATTTTCTGGACTTTAGGGGGTCTAGGATGACTGTAAACCCCTTTTTTGGGCCTCCAAAGTTTTCAACATTTTTGCAGCCTAAGATGCATTTTAAGGCCTTTTTTGGGCTGCTATCATATTCTGAACTTTCAGGGGTGTAGGATGCATTTTTTGTGCCATAAATATTTTTGGGAATTTCAGTGGTCTAGAATGCGGGCTAATGCCCATTTCAGGCTGCAAATGTTTTTGGGATATTCAGAGCTCTCTGACACCGTTTTTGGGCAACCAACATTTTCTGGACTTTAGGGGGTCTAGGATGCCTGTAAACCCCTTTTTTGGGCCTCCAAAGTTTTCAACATTTTTGCAGCCTAAGATGCATTTTAAGGCCTTTTTTGGGCTGCTATCATATTCTGAACTTTCAGTGGTGCAGGATGCATGTTATTTCCATGAACATTTTTGGGAATTTCAGTGGTCTAGGATGCGGGTTAATGCCCATTTCAGGCTGCAAATTTTTTTGGGACATTCAGAGCTTTCTGACACAGTTTTTAGGCCACCAACATTTTCTGGACTTTAGGGGGTCTAGGATGCATGTAAACCCCTTTTTTGGGCCTCCAAAGTTTTCTACATTTTTGCAGCCATAAGATGCATTTTAAGGCATTTTTTGGGCTGCTAACATATTCTGAACTTTCAGAGTGTAAGATGCATTTTTCGTGCCATACATATTTTTGGGAATTTCAATGGTCTAGGATGCGTGTTAATGCCCCTTATAGGCTACAAATGTTTTGGGGATATTCAGAGCTCTCTGACACCGTTTTTTGGCCACCAACATTTTCTGGACTTTAGGGGGTCTAGGATGCCTGTAAACCCCTTATTTGGGCCTCTAAAGTTTTCAACATTTTTGCAGCCTAAAATGCATATTAAGGCCTTTTTTGGGCTGCTAACATATTCTGAACTTTCAGTGGTGCAGGATGCATTTTTTGTGCCAAAAGAATTTTTGGGAATTTCAGTGGTCTAGGATGCAGGTTCATGCCCCTTATAGGCTACAAATGTGTTTGGGACATTCAGAGCTCTCTGACAGTTTTTTGGGACACCAACATTTTCTGGACTTTAGGGGGTCTAGGATGCCTGTAAACCCCCTTTTTTGGGCCTCCAAAGTTGTCTACATTTTTGCAGCCCTAAGATGCATTTTAAGGCATTTTTGGGGCTGCTAACATATTCTGAACTTTCAGGGTGTAAGATGCATTTTTCGTGCCAAAACTATTTTTGGGAATTTCAGTGGTCTAGGATGCAGGTTAATGCCCCTTATAGGCTACAAATGTTTTTGGGACATTCGGAGCTCTCTGACAGTTTTTTGGGCCACCAACATTTTCTGGACTTTAGGGGGTCTAGGATGCCTGTAAACCCCTTTTTTGGGCCTCCAAAGTTTTCAACATTTTTGCAGCCTAAGATGCATTTTAAGGCCTTTTTTGGGCTGCTAACATATTCTGAACTTTCAGCGGTGTAGGATGCATTTTTCGTGCAATGAATATTTTTGGGAATTTCAGTGGTCTAGGATGCAGTTTCATACCCATTTCAGGCTGCAAATATTTTTGGGACATTCAGAACTTTCTGACACAGTTTTTAGGCCACCAACATTTTCTGGACTTCAGGGGGTCTAGGATGCCTGTAAACCCCTGTTTTGGGCCTCTAAAATTTTCAACATTTTTGCAGCCTAAGAAGCTTTTTAAGGCCTTTTTTTGGGCTGCTAACATATTCTGAACTTTCAGCGGTGTAGGATGCATTTTTCGTGCCATAAATATGTTTGGGATTTTCAGTGCTCTAGGATGCGGGTTAATGCCCCTTTCAGGCTGCAAATGTTTTTGAGACATTCAGAGCTCTCTGACCCTGTTTTTAGGCCACCAACCTTTTCTGGACTTCAGGGGGTCTAGGATGCCTGTAAACCGCTTTTTTGGGCCTCCAAAGTTTTCTGCATGTTTGCAGCCCTAAAATGCATTTTAAGGCATTTTTTGGGCTGCTAACATATTCTGAACTTTCAGGATGTAAGATGCATTTTTTGTGCCAAAACAATTTTTGGGAATTTCAGTGGTCTAGGATGCAGGTTAATGCCCCTTATAGGCTACACATGTTTTTGGGACATTCAGAGTTCTCTGACAGTTTTTTGGGCCACCAACTTTTTCTGGACTTTAGGGGGTCTAGGATGACTGTAAACCCCTTTTTTGGACCTCCAAAGTTTTCAATATTTTTGCAGCCTAAGATGCATTTTAAGGCCTTTTTTGGGCTGCTAACATATTCTGAACTTTCAGCGGTGTAGGATGCATTTTTCGTGCAATGAATATTTTTGGGAATTTCAGTGGTCTAGGATGCGGTTTAATGCCCATTTCAGGCTGCAAATATTTTTGGGACATTCAGAACTTTCTGACACAATTTTTAGGCCACCAACATTTTCTGGACTTTAGGGGACCTAGGATGCCTGTAAACCCTTTTTTGGACCTCCAAATTTGTCAATATTTTTGCAGCATAAGATGCATTTTAAGGCCTTTTTTGGGCTGCTAACATATTCTGAACTTTCAGCGGTGTAGGAAGGATTTTTTCGGGCCATGAAAATTTTTGGGAATTTCAGTGGTCTAGGATGCGGTTTAATGCCCATTTCAGGCTGCAAATGTTTTTGGGATATTCAGAGCTCTCTGACACCGTTTTTGGGCAACCAACATTTTCTGGACTTTAGGGGGTCTAGGATGCCTGTAAACCCCTTTTTTGGGCCTCTAAAGTTTTCAACATGTTTGCAGCCTAAGATGCATATTAAGGCCTTTTTTGGGCTGCTATCATATTCTGAATGTTCAGTGGTGCAGGATGCATGTTATTTCCATAAATATTTTTGGGAATTTCAGTAGTCTAGGATGTGGGTTAATGCCCATTTCAGGCTGCAAATGTTTTTGGGATATTCAGAGCTCTCTGACACCGTTTTTGGGCCACCAACATTTTCTGGACTTTAGGGGGTCTAGGATGCCTGTAAACCCCTTTTTTGGGCCTCCAAAGTTTTCTACATTTTTACAGCCCTAAGGTGCATGTTATGGCCTTTTTTGGGCTGCTAACATATTCTGAACTTTCAGTGGTGTAGGATGCATTTTTCGTGCCATAAATATTTTTGGGAATTTCAGTGGTCTAGGATGCGGGTTAATGCCCATTTCAGGCTGCAAATGTTTTTGGGATATTCAGAGCTTTCTGACACAGTTTTTAGGCCACCAACATTTTCTGGACTTTAGGGGGTCTAGAATGCCTGTAAACCCCTTTTTTGGGCCTCCAAAGTTTTCTACATTTTTGCAGCCATAAGATGCATTTTAAGTCCTTTTTTGGGCTGCTAACATATTCTGAAATTTCAGGGGTTAGGATGCATTTTTCATGCACAAAATATTTTTGGGATTTTCAGTGCTCTAGGATGCGGGTTAATGCCCCTTTCCGGCTGCAAATGTTTTTGAGACATTCACAGCTCTCTGACCCTGTTTTTGGGCCACCAACATTTTCTGGACTTTAGGGGTCTAGGATGCCTGTAAAGCCTTTTTTTGGACCTCCAAAGTTTTCAATATTTTTGCAGCCTAAGATGCATTTTAAGGCCTTTTTTGGGCTGCTAACATATTCTGAACTTTCAGCGGTGTAGGATGCATTTTTTCATGCACAAAATATTTTTGGGGATTTCAGTGGTCTAGGATGCGGGTTAATGCCCATTTCAGGCTGCACATGTTTTTGGGATATTCAGAGCTCTCTGACACCGTTTTTGGGCCACCAACATTTTCTTCTTTAGGGGGTCTAGGATGCCTGTGAACCCCTTTTTTGGGCCTCCAAAGTTTTCAACATTTTTGCAGCCTAAGATGCATTTTAAGGCCTTTTTTGGGCTGCTATCATATTCTGAACTTTCAGTGGTGCAGGATGCATGTTATTTCCATAAATATTTTTGGGAATTTCAGTGGCTAAAATGCGGGTTATTGCCCATTTCAGGCTGCAAATGTTTTTGGGATATTCAGAGCTCTCTGACACCGTTTTTGGGCCACCAACATTTTCTGGGCTTTAGGGGGTCTAGGATGCCTTTAAACCCCTTTTTTTGGGCCTCCAAAGTTTTCTACATTTTTGCAGCCCTAAGATGCATGTTATGGCCTTTTTTGGGCTGCTATCATATTCTGAACTTTCAGCGGTGTAGGATGCGTTTTTCCTGCCATAAATATTTTTGGGAATTTCAGTGGTTAAGGATGCGGGTTAATGCCCATTTCAGGCTGCAAATGTTTTTGGGACATTCAGGGCTTTCTGACACAGTTTTTAGGCCACCAACATTTTCTGGACTTTAGGGGTTCTAGGATGCCTGTAAACCCCTTTTATGAGCCTCCAAAGTTTTCTACATTTTTGCAGCCATAAGGTGCATTTTAAGGCATTTTTTGGGCTTCTAACATATTCTGAACTTTCAGGGTGTAAGATGCATTTTTCGTACCATAAATATTTTTGGGAATTTCAGTGGTCTAGGGTACGTGTTAATGCCCCTTATGGGCTACAAATGTTTTGGGGCTATTCAGAGCTCTCTGACACCGTTTTTTGGCCACCAACATTTTCTGGACTTTAGGGGCTCTAGGATGCCTGTAAACCCCTTTTTTGGGCCTCCAAAGTTTTCAACATTTTTGCAGCCTAAGATGGATTTTAAGGCCTTTTTTGGGCTGCTATCATATTCTGAACTTTCGGGGTGTAGGATGCATTTTTTCGTGCACAAAATATTTTGGGGGATTTCAGTGGTCTAGGATGCGGGTTAATGCCCATTTCAGGCTGCAAATGCTTTTGGGACATTCAGAGCTTTCTGACACAGTTTTTAGGCCACCAATATTTTCTGGACTTTAGGGGGTCTAGGATGCCTGTAAACCCCTGTTTTGGGCCTCCAAATTTTTCTACATTTTTGCAGCCATAAGATGCATTTTAAGGCATTTTTTGGGCTTTTAACATATTCTGAACTTTCAGGGTGTAAGATGCATTTTTCGTACCATAAATATTTTTGGGAATTTCAGTGGTCTAGGATACGTTTTAATGCCCCTTATGGGCTGCAAATGTTTTTGGGATATTCAGAGCTCTCTGACACCGTTTTTGGGCAACCAACATTTTCTGGACTTTAGGGGGTCTAGGATGCCTGTAAACCCCTTTTTTGGGCCTCCAAAGTTTTCTACATTTTTGCAGCCTAAGATGCATTTTACGGCCTTTTTTTGGACTGCTAACATATCCTGAACTTTCAGTGGTGCAGGATGCATGTTATTTCCATAAATATTTTTGGGAATTTCAGTGGTCTAGGATGCGGGTTAATGCCCATTTCAGGCTGCAAATGTTTTTGGGATATTCAGAGCTCTCTGACACCGTTTTTGGGCCACCAACATTTTCTGGACTTTAGGGGGTCTAGGATGCCTGTAAACCCCTTTTTTGGGCCTCCAAAGTTTTCAACATTTCTGCAGCCTAAGATGGATTTTAAGGCCTTTTTTTGGCTGCTATCATATTCTGAACTTTCAGGGGTGTAGGATGCATTTTTTCATGCACAAAATATTTTTGGGGATTTCAGTGGTCTAGGATGCGGGTTAATGCCCATTTCAGGCTGCAAATGTTTTTGGGATATTCAGAGCTCTCTGACACTGTTTTTGGCCCACCAACATTTTCTGGACTTTAGGGGGTCTAGGATGCCTGTAAACCCCTTTTTTGGGCCTCCAAAGTTTTGAACATTTTTGCAGCCTAAGATGCATTTTAAGGCCTTTTTTGGGCTGCTATCATATTCTGAACTTTCAGTGGTGCAGGATGCATGTTATTTCCATAAATATTTTTGGGAATTTCAGTGGCTAAGATGCGGGTTATTGCCCATTTCAGGCTGCAAATGTTTTTGGGATATTCAGAGCTCTCTGACACCGTTTTTGGGCCACCAACATTTTCTGTACTTTAGGGGGTCTAGGATGCCTTTAAACCCCTTTTTTTGGGCCTCCAAAGTTTTCTACATTTTTGCAGCCCTAAGATGCATGTTATGGCCTTTTTTGGGCTGCTAACATATTCTGAACTTTCAGCGGTGTAGGATGCGTTTTTCCTGCCATAAATATTTTTGGGAATTTCAGTGGTTAAGGATGCGGGTTAATGCCCATTTCAGGCTGCAAATGCTTTTGGGACATTCAGAGCTTTCTGACACAGTTTCCAGGCCACCAACATTTTCTGGACTTTAGGGGGTCTACGATGACTGTAAACCCCTTTTTTGTGCCTCCAAAGTTTTCAACATTTTTGCAGCCTAAGATGCATTTTAAGGCATTTTTTGGGCTTCTAACATATTCTGAGCTTTCAGAGTGTAAGATGCATTTTTCGTGCCATACATATTTTTGGGAATTTCAATGGTCTAGGATGCGTGTTAATGCCCCTTATAGGCTACAAATGTTTTTGGGCTATTCAGAGCTCTCTGACACCGTTTTTTGGCCACCAACATTTTCTGGACTTTAGGGGGTCTAGGATGCCTGTAAACCCCTTTTTTGGGCCTCCATAGTTTTCAACATTTTTGCAGCCTACGATGCATTTTAAGGCCTTTTTTGGGCTGCTATCATATTCTGAACTTTCAGCGGTGCAGGATGCATTTTTCGTGCACAAAATAGTTTTGGGAATTTCAGTGGTCTAGGATGAGGGTTAATGCCCATTTCAGGCTGCAAATGTTTTTGGGACATTCAGAGCTCTCTGACACAGTTTTTGGGCCACCAACTTTTTCTGGACTTTAGGGGGTCTAGGATGACTGTAAACCCCTTTTTGGGCCTCTAAAGTTTTCAACATTTTTGCAGCCTAAAATGCATATTAAGGCCTTTTTTGGGCTGCTAACATATTCTGAACTTTCAGTGGTGCAGGATGCATTTTTCGTGCCATAAATATTTTTGGGATTTTCAGTGCTCTAGGATGCGGGTTAATGCCCCTTTCAGGCTGCAAATGTTTTTGAGACATTCAGAGCTCTCTGACCCTGTTTTTGGGCCACCAACATTTTCTGGACTTCAGGGGGTCTAGGATGCCTGTAAACCCCTTTTTTGGGCCTCCAAAGTTTTCTGCATGTTTGCAGCCCTAAAATGCATTTTAAGGCATTTTTTGGGCTGCTAACATATTCTGAACTTTCAGGATGTAAGATGCATTTTTTGTGCCAAAACAATTTTTGGGAATTTCAGTGGTCTAGGATGCGGTTTAATGCCCATTTCAGATTGCAAATATTTTTGGGACATTCAGAACTTTCTGACACAATTTTTAGGGCACCAACATTTTCTGGACTTTAGGGGACCTAGGATGCCTGTAAACCCTTTTTTGGACCTCCAAATTTGTCAATATTTTTGCAGCATAAGATGCATTTTAAGGCCTTTTTTGGGCTGCTAACATATTCTGAACTTTCAGCGGTGTAGGATGCATTTTTCGGGCCATGAAAATTTTTGGGAATTTCAGTGGTCTAGGATGCGGGTTAATGCCCATTTCCGGCTGCAAATGTTTTTGGGATATTCAGAGCTCTCTGACACCGTTTTTGGGCAACCAACATTTTCTGGACTTTAGGGGGTCTAGGATGCCTGTAAACCCCTTTTTTGGGCCTCTAAAGTTTTCAACATGTTTGCAGCCTAAGATGCATATTAAGGCCTTTTTTGGGCTGCTATCATATTCTGAATGTTCAGTGGTGCAGGATGCATGTTATTTCCATAAATATTTTTGGGAATTTCAGTGGTCTAGGATGCGGGTTAATGCCCATTTCAGGCTGCAAATGTTTTTGGGATATTCAGAGCTCTCTGACACCGTTTTTGGGCCACCAACATTTTCTGGACTTTAGGGGGTCTAGGATGCCTGTATACCCCTTTTTTGGGCCTCCAAAGTTTTCTACATTTTTACAGCCCTAAGGTGCATGTTATGGCCTTTTTTGGGCTGCTAACATATTCTGAACTTTCAGTGGTGTAGGATGCATTTTTCGTGCCATAAATATTTTTGGGAATTTCAGTGGTCTAGGATGCGGGTTAATGCCCATTTCAGGCTGCAAATGTTTTTGGGATATTCAGAGCTTTCTGACACAGTGTTTAGGCCACCAACATTTTCTGGACTTTAGGGGGTCTAGAATGCCTGTAAACCCCTTTTTTGGGCCTCCAAGGTTTTCTACATTTTTGCAGCCATAAGATGCATTTTAAGGCAATTTTTGGGCTTCTAACATATTGTGAACTTTCAGGGTGTAAGATGCATTTTTTGTGCCATGAATATTTTTGGGAATTTCAGTGGTCTAGGATGCGGGTTAATGCCCATTTCAGGCTGCAAATGTTTTTGGGATATTCAGAGCTCCCTGACACCGTTTTTGGGCCACCAACATTTTCTGGACTTTAGGGGTCTAGGATGCCTGTAAACCCCTTTTTTGGACCTTCAAAGTTATCAACATTTTTGCTGCCTAAGATGCATTTTAAGGCCTATTTTGGGCTGCTATCATATTCTGAACTTTCAGTGGTGCAGGATGCATGTTATTTCCATAAATATTTTTGGGAATTTCAGTGGTCTAGGATGCGGGTTAATGCCCATTTCAGGCTGCAAATGTTTTTGAGACATTCAGAGCTCTCTGATCCTGTTTTTGGGCCACCAACATTTTCTGGACTTTAGGGGTCTAGGATGCCTGTAAAGCCCTTTTTTGGGCCTCCAAAGTTTTCAACATTTGTGCAGCCTAAGATGCATTTTAAGTCCTTTTTTGAGCTGCTAACATATTCTGAAATTTCAGGGGTTAGGATGCATTTTTCATGCAGAAAATATTTTTGGGATTTTCAGTGCTCTAGGATGCGCGTTAATGCCCCTTTCCGGCTGCAAATGTTTTTGAGACATTCAGAGCTCTCTGACCCTGTTTTTGGGCCACCAACATTTTCAGGACTTTAGGGGTCTAGGATGCCTGTAAAGCCTTTTTTTGGACCTCCAAAGTTTTCAATATTTTTGCAGCCTAAGATGCATTTTAAGGCCTTTTTTGGGCTGCTAACATATTCTGAACTTTCAGCGGTGTAGGATGCATTTTTTCATGCACAAAATATTTTTGGGGATTTCAGTGGTCTAGGATGCGGGTTAATGCCCATTTCAGGCTGCAAATGTTTTTGGGATATTCAGAGCTCTCTGACACCGTTTTTGGGCCACCAACATTTTCTTCTTTAGGGGTCTAGGATGCCTGTAAACCCCTTTTTTGGGCCTCCAAAGTTTTCAACATTTTTGCAGCCTAAGATGCATTTTAAGGCCTTTTTTGGGCTGCTATCATATTCTGAACTTTCAGTGGTGCAGGATGCATGTTATTTCCCTAAATATTTTTGGGAATTTCAGTGGCTAAGATGCGGGTTATTGCCCATTTCAGGCTGCAAATGTTTTTGGGATATTCAGAGCTCTCTGACACCGTTTTTGGGCCACCAACATTTTCTGGACTTTAGGGGGTCTAGGATGCCTTTAAACCCCTTTTTTTGGGCCTCCAAAGTTTTCTACATTTTTGCAGCCCTAAGATGCATGTTATGGCCTTTTTTGGGCTGCTAACATATTCTGAACTTTCAGCGGTGTAGGATGCGTTTTTCCTGCCATAAATATTTTTGGGAATTTCAGTGGTTAAGGATGCGGGTTAATGCCCATTTCAGGCTGCAAATGCTTTTGGGACATTCAGAGCTTTCTGACACAGTTTCCAGGCCACCAACATTTTCTGGACTTTAGGGGGTCTACGATGACTGTAAACCCCTTTTTTGTGCCTCCAAAGTTTTCAACATTTTTGCAGCCTAAGATTCATTTTAAGGCCTTTTTGGGCTGCTATCATATTCTGAACTTTCAGTGGTGCAGGATGCATGTTATTTCCATGAATATTTTTGGGAATTTCAGTGGTCTAGGATGCGGGTTAATGCCCATTTCAGGCTGCAAATGTTTTTGGGACATTCAGAGCTTTCTGACACAGTTTTTAGGCCACCAACATTTTCTGGACTTTAGGGGGTCTAGGATGCATGTAAACCCCTTTTTTTGGGCCTCCAAAGTTTTCTACATTTTTGCAGCCATAAGATGCATTTTAAGGCATTTTTTGGGCTTCTAACATATTCTGAACTTTCAGAGTGTAAGATGCATTTTTCGTGCCATACATATTTTTGGGAATTTCAATGGTCTAGGATGCGTGTTAATGCCCCTTATAGGCTACAAATGTTTTGGGGCTATTCAGAGCTATCTGACACCGTTTTTTGGCCACCAACATTTTCTGGACTTTAGGGGGTCTAGGATGCCTGTAAACCCCTTTTTTGGGCCTCCAAAGTTTTCAACATTTTTGCAGCCTACGATGCATTTTAAGGCCTTTTTTGGGCTGCTATCATATTCTGAACTTTCAGCGGTGCAGGATGCATTTTTCGTGCACAAAATATTTTGGGGGATTTCAGTGGTCTAGGATGCGGGTTAATGCCCATTTCAGGCTGCAAATGCTTTTGGGACATTCAGAGCTTTCTGACACAGTTTTTAGGCCACCAATATTTTCTGGACTTTAGGGGGTCTAGGATGCCTGTAAACCCCTGTTTTGGGCCTCCAAAGTTTTCTACATTTTTGCAGCCATAAGATGCATTTTAAGGCATTTTTTGGGCTTTTAACATATTCTGAACTTTCAGGGTGTAAGATGCATTTTTCGTACCATAAATATTTTTGGGAATTTCAGTGGTCTAGGATACGTTTTAATGCCCCTTATGGGCTGCAAATGTTTTTGGGATATTCAGAGCTCTCTGACACCGTTTTTGGGCAACCAACATTTTCTGGACTTTAGGGGGTCTAGGATGCCTGTAAACCCCTTTTTTGGGCCTCCAAAGTTTTCTACATTTTTGCAGCCTAAGATGCATTTTACGGCCTTTTTTTGGGCTGCTAACATATCCTGAACTTTCAGTGGTGCAGGATGCATGTTATTTCCATAAATATTTTTGGGAATTTCAGTGGTCTAGGATGCGGGTTAATGCCCATTTCAGGCTGCAAATGTTTTTGGGATATTCAGAGCTCTCTGACACCGTTTTTGGGCCACCAACATTTTCTGGACTTTAGGGGGTCTAGGATGCCTGTAAACCCCTTTTTTGGGCCTCCAAAGTTTTCAACATTTCTGCAGCCTAAGATGGATTTTAAGGCCTTTTTTTGGCTGCTATCATATTCTGAACTTTCAGTGGTGCAGGATGCATGTTATTTCCATGAACATTTTTGGGAATTTCAGTGGTCTAGGATGCGGGTTAATGCCCATTTCAGGCTGCAAATTTTTTTGGGACATTCAGAGCTTTCTGACACAGTTTTTAGGCCACCAACATTTTCTGGACTTTAGGGGGTCTAGGATGCATGTAAACCCCTTTTTTGGGCCTCCAAAGTTTTCTACATTTTTGCAGCCATAAGATGCATTTTAAGGCATTTTTTGGGCTGCTAACATATTCTGAACTTTCAGAGTGTAAGATGCATTTTTCGTGCCATACATATTTTTGGGAATTTCAATGGTCTAGGATGCGTGTTAATGCCCCTTATAGGCTACAAATGTTTTGGGGATATTCAGAGCTCTCTGACACCGTTTTTTGGCCACCAACATTTTCTGGACTTTAGGGGGTCTAGGATGCCTGTAAACCCCTTATTTGGGCCTCTAAAGTTTTCAACATTTTTGCAGCCTAAAATGCATATTAAGGCCTTTTTTGGGCTGCTAACATATTCTGAACTTTCAGTGGTGCAGGATGCATTTTTTGTGCCAAAAGAATTTTTGGGAATTTCAGTGGTCTAGGATGCAGGTTCATGCCCCTTATAGGCTACAAATGTGTTTGGGACATTCAGAGCTCTCTGACAGTTTTTTGGGACACCAACATTTTCTGGACTTTAGGGGGTCTAGGATGCCTGTAAACCCCCTTTTTTGGGCCTCCAAAGTTGTCTACATTTTTGCAGCCCTAAGATGCATTTTAAGGCATTTTTGGGGCTGCTAACATATTCTGAACTTTCAGGGTGTAAGATGCATTTTTCGTGCCAAAACTATTTTTGGGAATTTCAGTGGTCTAGGATGCAGGTTAATGCCCCTTATAGGCTACAAATGTTTTTGGGACATTCGGAGCTCTCTGACAGTTTTTTGGGCCACCAACATTTTCTGGACTTTAGGGGGTCTAGGATGCCTGTAAACCCCTTTTTTGGGCCTCCAAAGTTTTCAACATTTTTGCAGCCTAAGATGCATTTTAAGGCCTTTTTTGGGCTGCTAACATATTCTGAACTTTCAGCGGTGTAGGATGCATTTTTCGTGCAATGAATATTTTTGGGAATTTCAGTGGTCTAGGATGCAGTTTCATACCCATTTCAGGCTGCAAATATTTTTGGGACATTCAGAACTTTCTGACACAGTTTTTAGGCCACCAACATTTTCTGGACTTCAGGGGGTCTAGGATGCCTGTAAACCCCTGTTTTGGGCCTCTAAAATCTTCAACATTTTTGCAGCCTAAGAAGCATTTTAAGGCCTTTTTTTGGGCTGCTAACATATTCTGAACTTTCAGCGGTGTAGGATGCATTTTTCGTGCCATAAATATGTTTGGGATTTTCAGTGCTCTAGGATGCGGGTTAATGCCCCTTTCAGGCTGCAAATGTTTTTGAGACATTCAGAGCTCTCTGGCCCTGTTTTTAGGCCACCAACCTTTTCTGGACTTCAGGGGGTCTAGGATGCCTGTAAACCGCTTTTTTGGGCCTCCAAAGTTTTCTGCATGTTTGCAGCCCTAAAATGCATTTTAAGGCATTTTTTGGGCTGCTAACATATTCTGAACTTTCAGGATGTAAGATGCATTTTTTGTGCCAAAACAATTTTTGGGAATTTCAGTGGTCTAGGATGCAGGTTAATGCCCCTTATAGGCTACACATGTTTTTGGGACATTCAGAGTTCTCTGACAGTTTTTTGGGCCACCAACTTTTTCTGGACTTTAGGGGGTCTAGGATGACTGTAAACCCCTTTTTTGGACCTCCAAAGTTTTCAATATTTTTGCAGCCTAAGATGCATTTTAAGGCCTTTTTTGGGCTGCTAACATATTCTGAACTTTCAGCGGTGTAGGATGCATTTTTCGTGCAATGAATATTTTTGGGAATTTCAGTGGTCTAGGATGCGGTTTAATGCCCATTTCAGGCTGCAAATATTTTTGGGACATTCAGAACTTTCTGACACAATTTTTAGGCCACCAACATTTTCTGGACTTTAGGGGACCTAGGATGCCTGTAAACCCTTTTTTGGACCTCCAAATTTGTCAATATTTTTGCAGCATAAGATGCATTTTAAGGCCTTTTTTGGGCTGCTAACATATTCTGAACTTTCAGCGGTGTAGGAAGGATTTTTTCGGGCCATGAAAATTTTTGGGAATTTCAGTGGTCTAGGATGCGGGTTAATGCCCATTTCAGGCTGCAAATGTTTTTGGGATATTCAGAGCTCTCTGACACCGTTTTTGGGGCACCAACATTTTCTGGACTTTAGGGGGTCTAGGATGCCTGTAAACCCCTTTTTTGGGCCTCTAAAGTTTTCAACATGTTTGCAGCCTAAGATGCATATTAAGGCCTTTTTTGGGCTGCTATCATATTCTGAATGTTCAGTGGTGCAGGATGCATGTTATTTCCATAAATATTTTTGGGAATTTCAGTAGTCTAGGATGTGGGTTAATGCCCATTTCAGGCTGCAAATGTTTTTGGGATATTCAGAGCTCTCTGACACCGTTTTTGGGCCACCAACATTTTCTGGACTTTAGGGGGTCTAGGATGCCTGTAAACCCCTTTTTTGGGCCTCCAAAGTTTTCTACATTTTTACAGCCCTAAGGTGCATGTTATGGCCTTTTTTGGGCTGCTAACATATTCTGAACTTTCAGTGGTGTAGGATGCATTTTTCGTGCCATAAATATTTTTGGGAATTTCAGTGGTCTAGGATGCGGGTTAATGCCCATTTCAGGCTGCAAATGTTTTTGGGATATTCAGAGCTTTCTGACACAGTTTTTAGGCCACCAACATTTTCTGGACTTTAGGGGGTCTAGAATGCCTGTAAACCCCTTTTTTGGGCCTCCAAAGTTTTCTACATTTTTGCAGCCATAAGATGCATTTTAAGTCCTTTTTTGGGCTGCTAACATATTCTGAAATTTCAGGGGTTAGGATGCATTTTTCATGCACAAAATATTTTTGGGATTTTCAGTACTCTAGGATGCGGGTTAATGCCCCTTTCCGGCTGCAAATGTTTTTGAGA
This sequence comes from Ambystoma mexicanum, assembly GCF_040938575.1. Taxonomy (NCBI): domain Eukaryota; kingdom Metazoa; phylum Chordata; class Amphibia; order Caudata; family Ambystomatidae; genus Ambystoma; species Ambystoma mexicanum. The sequence continues at coordinate 182,056,349 of NC_090936.1, forward strand.
CATTCACAGCTCTCTGACCCTGTTTTTGGGCCACCAACATTTTCTGGACTTTAGGGGTCTAGGATGCCTGTAAAGCCTTTTTTTGGACCTCCAAAGTTTTCAATATTTTTGCAGCCTAAGATGCATTTTAAGGCCTTTTTTGGGCTGCTAACATATTCTGAACTTTCAGCGGTGTAGGATGCATTTTTTCATGCACAAAATATTTTTGGGGATTTCAGTGGTCTAGGATGCGGGTTAATGCCCATTTCAGGCTGCACATGTTTTTGGGATATTCAGAGCTCTCTGACACCGTTTTTGGGCCACCAACATTTTCTTCTTTAGGGGGTCTAGGATGCCTGTAAACCCCTTTTTTGGGCCTCCAAAGTTTTCAACATTTTTGCAGCCTAAGATGCATTTTAAGGCCTTTTTTGGGCTGCTATCATATTCTGAACTTTCAGTGGTGCAGGATGCATGTTATTTCCATAAATATTTTTGGGAATTTCAGTGGCTAAGATGCGGGTTATTGCCCATTTCAGGCTGCAAATGTTTTTGGGATATTCAGAGCTCTCTGACACCGTTTTTGGGCCACCAACATTTTCTGGGCTTTAGGGGGTCTAGGATGCCTTTAAACCCCTTTTTTTGGGCCTCCAAAGTTTTCTACATTTTTGCAGCCCTAAGATGCATGTTATGGCCTTTTTTGGGCTGCTATCATATTCTGAACTTTCAGCGGTGTAGGATGCGTTTTTCCTGCCATAAATATTTTTGGGAATTTCAGTGGTTAAGGATGCGGGTTAATGCCCATTTCAGGCTGCAAATGTTTTTGGGACATTCAGGGCTTTCTGACACAGTTTTTAGGCCACCAACATTTTCTGGACTTTAGGGGTTCTAGGATGCCTGTAAACCCCTTTTATGAGCCTCCAAAGTTTTCTACATTTTTGCAGCCATAAGGTGCATTTTAAGGCATTTTTTGGGCTTCTAACATATTCTGAACTTTCAGGGTGTAAGATGCATTTTTCGTACCATAAATATTTTTGGGAATTTCAGTGGTCTAGGGTACGTGTTAATGCCCCTTATGGGCTACAAATGTTTTGGGGCTATTCAGAGCTCTCTGACACCGTTTTTTGGCCACCAACATTTTCTGGACTTTAGGGGGTCTAGGATGCCTGTAAACCCCTTTTTTGGGCCTCCAAAGTTTTCAACATTTTTGCAGCCTAAGATGGATTTTAAGGCCTTTTTTGGGCTGCTATCATATTCTGAACTTTCGGGGTGTAGGATGCATTTTTTCGTGCACAAAATATTTTGGGGGATTTCAGTGGTCTAGGATGCGGGTTAATGCCCATTTCAGGCTGCAAATGCTTTTGGGACATTCAGAGCTTTCTGACACAGTTTTTAGGCCACCAATATTTTCTGGACTTTAGGGGGTCTAGGATGCCTGTAAACCCCTGTTTTGGGCCTCCAAAGTTTTCTACATTTTTGCAGCCATAAGATGCATTTTAAGGCATTTTTTGGGCTTTTAACATATTCTGAACTTTCAGGGTGTAAGATGCATTTTTCGTACCATAAATATTTTTGGGAATTTCAGTGGTCTAGGATACGTTTTAATGCCCCTTATGGGCTGCAAATGTTTTTGGGATATTCAGAGCTCTCTGACACCGTTTTTTGGCCACCAACATTTTCTGGACTTTAGGGGGTCTAGGATGCCTGTAAACCCCTTTTTTGGGCCTCCAAAGTTTTCAACATTTTTGCAGCCTAAGATGGATTTTAAGGCCTTTTTTGGGCTGCTATCATATTCTGAACTTTCGGGGTGTAGGATGCATTTTTTCGTGCACAAAATATTTTGGGGGATTTCAGTGGTCTAGGATGCGGGTTAATGCCCATTTCAGGCTGCAAATGCTTTTGGGACATTCAGAGCTTTCTGACACAGTTTTTAGGCCACCAATATTTTCTGGACTTTAGGGGGTCTAGGATGCCTGTAAACCCCTGTTTTGGGCCTCCAAAGTTTTCTACATTTTTGCAGCCATAAGATGCATTTTAAGGCATTTTTTGGGCTTTTAACATATTCTGAACTTTCAGGGTGTAAGATGCATTTTTCGTACCATAAATATTTTTGGGAATTTCAGTGGTCTAGGATACGTTTTAATGCCCCTTATGGGCTGCAAATGTTTTTGGGATATTCAGAGCTCTCTGACACCGTTTTTGGGCCACCAACATTTTCTGGACTTTAGGGGGTCTAGGATGCCTGTAAACCCCTTTTTTGGGCCTCAAAAGTTTTCAACATTTCTGCAGCCTAAGATGGATTTTAAGGCCTTTTTTTGGCTGCTATCATATTCTGAACTTTCAGGGGTGTAGGATGCATTTTTTCATGCACAAAATATTTTTGGGGATTTCAGTGGTCTAGGATGCGGGTTAATGCCCATTTCAGGCTGCAAATGATTTTGGGATATTCAGAGCTCTCTGACACCGTTTTTGGCCCACCAACATTTTCTGGACTTTAGGGGGTCTAGGATGCCTGTAAACCCCTTTTTTGGGCCTCCAACGTTTTGAACATTTTTGCAGCCTAAGATGCATTTTAAGGCCTTTTTTGGGCTGCTATCATATTCTGAACTTTCAGTGGTGCAGGATGCATGTTATTTCCATGAACATTTTTGGGGATTTCAGTGGTCTAGGATGCGGGTTAATGCCCATTTCAGGCTGCAAATGTTTTTGGGACATTCAGAGCTTTCTGACACAGTTTTTAGGCCACCAACATTTTCTGGACTTTAGGGGGTCTAGGATGCATGTAAACCCCTTTTTTTGGGCCTCCAAAGTTTTCTACATTTTTGCAGCCATAAGATGCATTTTAAGGCATTTTTTGGGCTTCTAACATATTCTGAGCTTTCAGAGTGTAAGATGCATTTTTCGTGCCATACATATTTTTGGGAATTTCAATGGTCTAGGATGCGTGTTAATGCCCCTTATAGGCTACAAATGTTTTTGGGCTATTCAGAGCTCTCTGACACCGTTTTTTGGCCACCAACATTTTCTGGACTTTAGGGGGTCTAGGATGCCTGTAAACCCCTTTTTTGGGCCTCCATAGTTTTCAACATTTTTGCAGCCTACGATGCATTTTAAGGCCTTTTTTGGGCTGCTATCATATTCTGAACTTTCAGCGGTGCAGGATGCATTTTTCGTGCACAAAATATTTTTGGGAATTTCAGTGGTCTAGGATGAGGGTTAATGCCCATTTCAGGCTGCAAATGTTTTTGGGACATTCAGAGCTCTCTGACACAGTTTTTGGGCCACCAACTTTTTCTGGACTTTAGGGGGTCTAGGATGACTGTAAACCCCTTTTTGGGCCTCTAAAGTTTTCAACATTTTTGCAGCCTAAAATGCATATTAAGGCCTTTTTTGGGCTGCTAACATATTCTGAACTTTCAGTGGTGCAGGATGCATTTTTCGTGCCATAAATATTTTTGGGATTTTCAGTGCTCTAGGATGCGGGTTAATGCCCCTTTCAGGCTGCAAATGTTTTTGAGACATTCAGAGCTCTCTGACCCTGTTTTTGGGCCACCAACATTTTCTGGACTTCAGGGGGTCTAGGATGCCTGTAAACCCCTTTTTTGGGCCTCCAAAGTTTTCTGCATGTTTGCAGCCCTAAAATGCATTTTAAGGCATTTTTTGGGCTGCTAACATATTCTGAACTTTCAGGATGTAAGATGCATTTTTTGTGCCAAAACAATTTTTGGGAATTTCAGTGGTCTAGGATGCGGTTTAATGCCCATTTCAGATTGCAAATATTTTTGGGACATTCAGAACTTTCTGACACAATTTTTAGGGCACCAACATTTTCTGGACTTTAGGGGACCTAGGATGCCTGTAAACCCTTTTTTGGACCTCCAAATTTGTCAATATTTTTGCAGCATAAGATGCATTTTAAGGCCTTTTTTGGGCTGCTAACATATTCTGAACTTTCAGCGGTGTAGGATGCATTTTTCGGGCCATGAAAATTTTTGGGAATTTCAGTGGTCTAGGATGCGGGTTAATGCCCATTTCAGGCTGCAAATGTTTTTGGGATATTCAGAGCTCTCTGACACCGTTTTTGGGCAACCAACATTTTCTGGACTTTAGGGGGTCTAGGATGCCTGTAAACCCCTTTTTTGGGCCTCTAAAGTTTTCAACATGTTTGCAGCCTAAGATGCATATTAAGGCCTTTTTTGGGCTGCTATCATATTCTGAATGTTCAGTGGTGCAGGATGCATGTTATTTCCATAAATATTTTTGGGAATTTCAGTGGTCTAGGATGCGGGTTAATGCCCATTTCAGGCTGCAAATGTTTTTGGGATATTCAGAGCTCTCTGACACCGTTTTTGGGCCACCAACATTTTCTGGACTTTAGGGGGTCTAGGATGCCTGTAAACCCCTTTTTTGGGCCTCCAAAGTTTTCTACATTTTTACAGCCCTAAGGTGCATGTTATGGCCTTTTTTGGGCTGCTAACATATTCTGAACTTTCAGTGGTGTAGGATGCATTTTTCGTGCCATAAATATTTTTGGGAATTTCAGTGGTCTAGGATGCGGGTTAATGCCCATTTCAGGCTGCAAATGTTTTTGGGATATTCAGAGCTTTCTGACACAGTGTTTAGGCCACCAACATTTTCTGGACTTTAGGGGGTCTAGAATGCCTGTAAACCCCTTTTTTGGGCCTCCAAGGTTTTCTACATTTTTGCAGCCATAAGATGCATTTTAAGGCAATTTTTGGGCTTCTAACATATTCTGAACTTTCAGGGTGTAAGATGCATTTTTTGTGCCATGAATATTTTTGGGAATTTCAGTGGTCTAGGATGCGGGTTAATGCCCATTTCAGGCTGCAAATGTTTTTGGGATATTCAGAGCTCCCTGACACCGTTTTTGGGCCACCAACATTTTCTGGACTTTAGGGGTCTAGGATGCCTGTAAACCCCTTTTTTGGACCTTCAAAGTTATCAACATTTTTGCTGCCTAAGATGCATTTTAAGGCCTATTTTGGGCTGCTATCATATTCTGAACTTTCAGTGGTGCAGGATGCATGTTATTTCCATAAATATTTTTGGGAATTTCAGTGGTCTAGGATGCGGGTTAATGCCCATTTCAGGCTGCAAATGTTTTTGAGACATTCAGAGCTCTCTGATCCTGTTTTTGGGCCACCAACATTTTCTGGACTTTAGGGGTCTAGGATGCCTGTAAAGCCCTTTTTTGGGCCTCCAAAGTTTTCAACATTTGTGCAGCCTAAGATGCATTTTAAGTCCTTTTTTGAGCTGCTAACATATTCTGAAATTTCAGGGGTTAGGATGCATTTTTCATGCAGAAAATATTTTTGGGATTTTCAGTGCTCTAGGATGCGCGTTAATGCCCCTTTCCGGCTGCAAATGTTTTTGAGACATTCAGAGCTCTCTGACCCTGTTTTTGGGCCACCAACATTTTCAGGACTTTAGGGGTCTAGGATGCCTGTAAAGCCTTTTTTTGGACCTCCAAAGTTTTCAATATTTTTGCAGCCTAAGATGCATTTTAAGGCCTTTTTTGGGCTGCTAACATATTCTGAACTTTCAGCGGTGTAGGATGCATTTTTTCATGCACAAAATATTTTTGGGGATTTCAGTGGTCTAGGATGCGGGTTAATGCCCATTTCAGGCTGCAAATGTTTTTGGGATATTCAGAGCTCTCTGACACCGTTTTTGGGCCACCAACATTTTCTTCTTTAGGGGTCTAGGATGCCTGTAAACCCCTTTTTTGGGCCTCCAAAGTTTTCAACATTTTTGCAGCCTAAGATGCATTTTAAGGCCTTTTTTGGGCTGCTATCATATTCTGAACTTTCAGTGGTGCAGGATGCATGTTATTTCCCTAAATATTTTTGGGAATTTCAGTGGCTAAGATGCGGGTTATTGCCCATTTCAGGCTGCAAATGTTTTTGGGATATTCAGAGCTCTCTGACACCGTTTTTGGGCCACCAACATTTTCTGGACTTTAGGGGGTCTAGGATGCCTTTAAACCCCTTTTTTTGGGCCTCCAAAGTTTTCTACATTTTTGCAGCCCTAAGATGCATGTTATGGCCTTTTTTGGGCTGCTAACATATTCTGAACTTTCAGCGGTGTAGGATGCGTTTTTCCTGCCATAAATATTTTTGGGAATTTCAGTGGTTAAGGATGCGGGTTAATGCCCATTTCAGGCTGCAAATGCTTTTGGGACATTCAGAGCTTTCTGACACAGTTTCCAGGCCACCAACATTTTCTGGACTTTAGGGGGTCTACGATGACTGTAAACCCCTTTTTTGTGCCTCCAAAGTTTTCAACATTTTTGCAGCCTAAGATTCATTTTAAGGCCTTTTTGGGCTGCTATCATATTCTGAACTTTCAGTGGTGCAGGATGCATGTTATTTCCATGAATATTTTTGGGAATTTCAGTGGTCTAGGATGCGGGTTAATGCCCATTTCAGGCTGCAAATGTTTTTGGGACATTCAGAGCTTTCTGACACAGTTTTTAGGCCACCAACATTTTCTGGACTTTAGGGGGTCTAGGATGCATGTAAACCCCTTTTTTTGGGCCTCCAAAGTTTTCTACATTTTTGCAGCCATAAGATGCATTTTAAGGCATTTTTTGGGCTTCTAACATATTCTGAACTTTCAGAGTGTAAGATGCATTTTTCGTGCCATACATATTTTTGGGAATTTCAATGGTCTAGGATGCGTGTTAATGCCCCTTATAGGCTACAAATGTTTTGGGGTTATTCAGAGCTATCTGACACCGTTTTTTGGCCACCAACATTTTCTGGACTTTAGGGGGTCTAGGATGCCTGTAAACCCCTTTTTTGGGCCTCCAAAGTTTTCAACATTTTTGCAGCCTACGATGCATTTTAAGGCCTTTTTTGGGCTGCTATCATATTCTGAACTTTCAGCGGTGCAGGATGCATTTTTCGTGCACAAAATATTTTGGGGGATTTCAGTGGTCTAGGATGCGGGTTAATGCCCATTTCAGGCTGCAAATGCTTTTGGGACATTCAGAGCTTTCTGACACAGTTTTTAGGCCACCAATATTTTCTGGACTTTAGGGGGTCTAGGATGCCTGTAAACCCCTGTTTTGGGCCTCCAAAGTTTTCTACATTTTTGCAGCCATAAGATGCATTTTAAGGCATTTTTTGGGCTTTTAACATATTCTGAACTTTCAGGGTGTAAGATGCATTTTTCGTACCATAAATATTTTTGGGAATTTCAGTGGTCTAGGATACGTTTTAATGCCCCTTATGGGCTGCAAATGTTTTTGGGATATTCAGAGCTCTCTGACACCGTTTTTGGGCAACCAACATTTTCTGGACTTTAGGGGGTCTAGGATGCCTGTAAACCCCTTTTTTGGGCCTCCAAAGTTTTCTACATTTTTGCAGCCTAAGATGCATTTTACGGCCTTTTTTTGGGCTGCTAACATATCCTGAACTTTCAGTGGTGCAGGATGCATGTTATTTCCATAAATATTTTTGGGAATTTCAGTGGTCTAGGATGCGGGTTAATGCCCATTTCAGGCTGCAAATGTTTTTGGGATATTCAGAGCTCTCTGACACCGTTTTTGGGCCACCAACATTTTCTGGACTTTAGGGGGTCTAGGATGCCTGTAAACCCCTTTTTTGGGCCTCCAAAGTTTTCAACATTTCTGCAGCCTAAGATGGATTTTAAGGCCTTTTTTTGGCTGCTATCATATTCTGAACTTTCAGTGGTGCAGGATGCATGTTATTTCCATGAACATTTTTGGGAATTTCAGTGGTCTAGGATGCGGGTTAATGCCCATTTCAGGCTGCAAATTTTTTTGGGACATTCAGAGCTTTCTGACACAGTTTTTAGGCCACCAACATTTTCTGGACTTTAGGGGGTCTAGGATGCATGTAAACCCCTTTTTTGGGCCTCCAAAGTTTTCTACATTTTTGCAGCCATAAGATGCATTTTAAGGCATTTTTTGGGCTGCTAACATATTCTGAACTTTCAGAGTGTAAGATGCATTTTTCGTGCCATACATATTTTTGGGAATTTCAATGGTCTAGGATGCGTGTTAATGCCCCTTATAGGCTACAAATGTTTTGGGGATATTCAGAGCTCTCTGACACCGTTTTTTGGCCACCAACATTTTCTGGACTTTAGGGGGTCTAGGATGCCTGTAAACCCCTTATTTGGGCCTCTAAAGTTTTCAACATTTTTGCAGCCTAAAATGCATATTAAGGCCTTTTTTGGGCTGCTAACATATTCTGAACTTTCAGTGGTGCAGGATGCATTTTTTGTGCCAAAAGAATTTTTGGGAATTTCAGTGGTCTAGGATGCAGGTTCATGCCCCTTATAGGCTACAAATGTGTTTGGGACATTCAGAGCTCTCTGACAGTTTTTTGGGACACCAACATTTTCTGGACTTTAGGGGGTCTAGGATGCCTGTAAACCCCCTTTTTTGGGCCTCCAAAGTTGTCTACATTTTTGCAGCCCTAAGATGCATTTTAAGGCATTTTTGGGGCTGCTAACATATTCTGAACTTTCAGGGTGTAAGATGCATTTTTCGTGCCAAAACTATTTTTGGGAATTTCAGTGGTCTAGGATGCAGGTTAATGCCCCTTATAGGCTACAAATGTTTTTGGGACATTCGGAGCTCTCTGACAGTTTTTTGGGCCACCAACATTTTCTGGACTTTAGGGGGTCTAGGATGCCTGTAAACCCCTTTTTTGGGCCTCCAAAGTTTTCAACATTTTTGCAGCCTAAGATGCATTTTAAGGCCTTTTTTGGGCTGCTAACATATTCTGAACTTTCAGCGGTGTAGGATGCATTTTTCGTGCAATGAATATTTTTGGGAATTTCAGTGGTCTAGGATGCAGTTTCATACCCATTTCAGGCTGCAAATATTTTTGGGACATTCAGAACTTTCTGACACAGTTTTTAGGCCACCAACATTTTCTGGACTTCAGGGGGTCTAGGATGCCTGTAAACCCCTGTTTTGGGCCTCTAAAATCTTCAACATTTTTGCAGCCTAAGAAGCATTTTAAGGCCTTTTTTTGGGCTGCTAACATATTCTGAACTTTCAGCGGTGTAGGATGCATTTTTCGTGCCATAAATATGTTTGGGATTTTCAGTGCTCTAGGATGCGGGTTAATGCCCCTTTCAGGCTGCAAATGTTTTTGAGACATTCAGAGCTCTCTGACCCTGTTTTTAGGCCACCAACCTTTTCTGGACTTCAGGGGGTCTAGGATGCCTGTAAACCGCTTTTTTGGGCCTCCAAAGTTTTCTGCATGTTTGCAGCCCTAAAATGCATTTTAAGGCATTTTTTGGGCTGCTAACATATTCTGAACTTTCAGGATGTAAGATGCATTTTTTGTGCCAAAACAATTTTTGGGAATTTCAGTGGTCTAGGATGCAGGTTAATGCCCCTTATAGGCTACACATGTTTTTGGGACATTCAGAGTTCTCTGACAGTTTTTTGGGCCACCAACTTTTTCTGGACTTTAGGGGGTCTAGGATGACTGTAAACCCCTTTTTTGGACCTCCAAAGTTTTCAATATTTTTGCAGCCTAAGATGCATTTTAAGGCCTTTTTTGGGCTGCTAACATATTCTGAACTTTCAGCGGTGTAGGATGCATTTTTCGTGCAATGAATATTTTTGGGAATTTCAGTGGTCTAGGATGCGGTTTAATGCCCATTTCAGGCTGCAAATATTTTTGGGACATTCAGAACTTTCTGACACAATTTTTAGGCCACCAACATTTTCTGGACTTTAGGGGACCTAGGATGCCTGTAAACCCTTTTTTGGACCTCCAAATTTGTCAATATTTTTGCAGCATAAGATGCATTTTAAGGCCTTTTTTGGGCTGCTAACATATTCTGAACTTTCAGCGGTGTAGGAAGGATTTTTTCGGGCCATGAACATTTTTGGGAATTTCAGTGGTCTAGGATGCGGGTTAATGCCCATTTCAGGCTGCAAATGTTTTTGGGATATTCAGAGCTCTCTGACACCGTTTTTGGGCAACCAACATTTTCTGGACTTTAGGGGGTCTAGGATGCCTGTAAACCCCTTTTTTGGGCCTCTAAAGTTTTCAACATGTTTGCAGCCTAAGATGCATATTAAGGCCTTTTTTGGGCTGCTATCATATTCTGAATGTTCAGTGGTGCAGGATGCATGTTATTTCCATAAATATTTTTGGGAATTTCAGTAGTCTAGGATGTGGGTTAATGCCCATTTCAGGCTGCAAATGTTTTTGGGATATTCAGAGCTCTCTGACACCGTTTTTGGGCCACCAACATTTTCTGGACTTTAGGGGGTCTAGGATGCCTGTAAACCCCTTTTTTGGGCCTCCAAAGTTTTCTACATTTTTACAGCCCTAAGGTGCATGTTATGGCCTTTTTTGGGCTGCTAACATATTCTGAACTTTCAGTGGTGTAGGATGCATTTTTCGTGCCATAAATATTTTTGGGAATTTCAGTGGTCTAGGATGCGGGTTAATGCCCATTTCAGGCTGCAAATGTTTTTGGGATATTCAGAGCTTTCTGACACAGTTTTTAGGCCACCAACATTTTCTGGACTTTAGGGGGTCTAGAATGCCTGTAAACCCCTTTTTTGGGCCTCCAAAGTTTTCTACATTTTTGCAGCCATAAGATGCATTTTAAGTCCTTTTTTGGGCTGCTAACATATTCTGAAATTTCAGGGGTTAGGATGCATTTTTCATGCACAAAATATTTTTGGGATTTTCAGTACTCTAGGATGCGGGTTAATGCCCCTTTCCGGCTGCAAATGTTTTTGAGACATTCACAGCTCTCTGACCCTGTTTTTGGGCCACCAACATTTTCTGGACTTTAGGGGTCTAGGATGCCTGTAAAGCCTTTTTTTGGACCTCCAAAGTTTTCAATATTTTTGCAGCCTAAGATGCATTTTAAGGCCTTTTTTGGGCTGCTAACATATTCTGAACTTTCAGCGGTGTAGGATGCATTTTTTCATGCACAAAATATTTTTGGGGATTTCAGTGGTCTAGGATGCGGGTTAATGCCCATTTCAGGCTGCACATGTTTTTGGGATATTCAGAGCTCTCTGACACCGTTTTTGGGCCACCAACATTTTCTTCTTTAGGGGGTCTAGGATGCCTGTAAACCCCTTTTTTGGGCCTCCAAAGTTTTCAACATTTTTGCAGCCTAAGATGCATTTTAAGGCCTTTTTTGGGCTGCTATCATATTCTGAACTTTCAGTGGTGCAGGATGCATGTTATTTCCATAAATATTTTTGGGAATTTCAGTGGCTAAGATGCGGGTTATTGCCCATTTCAGGCTGCAAATGTTTTTGGGATATTCAGAGCT